>NC_091950.1:139794911-140104817 GCF_031021105.1 Erythrolamprus reginae | reverse complement strand
CTGGGTTTTCAACAATATCCCTAATGGAGGGCCAGTTTCTCAGTTATCTATATTTTTGGGTGGGTCCAGATGAAGTAAACTAATCAATCTCACTATACGCCAGTACAAATCTTCTGTTGTGATTATTCTTCGTGAACAAATTCTGAATGGTAGTTTTTCCCGTTTTTTTGCAGAAATCAAAACTGCACTGATGCTAATATTGTGTCTGCACCATATTTTAAATCTTGCTCTGAAGTAATCATAGTGACAGAGATAAGAGAAGGCAAACATTTCATAAACCTATAAGTCTGTTAGAACTGTAATTTTGGTTACCATTTGTGATGCTATGAAATAACAGATTATATATAGGGAGGGAGGGAGGGGGAGGGGGGACGGGGGGAGGGAGATATATACCATAGCTAGATAGATGAAAGATAGAGTAAAACATAGATAGATAGATAGATAGATAGATAGATAGATAGATAGATAGATAGATAGATAGGTGGGTGGTTGGGTGGTGGGTGGGGTGGGTGGGTGGGTGGGTGGGTGGCGGTGGGTGGGTGGGTGGGTGGGTGGCGTGGGTGGCTGGGTGGCTGGGTGGCCTGGTGGTGGGCTGGGTGGCTGGGTGGCTGGGTGGGCTGGTGGGTGGCTGGGGTGGCTGGCCTGGGTGGCTGGGTGGCTGGGTGGCTGGGTGGCTGGGTGGCTGGGTGGTCTGGGTGGCTGGGTGGCTGGCTGGGTGGCTGGGTGGCTGGGTGGCTGGTGGCTGGGTGCTGGGTGGGTGGCTGGGTGGGTGGCTGGGTGGGTGCTGGTGGGTGGCTGGGTGGGTGGTGGGTGGCTGGTGGGTGGCTGGGTGGCTGGGTAGGGCTGGGGGTGGACGGAGAGAGAGAGAGAGAGAGATGAAAGATAGATTGATGGATGGATGGGATAGTTAGAGAGAGAGAGAGTCTGGTAGATAGTTTATAGACAGACAAGAGAGAGAGAGAGAGAATTGTCTGGTTTAAAAGAGCTTGGGATGTTGGAGTTAAATAAAAGATCTAATTTAGCAATCACAATTGGATCAACAACTAGGAAACAGTCACTAAATTTAACTGCAACTATGCATCACATTTTATTTTAGTTTTCTTTGCTTTATAGACCAGCAAAGATCATAAATGTCTGGACAGCTTACAAGGTTACTTTTTCATCATAAACTGAATAATATGAATAAACCAGTATGTGGCTAATATTTGGCTAGATTGCCCTCTAGAAAATCCAGGACTATAAATCAGATTAGGGAAAGCATTCTGAAAAAAGGCTATATGGGAATCCTCTTTGGTACCATCCTAACAAAATGACAAAGGTTTGAGTCACCAGTCATGAGATTGGACTTGGAGACAACTTGGAGACACAGTAAAGATAAACCAATGGATTGTGTTGTAGCAAAATCCTCTTAGTGCATCTCTTTCTATAACTTGCCACATGCTCCACCTAGCGTCCATAAATAATATCTTTTTCGTAGTCTATTTTTTTGCTTATATTTGCACAACTCTCCTTAGTTCTAGATTGCTTCTTTCCTTGATTAGTTTCCATCCATTGGTTCTTGTCTTGCCTTTAGTGCTTTGGAAAACACGTTGACCACCTCTCTTTCAAAATGAAACTGAAGTCTTTAAAGAGCTTCAACTGAAATGATTAAAGAGTCTTATCAGCTGGCTAGAGTCCCAGAATGAGATAAGCATGGCAATAATTACCCAGCTGGAATAATATTCAGAAGCAGAGATATACATAAGTTAGGTGAAAGTCTGGAGCTCCTCCGAAAGCCAAGAATACGCTGTTTTAAAAAACAAGCCGAACGAACTAGAAAACTGGATGCTAGAATAAACCCACGTTGTTTTCTGCCACCGAAGCAGTGGGTTACACCATCTTAAATACCCTGAGAGCACGTCCCAATAATCAGCAGAGCTAGTCATGAGTATTTATTTATTTAATTGGACTTCTATGCCGCCCAATCCCGAAGGGCTCAGGGCGGCTTACAACAGTATAAAATTACAAGTAACAGCAACGATAAAAAGAAGTCAAGAAAAAAGGAACTAATTTCTAAAATCTTAATTAAAAACTTAAGACCATTCAACAGCATACGTACTAGTCATTCATACCCATTCAGACACATGGACAAGCTAGTGGTTGATTTAGGGCCCCCAGGCCTACCGGCATAGCCAGATCTCCGTGGCCTTACGGAAAGCCATACGGACCTCGGAAGGAGTTGATTCCAAAGAGCCGGGGCAGCCACAGAGAAGGCGCTCCCCTGCGGCCCCGCCAACCTGCATTGCTTAGCTGACGGGACCTGGAGGAGGCCAACTCTGTGCTCCAATTGGTTTCTGGGAGGTATGTGGCAGGAGACGGTCCCGTAAATAATTTGGCCCTGAGTAAACCTCCTCCTATAGAGCCAGTCATGCCTGCTACCCTCTGTCACTCATCTCAGGAAGTGCAGAAGGCCCTGGCTGTCCTTCAGTCTCTGACATCACGTCTTCTTCACTGTCAGTCTCAGGTGTCAGAAACACAGGATGCCTGTACTGTTGTGTCCAGAGGACAGTTAGGCCTTGTACCCGCCCCATATATTCCTTGGGCGGGAAAATACTGGAAGGTGATTGGTTGGCTCAGCCTGGCAGCCCAGGATGTTGTTGTCTTGTTTCCATTCTGTAAACCATTACCTTCTGCTCTAATAAAAAGAACCGTTACTTACTCAGAGAGTCTGCAGTTTGATTCTTGTAAGGATTTAACATGTACCATGCCTCTGTGTCCTCTGAGTCCACGACTAATTGTGCAGGACGCGAGGGAACCACAACATCATCTTTGTTGCTCTAACCACTGTTGTAGCTCTAAGGGAAATCATTTCTATGCAAGCATTTCAGTCATATAGGAAGGGGTTACCTATTGGCACCAATTGCTGTTCTATGCCAATGTGATTCCATGCTGAGAAATTTTGGTATGTTTGTTTTTCTCTTCCATGTTCCAGCTCTGGAAGGGACAACCAAGAGATTTTCCAGCCCTTTGGATAACTCCTCTGACAGTGATTATGACTTATGTTCCGCGCAGCAGCTGTAAACTCTGTGAAGTATGGACGACACTCCTTTCTCTCACCTGCAGCATGGTGGTTAAGCTGAAGTGATCCTTACTCCATCCTCAACTCAATGTATGACTTCAAGCCAGTCATTCTATCTCAGGCTTAAACTACCTCACGGGGTGGTTGTGGGGCATTGGGGAATGGAGGGGAATCCAATATGTATGGGTTAAGCTTCTGAGCAAAAGAACCAATACAAATCTAATAACAGACTATCCTTGGAATGAATAGTAAATTCCAGGGACATGATTACTATAATAAATTTAAAGCAGTTTTTTGAAAGGAAGGAAATTGATACTTGTAATATAGATCTTGGATAGATGAGTTTTTCCTTTAGATTATGAGTTGATTCTTTATCAACAAAATGAAAAGATTTATCATCCCCCCCCCCAGTCAGAGTTTAATATTTTACTTAAAAGGGGAGTTGACTTTTCCTCTTTTTCATTCCCTTTCCTTTTATTTTGTATTAAAATTCTAAAAATTGTACAGTATTTGTTAGATATATGTGGAAGACAGAACTTGCCCTGTGAAAACAAATCATTTCTTTAATTATATTAATGATAGTGCACTTCAAAATAATTCATGAACTGTATGTTCTCTTTTGCAGGTACAGAAAGTTCAGTAAAAATAAAAATAGTTTAGGGGAAGAAGAATTTTATTGTCCAAGCCAAAATGCACTTATTCTGGGAAATGTACATTTTCTTTACCTCCACAGTGATAGCAAAACCACCAACTTACCCATACACTGAGTATTAGCATGTTTTTCCTAGAAAGCTACATTGAATTTCAATTCCTATAAGTACAGTGATCCCCCGCTCGTTGCGAGGGTTCCGTTCCAGGACCCCCCGCAACGAGCGGGTTTTCGCGAAGTAGCGCTGCGGAAGTAAAAACACCATCTGCGCATGTGCAGATGGTGTTTTTACTCCCGCAGCGCTAGCGAGGAGCCGAAGATTGGGGGCGGCGCGGCTGTTTTAAAACGTCGCCGCCGGCATGGGGGGCTTCCTAGCAGCCCCCCAAACCCGGGTTGGGGGTCCGGGGGGTGCTGGCAAGCCCCCCCATGCCAGCGGCGACGTTTTAAAACAGCCGCGCCGCCCCCAATCTTCGGCTCCTCGCTAGCGGGCAGGCAGGCGGCGGACAAGCCGTTCGCTGACGCTCGGATCTCGCCGCTTTCGAGCTGAGTCCTGCAGCGAATTCGCTTCAGAACTCAGCTCGAAAGCGGCGAGACCGAGCGCCAGCGAACGGCTTGTCCGCGCTCGCTCTCGCCGCTTTCGAGCTGAGTCCTGAAGCGAATTCGCTTCAGGACTCAGCTCGAAAACGGCGAGAATGAACGGCGTGGGCGGGCGAAGGGCGGGCGGCAGCGAGGAGTTTGCGTGGGCGGTGGGGAAACTCCTTGCTGATGCCCGCTGCTCGCCCTCCCACCAGCAAGAGGGGGAAGACCCAGGGAAGCCGCCCAGCAGCTGATCTGCCGGGCGCCATCTACGCATGCGTGCCCATAGAAAAAAAGGGCACGCATGCGCAGATGGTGTTTTGACTTCCGGGTTGAAAAATCGCGAATTACCCTGTTCGCAATGGTCGGGGACGCAATAACCGGGGGATCACTGTATCAGCCCATCAAAGATGCACTAATAGAGATGGAAATCTCTCATGTTCAATCACTGAAAACCAATTTAGATTATAGACCACTGTAGGATTAACATAATAATAATAATAATAATAATAATAATAATAATAATAATAATAATAATATATTAGATTTGTATGCAGCCCCTCTCCGAAGACTCGGAGCCACCCAAAATAAGTCTAAGCAATCTCTGGTAAGCCAAGTAAGGAAGATTTATTTCATGTCAATTAACATTTCAAGATACAGTATATATGAAAAAGCCGTATGTACAGAAACGTGGACACAAGGTTTATCATCTTACTGACGTACTGAATTAAAGTAAATCAGAAGAGCTAATATTATTCAGCTGGGAAGTTCAAATAGCATACATCTCTTGTCCCAGAGCATTTAAATCAATGTTCCCTTTTTAGGGCGTACATAATCTACATATACTTGTAAAAAGGTTGTAAGTCTATGTATTATAAATATGTTGCAATTAAATAAATATTGAAGATAATTGCTAAGAGCTTTAATAATTGTTAGATCTATTGAACTGTCTTCAAGCAACACTAGTTTAATTTGAATGGTTTTGGGGGGAACTATGCAGTCAACATTCACATAGCATAGATCAGTGTTTTTCAACCAGTGTGCCGTGGCACACTAGTGTGCCGCGAGACATGGTCAGGTGTGCCGCGAAGAAGGAAGCTCAGGTTCTGGTCTCACAACTTTTTGCTGAGAGAGAGAGTGAGTGAGAGAGTGAGTGAGAGAGAGAGAGAGAGAAAGAAAGCAAGAGAGAGAGAGAAAGAGAGAGACAGTGAGAGAGAGAGAGAGAAAGAAAGAGAAAGAAAAGAGAGGAAGAGAGAGAAAGCAAGAGTGAGAGAGAAAGCAAGCAAGAGAGAGAGAGAAAGAAAGCCAAGAGAGAGAGAGAGAAAAGGAGAGGAAGGGAGAGAGAGAGAAAGAAATGTGCAAAAAGGGGAGGAAAAAAGAGAAATGAGAAAATGATTGAGACAGAGAATGAGAGGAAAGAGAGAGAAACAAGAGAGAGAGAGAAGTGACTCTTGATTTAAAGCATATGATAAAAAGCACCCAAAGAATAAGAGAAAAAAAAAACCCAGCCCTCACCTGGTTTTGGAAATGGTTCAAGAGTGTGTATACACACACACACACACACACACACACAAGGGTGGGGAGGAGACGGGGTGGAAAAAGAGAGGAGAGTGTCTTAGAGTGTCATTTTGTGTCATTTTGGTTGGTGATGTGCCCCAGGATTTTGTAAATGTAAAAAATGTGCCGTGGCTCAAAAAAGGTTGAAAATAACTGGCATAGATGACGTCCATTCTTTATTTGGTTATTGACATTAGTGACTGCAAAAAGTTGGTCCATAGTTCCAGTTTTGTTCACCTGTTTAAATTGCTGTACATTTCAGAGATATAATGTTAATTATCTTGCTCACTGTCTTTGGGGAAAGGGAAGTAGCCTCTCCAACCATTTAATATATATTTTGGTGGGTCAAATGATTGTGTTGTGGTTAGCTCTGGCCCAGCTCCTGCCCCAAGGACTGTGGATGTGGGGGAGACATCTACATGCTGCAGGCCTGTTTTGCCCCCCCCCCGCCGGTGGAATCTGCTGATGAAGGCTCCTCTGACCAAGAAGACATGAGTGACAGGGAGGAGGAGAGTGGGGCAGACAGCTCAAAAGGAGATCAATTATCTAGCTCCTCCTTGGATTCAGAACAAGAGTTAATGATACAGCCACGCATTGCGGAGAGCGATGCATAGACAACAACAACAACTGAGAGATTATTATCAAAGAAAATGAGGCCACCTGTGGTTGGGTGGGGCTGTGGTAATTAGTGAGGCTGCTATAAATAGCAGCCTGTGGGTTTGGCCATTGTGGAGGATTATCTGATCATTGTGTTTCCTGACTGCTTTACTGACTTTGACCTTTGTGTGCTGATTTTTCCCCGCTTTGAAACTAAACCAGAACAAAGTGTGTTTCACTTTGTGAAAGAAGGACTGTGAATTGCCTCACAGCTGCAAGCTAAGTATCACAGAACTGATAAGGGACTTGTACAAATTACCAGTTTCTTTGGAGACGAGTGCTCTTTGCTATACCAAAAGAGGGCTTAGTTTAAGTGACTTTTCATTATAAAGAACATTGTTTTGAATTTTCAAACGTGTGTGTCTGAAATTTGTACCTCTGAACTTTTGGGAGAAGTCTACCAGAGAGCCCGATAGAACAGATTGTATCAAATATTTTCAACCAGTTCTTTAGTTAGTTCTATGTTGGAAAGGAAATGTTTTTAATGATACAGAAAATTATTCTTTTGTGCAGTAGTTAATGAATGGCCTACATGTTTTTGCTTTCCTGAATTGCAGTTCACTTTATCACCTGAAAAGGAAGTTTTGGTTGCCACAATGTAAAAAGGATGTTGAGACTCTAGACAGAATGCAGAGAAGAGCAACAAAGATGATTAGGGGACTGGAGACTAAAACCTATAAAGAGCAGTTGCAGGAACTGGGTAGGTCTAGTTTAATGGGGGGGAAAGGACCAGGGGAGACATGATAGCAGTGTTCCTATATCTTGGGGTTATCACAAAGAAGAGGGAGTCAAGCTATTATCCAAAGCACCTGAGGGTAGAACAAGAAGCAATGGGTGGAAACTAAACGAGGAGAGAAACAACTTAGAACTAAGGAGAAATTTTCTGACAGTTAGAACAATTAATCAGCAGAACAGCTTGCCTCCAGAAGTTGTGAATGCTCCAACACTGGAAGTTTTTAAGAACATGTTGGATAACCATCTGTCTGAAACAGTGTAGGGCTTCCTGCTTAAGCAGGGAGTTGGCCAAGAAGACCTCCAAGGTCTCTTCCAACTCTGATATTCTATTCTATTCTATTCTCTATTCTATTCTATTTCTTTTTCAAAGAAAAAAACAGAAAGTCTAGTTGCCTCTTGAGAAAGCACCTTTGGGCTAACCATGACCTGGATGACTGAGAATCTCCATAGACAATTGAATGGGTTAGCGCTTGCCTATTAAAGAGTGGTACCTTCTCTGCTACAGTGAAATCTGTGTGGTTCTACTCCATTGGTACTCTAGGAGGCTTTTAAGACCTGTGTCAGACCTGCCTCAGCTTGAACCTCTAAATAAGAATGATCCTTAATCCTCCCCATTTGAGAAAGGAATAATTTACTAGAAGTCAAATGAGACTTACATACCGCTTCATAGTGCTTTTAAGCGGTTTACAGAATCAGCATATCGCCCTCAACAATCTGGGTCCTCATTTTACCCACCTGGGAAGGATGGAAGGCTAAGTCAACCTTGAGCCGGGGGTGAGATTTGAACTGCTGAACTACAGCTAGCAGTTAGCTGAAATAGCCTGCAGTGGTGCACTCTAACCACTGCACCACCCCAGCTCTTAAAACATAGCCAGAACTGAAAATCAAGTTCCAAAATCCCCCAAGTTTAATTTTTCCCTCCCTTCGTTGCCAACCATCACTGGGCTCCCATGTTCAACCAAAGTTAAACAAGATGTTTTTAGAATAGTCACTTCAGGTGTAGGTTTGGTATGTTTCCCTTCTCTTCCCATCCTGCTCTGTCCCCCAACCACCAGTTCATGGCAGCTGATACCAATGATTGCGAAGTGTAAGCTTGAGGTGGCAGCTGGCAATCTGTGTTCTACCAGGCCTTGAATTAGGGTGAATAGATATCCTTTGTGCCCTGCTTTTTACATTAGTTGGGTTAAATAAACAAGATGAAATATCTGGCTATTTATCTGGTACAGTATTATTTTTAAAGTCTGTTTTGCTATACTGTGAGCCATCCAGTGGTGTGAAAGGTCAGGTGGTGACTAAATCAATTAAAATCATTATGAGCTTTAGTGGAAAAGATATTTGCATTTCTGCCCATGCTTTGCTTAATGTAGCTAATGATGACACAACAGTTAAATTCCCAGAAAACAATAATAAAAATTAAAGTACAGTAATTCAAAGTAAAAAATTCTGGTTGAACTGGAACTTAAGACGCTTCTTGGATAAGAAGCAAAACTTCTTCAAAGAAAAACAAGAAAGTCCAGTTGCCTCTTGAAGTACCTCTGGGATCTCAAACAAAGCATTTTGCAAGTGTAAACCCATATGGAGTCTATTATAACAATATAAATTATCATGTAACTAACATAAGATGTGAAATGATACTTTCCTCAAAGTAATGGGCCTTCTCTAGAAATGAAATGAAATTATAAAAAACAACAAAATCTAGGGATTTTGGACTTCACTGTATTTCCCCCACTCCCTCTGCAAAAAGACAAAAAAAAAATACAAACACAAATAAAGTAAATGACAAATTGATATATTTATGATGCAGTCCATAAAGAACTCAAAGAAACATTCAGTATATCCTAATAATTAAAAATGCCTTCATAGGTGATGTCGGACTCACATATTTTATGTTTCTTGAAGATTTACAAGGGCACACATTCTAGCCCATAAATAACCAAATGGCAAGATATACTACTCCCAGAATTTTGATGATATTGCAAAATCTTTGGATAGTTTAATCAACCAATTAGCTGAACGTACATTTTTTACTAGGGAAGAAAACATTAAACTTGGAATTATACAAATTAAGTTGGCAGGAAGATGAAGTTAAAAAATTTTCTTGCATTCTCAGGACAGTCGAAATGTAGGAGTCACAAATTATGATAAAAATATTGTGAAGGATATGATTGCTTAATATGTTTATAGGTATTTATGGGATGTTTGTAGTGACCTTAATAGGTGAATTAGTTGGGAGTAAAGGGGGAGGGGTGGCATGCAATCCATGTTATTTGTTGACTAAACACCTAGAGATTTGCAGTTGATGTTTGTTAAATTATACAATGCCACAGGGGACTTTGTTCTGAAAAGTAATGTACAAAAGATTAAGATAATTATTGACAGGGGAAAATGGAGTGGATGACTGCCAGCTTTATTTATTTATCATACTATAAATGGAGGAAAACTAGAGCAAGCAAATCTGTTTGGGTGCTTTGATGGTATGGCTTACTAAATATGGAAAACATTTAGGATGCTGGCACAGACAGTGGGCCCCAAGGATTCTGGTATGAGATTCTTATGTATAACAATGCACTTACGCCCAATTTGTTATACAGAGGTGAAATATGGGTATGTTAGGAAAAACATAAGAACTTGGCTGCTGCTGGAATGGGGTACAGTACTTAAATGTATGCAGCGAAGGAAAATGTGGTCAATATTGGGGATGTGGAATGAATATAGACTGAACACAAATGTGAGTACAGTATTCTAAAATGATTTGGTTATTTGTATGGTATGGTTATTTATGAAGAGAATGAGAATCAAATCTCAAATATACAAAGAAAAAATGAGAGGCTGAAGAGGAAGGGGAACTGGTGGTCCAAATAAACCGATGTGGGGAAACTGTAATGTAAAAAGCCAAAACGGTATATATGAAGAGATGAATGGAAAAAATGGAACCGAAGATGCAAAGATGGAAAGATCTGGAGAAGTCTTGCGAGCAGTGTTCATGTAAATTATAGCTTTTTCCTTTTCTCTCTCTTCTTTACACCCCCCCCCCCCCCATTTCTTACTCCTTTCTACACTTTATATGAAGTTGCTTAGCTAGAAAGAGAGTCAGATATGAAGTTATTACACATTAGTTCAATGTTGGGAAAAGCTAGTGTTAAATGATCATTTAAATTATTATTGGCTAGGCAGTAATGTATACTGGAAAGAATGGAGAGACAATAACAGAACAATAAAGGAGGAAGATATGAATCATGAAAACTAAAATTTAGAGAATACATATGCTTCAATGTTAAAAGAATTGGAGATGAGTTAAATCTATTGGTTTTGTAGGCAGGATATTGTCACAAAAATATATCTTTAAGCAAACTAAAGGTCAGCTAGTACAAAAGAGTTATGAATCTGTGAGATGAAAATGAAGACCCTTATTGATACAATATAAATCAAATGACATGTTGCAAGATTTCAAGTATAAATTAGCTACAGCCTCATTGTCAAAATTCATAGCCACACGATTCTATGCAGTTCATCAAATTTTATTACCATAATCAATTACATATATGCAATTGCTTCCATCAAGTCTGAAAGTCAAGTCAAATCTATTGTTTGTTTTTAAAAAATAAATTACAGACAAGCAAGAGGATAAAGTGCTTAGCAAAACTATGTTGTTTTCCATTACATCTCCTGAATTCCATTAACTGATAGCCAGTGTTTCTTCTCAACCAAAGTGGAACAATGAGCAAAAAGAAGGGGAATGCCTGTTTGCTACATTCTCTGAAAAATTAAAAGACTATGAACAAAAAGGATCTGGATATGATGGAAGCTACAAATCCAAATTCCTGAGAAGGTTGTCACACTCAATGTGGGTAGGTAGGGCATTACTTCATTTACTCCCCAATATAAAAAAATGCATAGTGATTTGGCTTTCCATTAATCTATAATGCTAGCCAACTGCCAAGCAATACCAAGATCAGAAGTTCCTTAGGTCAAACAAAATCATAAGAGCAATTGTTCATACATTACGTATGGACTGAAGAAGTCATGGCAAGTCTTGTTTCATAGTATGAAATCAAGAAAGTGCAAGTTATTTAAGTGTTATCAAAGGAGAATCCAAACAATTGCAGATTTTTTAAAAAAAAAATTGCAGTATGAGATTAGAGGAGCACCTTGTGGACTTTGTGGAGCTCTCACCACAAATAGCAAAATGGGTGAGCATAACTAAGAATAGTTTTGGCCTTTGGTGCTGATCTCATCCATTGCTGTTAACTACACTGCAGTTCTAAGAAACATGCTCCCTTAGACTGGCAAGTGTTCTCCAAAGCTTCCATATGAGAACATCCAGCAGCAATTGTTGGGCAACCTGCTGTACCTTCCAGCAGGTGAATATTCTTTTTTTTGTGGAGTTAGCAAACATACCATTACTGTCAAGGAGGTACTTCCTAATGCCAAGAGAAACTTTTAGACTTCTTTTTTAGAAAGCATGTTTTACATCAGAAAGGCTTATCTGATTTCTCCATCAGATTCTTTGTAAGAATATAGGTATATCAAACTTTTTAAATATATTCTAATATACTAAATTAGAAAACTACACATACACACGCCCACACACAAAACCGGATCCAGGGGGCTGTCAATTAAGCCTTCCTTTTAAGAGCTTAGCAAGCACAGCACCATGAGAAGACCTCTGGGTCTTCGCATGTATTTTATACTATGGCTTGAACTGAATGTTTGGTCAATATGGATTCCATTAAGGCTGCCTACCATCACTACACTTACAAACAGAACCATCAAACGGTGGCCTTTCTTTGCAGCACTTAACGGTATTATTCCATCATTTATTCCATCAGGGTAATGCTTATGTATATAATGTTTCTCAGGAGGGCCCTCCCCAATTTTCATCTTGGGGCTCATTAGCTAGCAAGACATCATTTCATCAGCTACCGTGGAAAACACTGCTTGGAAAGCTGGTCTAATATCCTGACCAAGTATGGCCCCGAGGGGGAAGAGGTGGTGGCGTATACCCAAAAGAAGGACCTGGAGGATACGGAGGCTGGGAGGGAACAGGAAAGCCAGCCACTGAAGGCTGAGTTGGATAAGGACACTGTGAGCTTCCTCCTGATGGAAAATAGGGAGGCTGCATAGGCTGAGGGAATCCTGGTGCTACTGATGGAGCCCTGAGAGGAGGTTGTGGATACCCTGGTCCAGAAGATGGTCTTCTGGATGGAGACCAAGAGTACCTGGATGAAACCAGATCACCTGTCTGAGGCTGGGGAACTGGATTACATGAAGGAACAGAGGGGTATGCAGGACCTGAGGGTGGTTTATATGGGAATGGGGGCTGGGTACTTGGTTGAGAGGAGGCAACGTGTCCCACTGTAACTGGTGCTCCTCCAAAGGGGCCTGGCTGGAGAGCCCCATACGCTGAAGGGCCTGTTGGAACACAAGGAGACAGACCATAAGGCAAAGGGAAAGCTGGTTCCCCAGCTGAACGCTTCTGTGGCTGCTGATTTATAGGTCCAGAAGGTACGTGGGAAGAAGACTGGTGGTTAAACCCGTTATCATTTGCGGGCTCTGGCAAGGGCTGAGATTTTTGCAGCACTTCTTGAAGTTTTTCCACTTTTACACGTCGTAGGTGAGATAATTTCCTCATGGTAGAAAACTGCTCAAGAAATGTCTCCAAAGGCACCTCCCCTTCCAGGAACTTTTCAGCCATCATCTGGAATATAAATATAAATAATATAAATATGAATATTTTTTTCCTGTCGAATCACCTTGGTATACCCAAATATGGGAGGGAGCATGCTGCTTCCTTTTTGCCTCTCTACCCAAGGCAGTTAAATTTTTATAGCTGACAAACTATATTTTATATGTGTAACATATTTAATGATGAAAAGGAAGGGAGACTAGTATTGATCTATTCCAAGCTATTTTGCTCTCATCAACTAGCCATACCAGGATTTGGACCAACTGCCTTACAGGCAGACTCCCCAGATTCAAATCCTGGTAAGGGTATGGCTGGCTGATGAGAGCAAAATAACTTGAAATAGATCTCTACTAGTTTCCCTTCCTTTTCATTACCAGCAAAAAGAACCGCTTATTTGGTGACCATTCAAAGTTGCAAGAATTGGTACTTACAATTAAGCCTTCAAGTTTCAGCTGTCTTCTGCTTACTTTGTGGCCTTCCCTGCAGATCCCCATAAGCAAAGCCAACGGGAAAGTCAGCACTGAAGGTCACAAGTTGCTCAGATCTCCCAAGTTAAATGATGCAGCATTGCTTAGCAACAGAAATGCCAGTCTCAATTACCAGAACCCACTATTGTATTCCAGCTCCCTGATGATATGACTCCCTTACCTAAACTATTCAAAATCCCTTGAAAACAATAGGATAATGCAAGGAAAATTTAATGGTTATTCTTCTCTAATAGAGAAAGTACAGGGAGGAAGCTTGAGACCTAAGTTAAGCACATGAAGAATTTGAGTAAAAGTGCAAGTTCTGTACATTTCTTTCCATTCCTAAATAATGCAGAGAACCTATTTCCTGCTATATTTTAGTCTGTGCTCCATTCATGCTTAGGTGACTAATCTCAATTAGACTTCCATGCAAAACTCTGCTTAGGTGAAACAATCCTTCAAAATAGATGAAATGGTGAGATGAGACAATAGACTATTAAACCTTCCTTTTGATGTCTCACTGAATTTACTTGAAAACAAGTTACCATATTTTTCACAGAATAAGACACATCTTTTTATTTCCAAAAAGAGGGTGAAAACGTGGGCACATTTTATACACCGAATGTAGCTCCACCCAGCCACCCCCACCATTTGGCCTCTGCTTCCCAGCAATTTACCTCCTTGCAGCAAACAGTGCAGAACTTGATTAGCACAGGCAACTAGCATTAGCCTCCCAACACACAGCTGCTTCACGAGGCTGCAGCAGGCCATGTGCTAAAACTGAAAGTGAAACTAGCTGCAAGGGGGCAAATTGTTGGGAGATAGAGGTAAAGGCAGAATTTTCTTTCTTGTGCTAATGAGACTGCTGAAACTGGATTCGAGGAGGTAAGTCAACAACTATAAATGTCTATAAAATGTTCAAATTTTATATTTTTTAAAGACTGCTTTATTATTGTTGTAGACAACTTAACAAAATGAAGCTTTTTTAAAATAAATGCTTCATCTGAAGAGGCCCAGTGCTATTGTATCTTCTTTTAAAAAGCAGAGAATAATGTATACTTCCAGAAAGCCACATCAATTTTAAAGATCTGTAAAAGTACAGTATAATCTGAAATGCAATAGTGTCCTGTTTAAGTATTAAGCCACTGAGTTAAATCCTGATTAGACATGTTTGGAGTAGATCTATTTAAATAATAGGGAGGAGTTAGTGTGACTATATTTAAGAAAACTTTCTGGCATTAGTATACTGTTATAATGTAAATTTCTCAAATTCTTTGCTATTTCTATGGATCAGACACACATGCACAGAAATACAAAGCAGTTTATATCATCTGTGCTGTTTGCTGGGAGGCAGAGGCAGAATTTGTTTCCCATGCTTTTCTCCCCAAAAAATTAAGGTGTGTGTTATACTCCAAAATAAGATAGATGCTATGCACATAGTGAAGGATCAAAAGCTGGTAAAAATACTGATTCATTGCAAGCAAAGTACCAATCAGACCCAAGCAAGAAAAGGAAGAGAGGGAGGAAATATACTCCATTTCTTTTATCACTTGCCCAGTGGAATTTTCAGGTATAATGGATGTCAATTTCAAGAATAAATAAAGGATGTGTTTAAGAGTCAGATAGAACTCACGGTTCATTTTCTGTCAATAAAAGCAATTAAAATAATTTATTCCCACTGGAATTTAAATAACAGACTAACCTCAGATTCTTCTTCAATTTTGAGTCCTTCCACCTTCAGAAGATTTAACAGTGTATCAGGCTTTGTTGCTGCTGAGAATTGCTCTGAGGAAAAAAAATAGACAGCTAAAAATTAAACAAAAATACATCTTTCTTCTTCTTTTCATTTCAATGCAAGCACCTGGTCCCACACATATACCTTACATGAAGGCTACCAGCTCTAAAAGACTAATTCTGTTGCTTTAAGAGTTAGTGTCTTGGAATCTGAAACCATAACCAAGAAGGAAGAAGGGAAGGCGATCAATTAAAATGCAAACTCTATTACATGTCCAGTTTTTGACCAGATGGTCACTGACACTATAATGATGTGCAGGCTTGGCCACTGGGGGATATCAACTAATGCATCTAGATGAGGAAATGTCAACCATACCCTCTTGCTATTCCATGTTCCAAGACCAAGATGAAGGAAATGCAAAAAAACCCCAACAACAACCCAAAACCTTAGCTAGAGAAAGTTTATTGGCTAATTCTATTCCACCTCTATCCCTATCAGCTACAGTCATCTGAAAATTTACCCAGCTTTGATTTCTGCTCCTGGCATTGCTCTATCAATTTTTGTAGATCTTGATATCTGTCGGAGAGGTTTGCGCGTCCTGTTTCCAGGGGCTCCTGGAACTCCAGGTTTTCCTCTGCAAGACTACGATTTGTGGCCAGAGCCATCTCCCTTTCCAACTGTATATTCTGGACCTGAGAAAAGAAATGTTAGGCGGATATAGCTCATTTTTAAAAAATGGGTTTCTCTTTTCAATAACTTTCATGTATATGAATGATTACCTCATCCGATTCCAATGCCAACCGTTCAATCTCTTCCAAATTTTCCTGCAGTTCTTTCAATTCATCTACAGTTTTGTCTCTGAAGGTTTCCATTGTTTGTGAGGGTTCATCAATTCCTTTGGGATTAAGAGAAAAAGAAGATGATTACTATCTTCATATCATCATCCAAGCATATTTGGTTGCAGGATAATTTTCAATTTAGGGAAACCATATCCACAAGCAAAAATTATATCAGAAGATGGCATAATAATTACTCATCCTTTCTCCACTTTTGCATATTAATGTGAAGGGTAACTTTACATATAAGTGCCAGACCAGTTAAGGAAGTTCTGACAAAAAAGGGTAAACATGTCTTTGTAAGTACTGTATATGCATAGTAGGTAAATATATCATACAAACTACTGCTTATCCACCTTAAAAGAGGGACCAAAACTACTAGAGATAGATGCAAGAAAGTATAATTTATTGGCATATGTAAACTCTAATGATCCTTGGGCTCTTTGCCAAAGCACTGCAGAAGAGCCCCGAACAAACAACATTACATATTATACAGTTTTGGTAAATCTATAGTAGAAATGAGAAAGAAAATATTGTAAATCACAGTCTGACCATTACAGTCAGCATGTAGTAACTGATAATGTCATGGGGTGAGATTATTACGATCTGATCTAATGCTTCTAAACTCTGGACTCCTGCAAAAATTCCAAGCCTACCATCTTCTCACATAAACAATATTTTACTTACTTATATTTTTTAGCACATCTTTATTCATTTATGAGTAACATTGTCTCCATTCATACCAGGGAAAGATAACAAACAAGTTTCAGTTATCGATTTCCTTCTCCTCCAGCATCATCAGAGCCAGCCTCCTGATTTTAATTAGGAATATGGCAGGCCTGGTTTCATTCATAACTTAGCTGTCTTTAATTAATGGTTGGAACAGTTGAAAACGCAAGACGGACACAATTAAATATAATCTCTCCAGCACCTATCGCTAATAATGGGAATATTGTACAGCATAGATGAGCAAGGAAAAATATATAAACCTTCCAAAGAATTAGCAACAGGAAAAAAATAAAAAGACACTAAAGTGAATTAAAATATTCTCAATAATCTCTGCTGCAAGTTATTCTATATTTCAGGAAAAATACCCAATATATCCAGTCACGGTAGATAGATAGATAGATAGATAGATAGATAGATAGATAGATGGATGGATGGATGGATGGATGGATGGATGGATGGATGGATGGATGGATGGATGGATGGATGGATGGAGAGAGAGAGAGAGAGAGAGACTCTCTGCTACTGATTGTTCTACCTTTGGTTTAAACAAAATGTTTCACAGACTTGTTTCTGAAGAGTCACCATCAGTTTCTGCAAAAACCAAAACAAAACAAACAACCAAGTTTGTATTTGCTGCCATAATTCCCAAAGTGAATGATAAATATCCTCTGGCTAAGGGGAAAATATAAGTAATAATTGGGTTGTTCTCTCTGTACTGAACACTAATTCTTCCTTTAAGTTTATGAGTAACAAAGAAAATGAAAGTGTATATAACTTGAAAATGAAAGTGTGCTTCTTGACAACTAGTGTTGGGTGAACCGAACCAGGAATCCAGGAAGTGATCACCTTGGCGTCCTTAGCAACCTGCTGGTATACGTGATGTCAAAGCTCCACCCCCGGAATCTCTTCGTGGGAGGTATTCCCCAGCTCCTTCAAAGGGAGGTCTTTTCATGTAAAAAAAATTTTTTTTACAAAAAAGGACGCCACAGCGGCGCTGCAAGCAAAGGGAGGTATTTTTACGTGAAAGGACCTCCCTTTTCTTGCAGCGCCGCTGCAGCGTCCTTTTTCGTAAAAATAAAAATAAAAATAAATAAATAATCCGTTAAAATAAAAAACGATGGGATTCCAGGGGCGGAGCTTTGGTGCCACGGACCGTTCGGGTTCGGCCAAACTTGCCGAACCCGAACACCATTGGGTTCGCCCATCACTATTGACAACTTGTTTGTGTACAATATAATTAATATTTTCAGGAAAGTGTATAAGTCAGAAATGATTTTTTAGTTCTTTTTTGAATAAATATTTAGCTAAAATCCCCAGATCTTCTTGCATGACATGTAACTATTAATCAGAGTTATCCAAAGGCAATGAAAAGACTCTTGGAGGCTTACATAGAACACAAATCAGATAAATCGTCTCTGTTATAAAATTCCATAAAAACAATAAAAATAAATCCACCAAACATAAAAATATAAAGAATGAAAATAGAAATTAAAGATAGGAAATTAAATAAGAACATCATTTTCTCATATATAATGATACAAGTACAGGACCATTTACAACAACATTCAACAATATCTTAACCCAGTGAAGGGCTACCAAACTTTTTACTACCATACTGTGGATGTGGCTTATGAAGGACGCCCTGCATTTTCTTTCAACATCTTTCAGTGCAAATTGGGTGCTCTGGGGTGGAGTTCCATTTTTGCTACCCTACTGTGTTTCCCCCATCCGGGCAGTAGCCTACCCTTGGTTTAACCCCAAGAAATTGTGTAATTGGAAAAAAGGAGCCAGTGGAATAATTTCCCAGCCAAAATATACTTCAGTTGTATCAGATGAATTCCCTCTACAAGCCAGTATTTTTTACTGATATTTAATTTAATTTATTAAATTTACAAGACAGACATTTATCTTATAATTTTGAAAGTTATAAAACTGGGAATAACTTTCACAGTACACTTGACAATAGCAAAAGAGGAGGAATCAATTATCAATTACGGGGGAGAGGGGAAAGACATCTGCAAAACTTTAATTTCCATGGAAGTTGCTCTTTACACCTTTATTTATTAGACTTGTATGCCACTCCGGGTCCTCGGAGAGGCGCGGCATACAAGTCTAATTAATAATAATAATAATAATAATAACAATAATAATAATAATAATAATAATAATAATAATAATAATAATATAATACCTGGAAAGATACATGACACATACACAAATAAATACCTCAGAATGGTGCCACTGCCAAATCCAGCAAGGATGAAGGACAGACAAATTTGGTGGTGCTGCTGCATGAGATAAATGACAAAAGAACTTAGCACAAATTAAGCATAGCATTTAGTCAGTCTCTCACTATAATTTTAGGGACAAATTAACAGTACAATAAAACAACTGGCACACCCCTCCCACGCTTATTAATTCACTCCAAAGAACACAATCCTTTTTTAATGTGAATTAAACATTTACCCTGGAACCTGTTTGGCCACTGAGACACCCTTTGCCCCCATGGGTAGGCAAAGCAGGCTTTTCTATGACATGTGGACTTCAACTCCCAGAATTCCTGAGCTAGCATGATTGGATCAGGAATTCTGGGAGTTGAAGTCCACAAGTCAGAGAAGAGCCAACTTTGCCTACCCATGCTTGCCCCAAACCTTGTGCCCTCCGGATACGTTGCATTACAGCCATCGACTACAAACTCCATCATCCCCAGTCATCCCGCTCAATCCTGGGACTTGCATCACAGGAGGACCCCAGATTTGAGATTCATTTTAAAACCGATGCTCCTACGAAGGGTCGTCTCCCCTCCCCCCCTCCCGACTCAACTCTGAGGCTCCCGCCACAAAGGTGGAGCCTCCCAGAGCGGCCCGAACGCCGGCAGCCTCCCCAGCGCGCGCGGCCCCTGAAAGGAAAGCATTGTTCCCTCGCGCCAGCTGATGCGCGCGGGACTGCTCAGCGCAAGGGGGGGGAGAGAGAAGGCATCGCGCGACATCAAAGACCCTCCACCAGCTGACAGCGCCGTTCCTAAAGAGGGGGGCGGGGCGGGAGGGGGGGCTTTCTCTTTTTTCCCGCGAGAAAGGCTTTAAGCGATTCGCCTCCCTCACCATAATGACATACCTGGGAGAAGCCGGGAGAAGGAAGAACAAAAAATCCCACTACTATAACGCCATCAAGTGAAGTTTCCGGGAGAAAGCCGGAAATTGCGTCCGCTCAGGTTACTACCATGAAGGAGGGGGGGTAATTTAAGGGTTCTCCTTATTATTACCCGGAAAGGAGATGGTTTAATCCGCTGACAGAGCCAATGAACCGACGCTCTTTCAGTTTTGGGGAACCTTTTGTATCAGACGCGTTGTGGTTTTGCTACCTGAGAGAGTCGAATTCGAGAATTTGACAATTGGCCTCCGTCCCGCGGATCTCTCATCTTAAAAATAGAGGGATGTTAATATGCGATTTAAAAATTTGTATTGCATCCGAGATACGTTTTGTGAAAGACAGTTCTTTTGCATTTCGTGGCGCTCTGATCTCATTCTTTATTTAGCTGCTTTGCATTGCAAAACTCCGGATAATCATTGGATGGAAGCAAAGGAGGACACGTTTTCTGTATCTCTTGGCCACCATCTTGTACTAAATCACATCCATATCACTCCTATATCTTTTTTCTATTCCTATATCTCTTCTTCTATTCTTTCCTTGATATATTTTATTCCTATATCTTCTGTTCTTTCTTAGATATATTTTACTATGCGTATATCCTCTATAACCTTCATTATGTATTTTACTATGTGTATACCCACTAAAACCCTCATTGTGTAATGGACAAAATCAATCAATAAAATAAATAACATGGTTTTGCGTTTCAAAGAAAAAGGCAGAAAACAAATAGGATATAATTCATATAAATGAGAGGCATGAGATACCAAAAAGAAACTGCTATAACTAGTACAGTGGTACCTCTACTTGCAAACTTCATTCGTTCCGTTTGTAAGAAGAAACAATTTTTCCCATAGGAATCAATATAAAAGCAAATAATGCATGCGTTTGGGAAAAGTCTGCGGAGAGGGGCGGCATACAAATCTAAATAATAAAATAAATAAATAATAAAACCACAGGGAGGGTGGAGGCCATGCTTCCTCCCAGGAGATTCCTAGAGAGGCCCCATGGAAGCTTTATTTTTATTTATTTATTTATAAATAAATAAAAATATATATACACAATGAGGGTTTTAGTTTAGTTTTCTTGTTTGTAATTTTCTTATTGAGTTGGGGAGGTTATTTTTTTTGTTTATGGTACATGTTAGAGGTACATGAAGTCTGAAGATAATTTTCATTCCGAGTAGGAATGTTGTAGAGGTCATCAGTAGTGTAGCATTCAGAGAATAGAGTTTTCCAGTTTAATGTTGAGAGGTGGGCTTCAATGAGTTCGTGGTTCGCTTTTTTAGATTCCTAGAGAGGCCCCACAGAGGCTTTCCCCTGCCTTTTCTGGTTACAGTTTTGGAGGCTCAGGTTTGTAAGTGGAAAATGGTTCTTGAGAAGAGGCAAAAAGATCTTGAACACCCGGTTCTTATCTAGAAAAGTTCATAAGTAGAGGCATTTGTAGGTAGAAGTACCACTGTATTTCCTTCGTTGTGAATCATTTCATCATTCATATCCTTCAAATATAGCTGATATAGCTCGTTTAATCAGAGAAACACTGATTATGTTTCATTTTTTAAAAACTTTATTTTGCTCATTTATGTTCATAGATGTTTTCTTGATCTTACATCCTTGTTTCCTAGATCTAAAATTTCTGCAAAAACATATGATATCAAAGAACAAGTACTGTTCCTTGCAGTCATCTGGCCATTAGCATTCTTTCTGAGAGAATGACTTCAGATGATCAGAAAGAAATGACCAAGTGACTACAAGGACTATACATCCTTATTTGAACCCTGTTGTACCTCACGATTCTTGACAAATGTATCTTTTTATTTTATGTACACTGAGAGCATATGAACCAAAGACAAATTCCTTGTGTGTCCAATCACACTTGGCCAATAAAGAATTCTGTTCTATTCTATTCTAATTCTCTCCTTCCATTCTCCATCATTCAGTCAGAACTGAAGAAGCTTCTTGGATGGGAAGCGAAAAGTCTTCTTGCAAAAAAAGAAATTCTGATTGCCTTCGGAAAGAAAGCTACCTTTGGGATAAAGTAGGCTGTTGTATTTTCTAGTGATGTAAAAAAAAGTCGCTTTATGAACGTGACAAATACTATAACCAGTAGTGGGTTGCTAATGGTACCGCTAATTGTGCGCAGAAGCAAAACACCCAAGTCTCGCACACATGAATGTCCCCTCACATGATTTTGCTTCCATTATTTCTGGGTGGTTATGGAGGCCATCGAACAAGAGAAACACAATAAACCTGAATAGCATGAAGATGGGGGAAGTTGATTTTATCTTGTCATGGTTTTCAGGCATTAGAAGTTAATTTTCGATGAGGAAAGGAGACTAACAGAACAACCAAGCTGAAAGGGACAATGGAGATTTTCTAGTTGAAACATCTACTCGGGCAGAAAATTCTATACCATTTCAGACAAATAGTTGTCCAATCTCTTCTTTAAAATTTTCAGTGTTGGAATATCCACAACTTCTGGAGGCAGGAGGTTCCACTGATTAATTGTTCTAACTGAAGCAACAACAACAAAAAATCTCAATAGTTACCATTCTTGTTCCGCAATGTCATTCAATTAACTTATAAAGATAAATTCTTACAAAATACTTAGGGGTGTCTTAAGATATTAAGAGAAAAGCTGCCACATTTATTACAGAAAAATATATTTTTCCCAATGTCATTTCTCCAGGTACTCTTCTGAGATTACATAAACAAAGTTAAGGTTATTTCTTTCTAACTAGATGTAAGAGTTTGCATACTTAACCCTGCAGTGGGTAGTTGATAAAAACAAGTATGATGATATATTCCAGCTGACATTTTTACTTTTATTTTATTTTATTAATTGGACTTGTATGCCGCCCCTCTCCGTGGACTCGGGGCAGCTCACAACATATAGCAAAAAATACAACAGTACAGTTTGTCCAATTAATATACTAAAATGTTCTTAAAATTCTAACTTTAAAAACATTCATTTTCATTCATTTAATAATCACACAACGTTCGTTGGACAGGGGAAGGTCTAATGTCCCCAGGCCTGGTGGCAAAGATGTGTTTTTAAACTCTTGTGGAAGGCAAGGAGGGTGGGGGTAGTGCGAATCTCCGGGGGAAGCTGATTCCAGAGGGCCTGGGCCGCCACAAAGAAGGCTCTTCCCCTAGGTCCTGCCAGCTGACATCGTTTGGTCGACGGGACCCTAAGGAGACCAACTCTGTGGGACCTCAGCAGTCGCTGGGATTCATGTGGCAGAAGGCGGTCTCGGAGATAGTCTGGTCCTATGCCGTGTAGGGCTTTATAGGTCATAACCAACACATTATGAGAAACTTCTGCACCATTTGCCCTGCATTGTAAATTTGAGATATAATCAGCTTTTAAAATGGCATTATCATAAAGGTGACTACATTATGACCATTTCTATTGCTAAAGTCTTTTGAAGAATCCAGGAGCATGTGCAGGAACCTGCAGTAGTCTAAGACGGAATTGATCAGGTGTATGTTTTTCTGTGTCTTTGAATACTTGTGAAGTGCATAGCTTATGCTGCTGTTTTGTAGGAGAAGGTTAATAATTGTCACTTCAGAACACTAACAACAATTTAGCCCTGACCTAGATTTGCCCTTTTGTGCTTAATAATTGAGGCTCTCTGTTTAAAAAAAGTTCTCTGGGGGAAAAAAGTTAAGATTGGATTCCGCCCAATAGCAAATACAGAGTGCCAAGCAGCAACTGATGAGTGTTATTTGAAATGCCATTTTCGTACAATAGGATAAAGGAGGGCAGATATGCTTCCATGGCCAGCACAAAAATGTGAAGATAATACTGCAAGAGGCCTTTTAGTAAAGGTTGTTTTCACATGTTGGAAATATTCCACTACCAGGAGTCACACAGATATCAACATTACTTAGCATTTGCTGGGTCTTAGCAAGTTCCCAATTGTCCTAAATGGAAAGAAAATTCTCTTGTCTAAACTTAATAAGATAATAATGATAACTTTCTAAAAGTGTGTCTGTATGTTTTGTTTTGTTTTGTTTTGTTTGTTTATTATTTTTAAAAAATTAAAAATTAAAAAATAATGATAACTTTGGACTTGGGTACAATAAAGCTACTTGTTTTGCTGTTGTCCCATGTCCCAGATTCAATAGCATCTTGGCTGTAACCCACAGTCTGAGTGCTCTGATATACCTCTGCAACTGGGTTTTAATAGTTATATACATCAAAGTTAAAGCCTATTATATATATGAGCCACTGCGGAGAGGGACGGCATACAAATCTAAATAATAGATAGATAGATAGATAGATAGATAGATAGATAGATAGATAGATAGATAGATAAACTTTCACTGTGTTTCACAGTGAGGGTGAGCTACTTCCTGTTAGATAGAATTTGAAATGAACCAGAGAAGTAGTGGGTTCTAAATGCTTTTGCTACCAGTTCACAAACACATCCGTGTGCATGTGCCACTTCTGCACATGTGCAGAAGCATCCCAGGTGGGTGGACACTGCCACTACCGGTTTGGAGAACAGAGCCGAACTGGGAGCAACCCACTGCCAGACCAGAGGGAAGCTGAGAATATTAGACTTGTGCTTGTTGAAAGAAAAAAAATATTGCACAACATTTTACAAAGGATAGAAGATTGCAACCTCTTTTTAAAATTTCCTATCCCAAATGGCTTCAGGAGTTTTCAGACACCCAGCCCCTATGTCTTCCAACTCATTTGATCCCAAAATAAAATGCATCTAGGACTGATTTGTGCTATTTTCATTACCAGTCCTTTCCTTTCAACTTTTCCCAAGCAAATCTTTATCCAGGAAATATAAGCCTAAGTGAAATTGACTAGAACTTTCCTAGTTTAGTTTCATTTTCCTGAGCAGGCTAGGGGGAAAAAACCAAATTGAGGGTTTTAGAGAAAATTATTGGCTTCAGACATAACATTCTGGATCACCAGATGATTCAGCCATTTCCTACAGCAATTGTCTTTCCAAATATCTGTTCTGGCGAAAAACGCAGAATGGCTGCACCAAATTTTTTCTCAGGTAGCTTTAGTACTAGAAACCCTCATTGCAAAAGTTCTCTAATTGTGGAAATTGACATCATGGAGAGAAGTGAGTGTCATAAGCCATATCTAAATCAACTCTCAAATAAAAAAATAACATAAAAACCAAGTAAAAATCGTTATTGAACACCTTGTTAAAAACACAAGTATAATTAGTAGTTGAGTACAACATTCAGGAGAATCAATGGCAGGTTTCACATCACACCTGAATCCCTAAACAGCAAAGTCATGCTTTCAGAATCTTCTGAAAGGCCAATAGAGTAAGGGCCTCCCTCATCTTCAAGGGATGATGCCCCAAAAGGTGAGTGCCATGGCAAAAACGGTCCCTCTGCCCAGATAAGGCTCCTTAGTAGGTGGGACCCAAAACACACCTCTCCTGCTGTACCTGACAGGACAGGTAGATGTACCTGGGTAGAGGTGATCCCTCAAATAACCCAGCCCCATGTCATGTAGGACTTTATAGGTAACTACCAGCATTCTGAACTGAAACCAGAGGCAAACTAACAGAGCAGCTTTTAGAGCACAGGTGTAAGATACATTGATCAGCCCACACCTCTGCTTTTTGCACCACCTTTCTGTACCACATTTTGCAGAATGTTGCAGTGTTACAAAGCTTACCAATCTGTCCAAAATATCTTTCCAGAAATTGAATGATGCTGGGTATATTATATCTGAAGCCTTCAATTGTAAAAATTAAAATGATATTTAATTCATGATATAGTTTATTTTCTAAAAAATAAAATTCCATCCAGATTACTTTAAAAAGGAATTGTACATTTTTTTAATCTTTGGTTCATATCTTGAAAAGGTATGGAAAACATTGCTTCAATGCTCTTGGGATGTCTTTGAGATGGTTGCCAATATCACCTACACCCGAGCCTGTTTTTTTAGGTCAAGAACTTAAAGCAAATGAAAAGAATAACATGGAAAGTTCTTCTTAAGGACATTTTTTAAGATAATCATATCAGGAATGCTTGCCTTTTTGTATGATATGCAAATATGATAAGAGAATTTTGGAACTGTATATATATGTGTGTGTGTATAGCAAACCTAAGTGTGTTGCTTAGAAGCTGGGAGCCACATTTCATTCGAATCAACAACTTGGGGAAAAAGAAGTAATCATGAAATACCTCTTACTTCTGAGCCTGGTGGCATTTTCCCAGTGTCTGCCAACAAAGTAAGCATTGAGCATTGTGCTTTTGTCAAAGAAAATATGAGAATCTAATTTTCTTTCTAAATTATATTCCACAAACTCTTCATAAAAAACATTTTTATGTACACAAAACCTTGACATGATATGGTATACAAACATATAGTCTTAGGAATCCCACTTCCTATCTCGCTTACAGCTAAAGTTTTGTATAGCTATATTTGTATAGCTATATTGCAAATATTTACATTTCTAATTCATTTCAGTATCCATTTCTTCCATATACTTTCTTCCATATATTTGTCATTGTAAATTATCTTATCTACTAAATCCATACTTCTATCGTAGTTTATCTAACCATTCTATTTATTATATAATAATATGATAGTAGAATTGTTAAATATGTAAATATGTTAATGTACAAAAGGGTATCTAAAGTTCAGGTTTGCATGCAAGTTACTGATTGGGTACCCTGACGAAGCAGGAAAAAGTAACAACTGTCAACATGCCTTTTGCCCAGAGAGAAAGTATAAATAGCTACAGACGCCCACACTTTCTCCCAGACTTTCACGCCTGTTTGCTTAGAGCATTACTGAATAGTATTAGTCGTTACTCTGCCGAATAAACCGCCTTGAGTTCCAGAGTCAGCCTCCTGTGCATTCATTTCAATAATAATATAATATTGAAATAAATATTACTCAATTTTAATCTCCTTTAATTATTTATTTTATTTATTTGTTTATTTATTTATTTTGTCCGATACATAATAATACACAATGAAGGTTATACAGTGGTACCTCGAGATACGAGTTTAATTCGTTCCGGACTCTCGAACGACTTTTCCCCATAGGAATTAATGTAAATAATTTTAATTGGTTCCAGCCCTCAAAAAACTCACAAAGTTAGTCTAAATTATGCAAAAAGACATTGCAAGAATAAATGTAACTTTACTTATTAATAAGATGATAAGCTGAGAGCTTTCCTTCCCTTCCTCTTTTTACCCAAAACAATCAGCATGGCAAACTTTTATTTTTATTCATTAAACTGTAGTTATTTATTCAACTTCACTGCCACCCAATCCTGTAGAGGGAGGAAAGAAGGGAGGAAGGAAAAGGAAAGCAAGAAATGGAGGGAGGAAAGGAAGGAAGGAAAGAAAGGAAGGAAGAAAGAAAGGAAGAAAGAAAGAAAGGGTGAAGGGACAGGAACAGAGGAAGGAAGCAAGGAAACTTATGAAAGGGGAGAGTAACTTCACTGCCACCCAATCCTGTAGAGGGAGGAAAGAAGGGAGGAAGGAAAAGGAAAGCAAGAAATAGAGGAAGGGAAGGTAAAAGAGAGAAAGAAAAAGAGCAAGAAAGAAAGAAAGAAAATGAAAGAGAAATAAAAATAGAGAGGGAGAATGAAAGAAATGGAAGGAGGGAAGGAAGGAGAGAAAGCAAGAGAAAGAAAGAAAGCAAGAGAAAGAAAGAAAGAAAGAAAGAGAAAGAAAGAAAGAAAGAAAGAAAGAGAAAGAAAAAAGAATGAAAGAGCAAGAGAGCAAGAGAGAAAAAGAAAGAGAGAGAGAAAGAAAAAAAGAAAGAAAGAAAGGCAACTTCAAAGAAAGGCTCACTGAGCATCTCTCACTCTCTCTCTCTTTCTATCCCTCTCTCTTTCTCTCCCCCCTCTCCCCCCCTTTCCCTCTCTCTTTCTCTCTCTCCCTCTCTCTTTCTCTCCCCCCTCTCCCCCCTTTCCCTCTCCCCCCCCCAGGCCGGCAGCGATGTTTTAAAACAGCCGCGCCGTTTGCGAGCTAACTCCTGAGGTGCGGAAGTTCGCCTTTGGCGTTTGGGCCACTCGGAATGTGAAATTCAAAACAGCGTTCGGATCCCCCCACCCCCAGCAGAAGCCAAGGACCCCCAGAGTGGGGCGGCAGGGGAGGCGACCGCCTCTCCACTCACCAAGTGCCGGGATACGAGCCGAGAAGAGCCGGGCTGGCTTACTTTCCTTCCTTCCCGCGCTGATGCAGAGCCACTCGAACAAAGCGTCACGCCCCCCTGACGCTTTTGGCGGCAAAAGAGCCCAGCGTCGCTTCGGAAGCTGCCGAAAGCATCAGAGGGGCGCGTCGCTTTGTTCGAGTGGCTCTGCATCAGCGCGGGAAGGAAGGAAAGTAAGCCAGCCTGGCTCTTCTCGGCTCGTATCGCGGAGAGGGGCGGCATACAAATCCAAGTAATAAATAAAATAAAATAAAAAAATGTCTCTCCTCTCCCAGCTCTTATCTCGAGTAGCTCTTAAGTCGAGCAGCTCTTATGTCGGGGTTCCACTGTAGAGGATATAGTAGAGAAGAAATATGAGATATAGGAGAGACTACAGGACAGAGGACGGAAGGCATTCTAGTGCACTTATGCACGCCCCTTACTGACCTCTTAGGAATCTGGAGAGGTCAACCATGGATAGTCTAAGGGTAAAATGTTGGGGGTTAGGGGATGATACTATAGACTCCGGTAAGGAGTTCCACGCTTTGACAACCCGATTACTAAAGTCATATTTTTAAAGTCAAGTTTGGAGCGGTTAATATTAAGCTTGAATCTGTTGTGTACTCTTGTGTTGTTGTGGTTGAAGCTGAAGTAGTCTTTGACAGGCAGGACGTTGCAGCATATGATCTTGTGGGCAATACTTAGATCATGTTTAAGGCGTCGTAGTTCTAAGCTTTCAAGAACCAGGATTGTAAGTCTAGTTTCGTAGGGTATTCTGTTTCGAGTGGAGGAAGGAAGGGCTCTTCTTGTGAAGTATCTTTGGACATTTTCAAGGGTGTTAATGTCTGAGATGCGATATGGGTTACAAACAGATGAGCTGTATTCGAGGATGGGTCTGGCGAAAGTTTTGTAAGATCTGGTAAGTAGTGTGAGATTAAGTAGAATATTCTAATTTCTAATCAGTTTTCTATTCTATTTCATCTAAGTCCCTGAGATTACGGCCCATTAATAATTATGCAAGGCTTTTGCCCATGGCTGTACTAAGGGTAATATGCTGCGCCATTAAGAATTTATCAACTCAGGCCTGCCAATCACCTGGCTCCAGTCGGCCTAGAGCAGTGATGGCGAACCTTTTTTGGTTCACATGTCAAAAGGGTGTGTGGAGGTGTGCTAGTATGCCTGCATGTGCCCACATCCCTTCCTTCCCCCCCCCTGCATGTACACACACCCCACTGCCCCCCCGTGCATGCGCACAGGCCTTTCTGAAGCCTGGTAGGCAGTGGTGGGTTCCTACTGGTGTGGTCCAGAGAGCTGCACTGGTATGAACCCTCAGATTTTTGGCAATTCTTTTTTATAGTGTCTTCGTGTGGCAAAAGCCCTCCTGCCTGCCCTTGTCTTAATGCTAACCTTTATTCTTCATCCGAAGCCCTCCTATATAGCTCCACATGCCACTTGTGGCAGGCATACCATAGGTTCACCATCACGGGCCTAGGGGCTTCTTTGCAGCTCTAACCATTCGTTCCACCAGCCCATTGCTGTTGGGGTGTAATGGAGCTACCAAACTCTGTTTAATACCTAATCCACCCTCAAATGGTGTTGCAGTATGTTTTTTGTACATTGTTTTGTACAATGTACAGCACATTGTTTGGTACAGAGTAGATTGCTCACTTCCTGTTGTCCAAGAGGCCTTGTAAGACATTGGCTTCAAGGAAGCAGCAAAATCTCATCAAGTAGGACCTCCAATTCTCCTTGGTTGGGTCCAATGGTGTCGGCGGGTGGAAGGACAACCTGGCAGCTTGCAAGCAGTTTATATTTTTAATTATGAGGATATATGGGCACTATGCATTTAATTTCAACAGACCTAGATGTAATTATGTGTGGCAGCTCACAGCATGTATACTAAGGCAGGCAACCTAATATTTTTGGCATGTACCTAAATATCTCACTGGTCATTCAATTGGCAGACATCCTTCATAGTCCCATTTTTCTTTTGGCACTCTATACAGCAAATAGAGTCACCTCATTGTTCACCCCTAATGGATTTGGATCATTCATATCCAGATGAAAACCACTAGTTCAAATGCTGATCTTTGGAGAGCCAATTGTGCACATCTTGCTAATGCAAGAGTTGTTCATTTATTCCTGTCTGTTAAACATTTGCCAGTCCAACGGGGCTCCTGATTCCATGCCAACTGGCTTTAACAAGGAAGCTTTTTTGAGGATTTTTCCCAAGTCCAAGAATACAATCTCTATTGAGCCATCTGGCTTGCATGCTCATTAACACCTTCCAAAAAGTTTGGAAACTTAGAGAGTTATTTTCAAAAAACATCTTGGTTTGTTTTGATGAAAGGTCATTTATTTTCTGTCAACTAGTTATTTCTTTAATAATACTTGCAACTACCATATTTTTCTGGAAATAATAGCATGCTGTGTACTTTTATCTATTCTGGAGCCCAAGAATACAAAACCATGTACCATTTTCATTTCTTTATCATTAATTGTAAGTTCATTAAACGTGCTGATTGAGCTTATGTTTGTTTTCTTAATATTTAACTTTTAACAAATTTGAAACAGCACAGATGTTTCACTTTCTGTTTTTACTTTTATAATGAGATTTCTTTTACTGTGAACTAGCAAAACAGAGTTATTACCAAATTTCAGAAGCAGCACTACTTATTTTTATTCCAGCTGTCATCTCATTCCATCCTACTAGTCTCTTAATATATAGCTGCAAAAGTTAAATGTGTACAGTGTCAATACCGTGAGAGGTTCTTTTCACAATATTGTAAAAACTAAGAACAGAACTGACAGTTGTGATAACAGGCAAGAGATGCTTTCTGTTTTGTCTTCATAAAAGAGGCAAATGTCCACCTCCTACAAGAAAAAAGCAGAAGGAAACAGATGCAACAGTTGCAGCCTGAAATTCCCTATACTGTATATAAATATTTCATTTAAAAGTAGAATATTTATTGAGATTCTTGGGACATAAGGTTAATTTTTCATCTGATATATACTATGAATCTGAGCTTTTACATTCTCATTACATGGACAGTTTCTAATAAAAAACATACCTGTCACATTTTCTTTTCAGTTCTGAACCATTCTGACTGTCCAGATTCACTTCCTATAGTAACTTCTTCTTCATTATAATGACCCATTAGTAATATATACCACATTCTGGCATGACCTGTAAAATAAAGGCTGTGCTGTAATCAGTGAAGCAGTATCTCTTCCTGTTTTCTTGTGCTCTTCATTATTCATCTGGTGTCAGCTAGCTACAGCCTCCCACAAATTTTCCTTTACTGCCATTTATCTGTTCATTTGGCATTTCTTTCTCAATGCATGCTCTGGCTTTTTTGTGAGATATTAAATAACACTGCTTGTGTGAGAAATTAATCCAGTGGTTTGATAATTGCATATTGTCTTGGGTCATATTGTAGAAATGGATAGACTCACTGAAGCATTAATGAGGAAGAGAAAACAGACAACTACATGGTTTGGGACAAGTGGTATAGATGGTTAGAAAATAAATAAAGGAGATACAGATTAGTAATGATTCACTTTAAGTATAAGTATGAAAGTAGGGAGAAAATGCACTACAGGATAATAGAAATAATCTATTGACCTTAAAGAACTAGTATTTTTTGTTAATTTTTGCAGAAAAAAAGGTACAGTGGAAATATGTATACTACCATATTTTTCAGTTTATAAGACACACCTTTTTATCTCAAAAAAGTGCATCAAAAAACATCTTATACACCGAATGTTGCCAAGGCTGCCCAGCAGCCCTCGGCAGGAGGCTGGCGGCTCAGCCCCAGGGATGCCCCAGAAGGCGTGAGATTGGGGTGGGGGCTGAGAGAGCTGAGTCCCCTCCCGCTGGACAATCAGGGCCACCCCATGGGCCTCCTCCACCAGCTGGATGTGCCGAGGGGACGCCCTGCCCATTTCTCCGCAGCTGCATGCGGGGAATCTTCAAATGAAAACATCCAAACAAAGGGAACCCATCAATTTTGTGGATAACGGATATCTGTCAAATTAGTTTTTTCCAGAATTCAACTAACATTTATCTTTCCTGCGATTAGTAAAGAAGACATCAATAATTATACTTTCCAAAGCTTATATTTGTCTATATACAAAACAAGCCTTTTAAAAAGGAACTGTATCAAATTCAGTTATTAACAAATCCAGTTTGAGAATATTCAGATTAAACATATTTGCCATAAATTTTTATTATAATATATATTTTCATTTTTAAAACTAACCATTTTGTTTAAATAGAAATGTTCACCACACTGTAATACCAATTTTTATATCAATATATGAAAAACACAATATAGGCATTTATTTTGACATGGCAACATACCAAGGTAAATTCACATAGAAATGTCCTTTAATTCCTGCCCAAATGAATACATCGCATGTGTGAAGTGACAATCTCAAAGGGGCTTTACCATATCTACCAATAAAACTTTGCATGCGGATTGATCACATTGTCCAAGAGATGGCATCAGGTAATATGCCCTAATCTGTCCTAATTAGGAAATATTGGCAAGAGAAAATGATATTGCTGCCTTGATAACCAGACAATGTCCTTGTTGTTAGTTCAAGGTATAGAGATATGAGGCTTTACAGGTTTTTATCCCCACCCCCCTTCCACAAATGTAGTTCCATGGAAGAAAAATGAAATCTGGACCAGTGAATTTTTAGTCTCTTCATTTTTTCAAGATTCCTTGGAGGAAATCATCATTACCCCAGCATAAATCCATTACATGCCCGTGAGGTAGGGTGGTTTTGACAGATCATAAGATGAATCAGTTTGAGAACCTTAGCAAAGTCAGTCAGAATGTCGGAGGCATAATGTATCAAACACTTCAGACTCCTACATTGGTATCTTAATATGTGAATTTGCCTGTCCAGCTACTACTGTTTTGCACTTTCTGGGTTTTCACCTGCAAAAATTGCAGAGGAGAATGGCCTTTCTGAGTACACAATTAAGGCTTAGGCAAAGGCAAAGGTTCCCCCACACACATGTGCTAGTCATTTCCGGCTCTAAAGACAGTTCTCATTTCCGTTTCTAAGCCAAAGAGCGAGCGCTGTCTGAAGATGTCCCCGTGGTCACATGGCCAGCATGACTCAATAGCAAAGGTGCACAGACCACTGTTACCTTTCCAACAAAGTGGTCCCTATTTTTCTATTTGCATTTTTTTTATACGCTTTCAAATTGCTAGGTTGGCACAAAGTGGGTCAACTAATAGGAGCTCACCCTGTTATGTGGCACTAGGGATTCGAACTGCTGAATTGCTGACCTTCTAATCAACAAGCTCAACGTCTTAGCCACTGTGCCACCATGTCCCTTGTATTAAGGGATGAAGATTAGCAGCTCAGCAAAGCTAGAGTTGAAAATATAGAGGCTCTACCTGCCTCACCGAACTGTGGATCTACTTCAAATCACTTTTCAAATTGCCACTGGATGTGTCAAAAGTTATATTTCATGTGGCTGTGTTGCCCTTTGGATTCAAATGAAAAGAGGGGGTGGTGGTGAACAAATGCCTTTTTCCAAAAACACTATTATAGATGCAAAGCACAGTCATGTGATATAGGGAAAAAATGCTGCTGTTTTATAAAGCCATTGGCAGGTCATATATTTCTGCTTTTGTGGTTTCTGAAGCACCTTTGTAGCTTTCAAACTGAAGCACTGCACTGCTCTAGTGCGGTTCGTCCAGTAATGGGCAGCCAAAATTTTTACTGCCACACTGTGGGTATGGCTTACTTTGTGGGTATGGCTTACTTTGTGGGTATGGCTTAATGGTCATGTGACTGGGTAGGAGTGGCTTGCCAGCCATGTGACCAGGTGGGAGTGGCTTGAATGATCATCATCGTTCAAGTGAACTGTTAAGTCCTCGACTTACAACCTTATCAGTGTCACTCACTGGGGTGACAATTTGCTTCGCGTTTCCCACACTCTCCTTCCTGGGTCACCCTCTCCGCCTCAGGCTGGGTAGCTAGGTGAACAGGTGCTGCCAGAAGCATAAATGCTACACCTCAGGCAGGAGGTGGCCACGTGAGGCTGGAGGGGAGCCGGGCAGAAGAGAGGGAAGCTCGTCCGAGGACAGGAAGAAGGAAAGAGGAAAAAAGCAAGGAACGCAGACACAGCAGCAGCAGCAGGGAAAAAAGAAGCTTGGAAACCATACTTTTTTTAACTGTGGCATAGAAAAATACATTTACCTTTAGGTATGGTGCAATGATTTTAGTGCGTTCATAAAACATATTTCAACAATTTATAATGTAAATTGCAGAATTCTATATACACCAGAATAAGAAAGTGGAAGTTTTCCACTATTAAAATCAGTGTTGTACATACCAGTATGCAGTACATTGTCTGTAAAGCAATGTTTAGTTCATTTCTGACTTCGTGGAAAGCTAGCCACATTTTTCCAATATATATAATCAGTCCTGAAATGTCCATATAAGACAGCAAGCAGCAACAGAATGTCTCTATTAGACATAGTGTGGGAAAATTTATTATGTGACTCCTGGCACAAATTGCTGCTTCCCTTGCTGGCATTAAGCCAGCCATACAACATGCAATACAAGAGGCTGAATTAGCCTATGAATACATAGTGAGAAATCTAGCAAACAGCAACCTCATAGGCAGATGCTCTTGTCTTTATGAGATTAAAGTGGTCATGTTCCTCTTGTTCAAATTAATCCCCAATCTATGGAGATATATCAGAAAGGCTATTCTCATCACTAGAGGTTAATTTAGAGAGGTTCCCTGCATTTCGCTGGCCCAAGGAAAAATATGTGAAGTGTGTTGGGCTGCTAGGAAGCTCTTCAAGATAATCTAGGTTAGAGCTGGTTGAAGGAGAAAATGTTCCAGCCAGAGGTTGCAAAGGAAGGTTGTGGGTGTTTGAACCCTGAAATAAATCAGTGATGGACTTTTTGAGGTTAGCTGGAGTGGATGGAATGGAAATATAAACAGTAGAGGGAGATGTAGTGGTTCTGCTTGGTCTTGAATAAAGAGAGGACAGGCTGGAATGAGTCAGGGAGGACTCGGTTGATTTCCTAGGAGGATCCCCAAAGCTCTCTAGGTAATTAAGAAGTGATACAACGGACTCTGGCTTTATCTGAGGAATTGATGAGTAGCCTAGCCAAGAAGGAGGGATGATACTTGGTGGTTCATTGAGATACAACCTAATGGCCTCTCCTAGTCTGCTTTGGTGGAGTCCAACATTTCCTAGTGCAATTGGGTTCGTAAGTACTCTCTCCTGATCTTTTGCATTAGTTGCTTCAATATGATCCTCTAGAGTAAGGGAGGCAATGTTGGGGGTAGAGTTGTCAGACACCAGAGTGATGGGACCTCTTTGAAGAGTTTGCAAGGGTCTCTCTGCTGCTCCATCTTCCAAGACAGGGTTTGCAAGTCTATTCTCCAGGGAAGCCAAATCATCTGACGTGAAAAATAGCAAATTAGATTGAATATTAATTGATCTGAAGCATTGTGGGACACACATTCTTTATTATCTGTATTGTAGACAGTACAAATCTCAATCCATCGTGAACTTAGCTGTGCATGAGCATATACAAACATGCGCAAATACTGCCCCTTCCTGCTGGATCACAAAAGCGGATATAATCACTCATGAAAAAGGACTATTTCATGCAGCTTGAAGAGAGCAATGTAAAAGGTACATTGTAACACATTCTGCAGCTTTCAAAATGTTAAGAAATCTGCATTACGAAATGGAATAGAATGGATGGAATGGGATGGGATGGATGGAACGGGATGGGACGGAACAGAACGGAACAGAATGGAACAGAGCGGAACAGAACGGAACAGAGCGGAACAGGACGGAACAGGACGGAACAGGATGGAACAGGACGGAACAGGATGGAACAGGACGGAACAGGACGGAACAGAACGGAACTTTATTGTCACTTTAAATGTACACTAATCAGCATACATTAAAATGAACTTTTTGCATTCAGCTCTGAAAAGGGAAACATAATGCCTATATCTACATATCCACACATACATAACACAGTCTAGTTTGGATCTGTACTTAACTTGGAGGAAAAAAATATCCTGTGAGTTTACAAGATGGACGGCATTAGGAATAAATTTGTTACAGAACCTAGTAGTCCTGCTATAGATAGAGCAGCAGAATCAGTAGAAAAGTGCTTGCACTCCAGTGACTGTCACAAGATGGAAGGCAGGGTTTTTAAGAATTTGTTCATCAGATTTCCCCACAGACACTCAAATATCCTATAATTGCAAATACAATGTCTCCTCTGTTCTGACCTCTGTTACTATCCTGGACAACGACAAACTTAATGCAGCTTCTTTAAACAGTTCTATGCATAGAATATTTTTTATATTTCCTTAAAACAGGTAGTATAATATCACATACTTTGTCTCTCTCTCCAAATTGTTACATCATTGCTGTAAATCTGAGAGGATGGAACGAAGAGTAATAGATTTCTCAGACAGACAGATGTGACAAACAGAAATACTTACTCATAACTTCATTATTTTGGCAATCTGGGCAGCAATGACTCAGAGGACCAAAGGGCTCTGTACAAATCTTTGGACAAATCTTCCTCTCACAGCTCACCTCCCCAAGCTGAAGGGAGAGAAAATAAAAGAGGTGTTCAAACCCAGCAGAAATCACTGATTGCAGCAGGTAAATTCATTGCCTCCTGTCCTAAAGATGCTCTATTATATTTTTCTAGCATTTCTATGATTGCATGGCATAGTTGGAAGCTTGAGTACTGTATGCCCTCTTTGTTATACATGTCTGTGAAAGCTGGATACTCAAAAGGGCTGAACAAGGAAGAAATTATGCTCTTGAGATATCATGCTGGAGAAAATTGATGAGAATATTATGGATTGTAATACTGGGAGAGGTAATACCAAACTGATTGCTGGAAGCACTAATAATGAAGCTGTTGTGTATTGTGGGAAGAGTTACAGTTATATTGTTCGAAGACAGGACCTCTGTTGGTTTTAGGCCAGAAGGAGTTAGGGTTGTTGTTTAGTGGGATTTCTACTGCTACTGATCAAATTTGTTTTTCTTTTTTTTCTTTTGGCCTACTATAGATTAATTCAGTTATTTGCTGTGTTTACTATGAATAAATATTTGTTTAGAGGCTCTGCAGTATCTGATACCGACTTTGCAATAGAAATTAAAGCAATTATATTGGATACATAATGGAAAAGCAAAAGTTATGAGAGGAGAGCGCCACACATACAGCTGGAAAAACCAGAGGCAATCAAGAAAGTGCATGATAGGCGACAAGGCAATTGGTGACAAAAGCAGGAGTTTATGAGAACTCAAAGAAGAAATGATTGATGTATAATATTGGGGTCTGACAGATTATCAACCACATCTTAGCTGAGGCTTATTTCAGATTTCAAAGGAAACAACAGGAAAGAAGGTAAAGGAAACATTCACATCTCACCTGGCAGGTACAATAAACACAGGGTTCATCTTCAGGAACAAAGTTGTGTCCATTGTTTACTTTCCTTCCCTTGTAATTGCAGTCTATAGAAAAAGAATGCATAAGAAATACAGTTCCAACCACGAACATACTATCCACAGACCTGCTTATGAGGCCACATGACCAAATTATATTATAATGTCATATAAAAATTCAAGTTACTTTCTATAATACTAAATATTACTCAAGGTTACTGGAATATCCTAACTGCTGATTCCCGCACAAATGATTGTATACAGTGGGTGAGAATTCCTATAGCAAGAAAGGTAAACAACCTATCAGGTATCAAACGGAATATTCAAGAATCAAATTGGTTACTAACAAACTTCTCTAACATTTTGCTTTTTAGTCTCATCTAAGAAATAAAGACCATGCATAAATTCCAACCAACTGGACAAAAGGCTGTTTAGTTTATACATACATAAATAAATGTCAAGTGCAGGCACACTTTTAAACTAATTACAGTGCATGAACATATGAAATCCACAAATTATGCAAAACTCTTCATCAGTAAACAGAAACTAAAACTGGTGATACAGTTTTGTAAAAGAACAACACATGTTTTTTTAAAAGTTTGGAATTGTAGTCCATTGATGGCTCACTTTTTAAAAATATAGTACGTTTCCCCCCAAATTTGATTTGTAGTACTGCTTACTTCTGGACTGGCCAAAAATTTCAATTCCTACACCATTCCAATTAAAATTGGTTTCAAAGCATTATTCTGGCTTTTTAGTGCTTTTTACTAGCAATTTCCTGCCTTTAGGTTCTGCTCTTTTTATTGCCCCCTGCTCAATAAGGAAGGGGCATTTCTATTTAATTTTCTCCTGCTATTTATGTACATTGGGTAGAAGTAGGATGCCACAAGGCTAAAATAAGGTTATTTGTTTTCTCCATCATGTTTCCTTATTTTCATCTTAATAGCAAAATAGCTATAGCTGCTATAGTCGATAATTGCATTTCAAATGCAAACCAAAACACAAATTCTCTTAAAAAAACAATAGCAAAAAGTACAGTTAATAGTATATAGATTACATTTGGAATAGTGTCTTAGAAAAGCCACATTGCTATGATGCTTACCATGACAAATTGGACAGCACTCGCCTTCTGGATGGAAAGGATATGTACAAGATACAACACAGTCCACAGGAGAACAGGCTACAGAGCCCAGCTGTAAGATCCATGCATAGACATACATAGAGTTATCCATGTACACATACATACAGAAGAATGCACATGCATACACACACACAAGAACCTATATTAATGTCAAAGTAATATTATTATACTGCAGTTTAAAACCTTCATCTCCTAACGCATTTTTTAAAGATTTCCTCCCCTCCCTTATTTCTATTTCTTTCCCTTCCTTTCCCCCACACCTCCCCAATAGCTCCTTGGTAATAGTTGTAGTCAGGGGTATACTTCTTGTAGTATTACAAAATAAGGTTTCACAAAAATATCAAGAAGATTTGTTTCAAGAGTCAAGAAAGTAAGAGAGGTGTGTTGAGTATAGGAGAAAAGTGAAAATGGAACATCATGAGCAATTTTCAAATTATTCCTCCTTGGATTGACTCAAGTCCTATTATTTCAGTAAGAAATGCCAGGGGATTAATTCTTCCTTTTTTAGAATTATCAATTCTCTATGTCCCTACTCCAGATGTAGATGACTTACCAAACAAATGCAACTCAGACATGGGTCCAAGACAGAGGGGAAGGTTTCATTGTTATAGAAGATCTTCCCTGCATAGGTACAACCTTTTGTTGTGAAAGAGAAAAAAAAATTCACTTAGTCAGCTTGAACCAGATGGCCTATATAAAAGCTTTCAAGAAAGCATAAAACCAGGTAGATATCATATGGATGGATGCTTGTTTGGGGTAGTTGGACAAAATAATTGCACAATGCCTTTTGATAAAAATCTGAAATGTTCATCTGAAAGTATTGAAATATGACATAAACAGCATCTGCTGCTGTTAAATATTTCTTGAAAAAAAATCTACCTCGAAAAGCAATACTTTTGGAAATTATTTGCTTGGCTTACGAAGCCTTTGCCTATACATACTGTCTTCTCATAATGAGGATACATTTTTGAAAAATGAGAATGTTCATTTAAGATTGGTTTCTCACTTTTATACATGAACAGAACAATATTCTGTCTGCTTTAAAAGCAAAAGGCAGAGGCAAGAAGCAGAACTAAATGGTATGTCCGCTATCTGCATTTTCTGTACAATTTTGGCATAAAATCTTAAAAATTATGTATGCATTGGTTTTGAAAACAGTTGTATTCGTGTTCATTACAATATGGGTGATCTAGGAAGGAAAATATTTGGTTTCCCTAAGAAGAAGACAACTTTCTGAAAAGATGGAATTTTACCTGCTGAGCAATCTGGACAGCACTGTCCAGGGATTCGAATTGGATGAGGACACATCTCCAAACAATCTGTCCTTTTACAGCTCACTGAACCATCTGCCTATAACAGAAAAGAACTTCACAGAAACCCACAGCACAAAATGCTGGTCTGTTGTGGGCAGAAAAACCCTCCATTGCTTCCATCCCAACAAAAGTATCAGTCTTCTATCAGTTCTCTTCAAAAGCTTCAATAAGGTGAGTGTTGGATGGTATTATCTTGGGAGAGTTGATTACAATCTTAGCATTCATATCCTAGACTAGAGCCTCACTGGTGTTTTGCCTGCACTCTGCAATCAGGGTTAGTCCAGAGATGGCTAGTTTGAGGCATCAGTGCAATAACAGAGAAGGTGTCATCACTTCTACCCAATGAAGCCTATGGGGACATCATAGCAAATGAGCAGGTAGATCTGGAATGCTGGGGAAACTGAGAAATTACTACAGAACCAGGAGATTGCAAGCTGTGAAGAGACAATGACAAGAAAGGAAGTGCAATAGTGTTAAGTCTGAATCTAATGACTTAAAAGGTGGATATGAACTGGTCTATCTGGTGCCAAAGATGCCAAAACCTAGAGACCACCAGTGCCACTGCTCTTTCTGAATAAATGTAAAAATGCAAAATGTCACATTGTCAGAAGGTGATGCCATCACTCAATGTATAGAAAAGCTATATGGCATTCAAGGGGTGCCATATATCTAGGAGTGTGCATTACCTCCAAGCAATGGGCATTCTCCCCCTAACCATTTTGGCTTAGACTGCAGGAAAAACCAGACCTCTGATTCCTAGTGGATTTGCTCATGTATTGCATAGCTGGTACTTGTTAGTCTCAGGGTGATTTTTAAAGGGCTCTTTTTGAAAGCGCAATAGACCAATGCTTTTTTTAAAAGTTGGGTTAATCCTAATCCAATGCTATGTGAGGGCTCTCTGAGCTTGCTTGTTTTCTTGCAGATATTTCATCAGCACTGATTATTTTACCTAGTTTGGGTAATGAAATGTCTGCATGAAAACAAGCAAACTCAGAAAGCACCAAAGACCCCTCATGTTGCTCTAAGCTACAAATATTTTCCTTTATTAGTACAAGTGCTATGTAGAAGATTGATTTCAGCCAGGAAGCAAAGGACTCTGAGAGCTGTAACTGCTGTTTCTGTCAATAGAGAATGGTAATTGTTTTTCTCACTGACAGGAGCACTTGCTGTGAGGAGAAATTAAGACAAGTGGTTTCCTTTCACTCTCCTTAACTTGTCCAGCATTAAAACAGTAAAATGACAGCCTCATTAACTGAAGAAGACTATGGATTGTCAAAAAAGACAACACAATATACAACAGCATACTTTTTTGCCCAGCTCAGATACTGGAAGACTGTATTCAATATAATTATCTGACTCTCCCCAATGTGCCCTAGAATGCATAGGCAAACACAACTGGAGTTAAAGTATCCATCTGAATCTTTGCTGAGGAATGTTAAGGAGTGACTATAACAAAAATTGGGGGAGGGGGGGAATCTGATGATGATGATGATGATGATGATGATGATGATGATAGCTGTAAGCCACCCAGAGTCCAGGAGTTGGGCGGCATATAAATTAAATTAAATTAAATTAAATTAAATTAAATTAAATTAAATTAAATTAAATTAAATTAAATTAAATTAAATTAAATTAAATTAAATTAAATTAAATTAAATTAAATTAAATTAAATTAAATTAAATTAAATTAAATTAAATTAAATTAAATTAAATTAAATTAAATTAAATTAAATTAAATTAAATTAAATTAAATTAAATTAAATTAAATTAAATTAAATTAAATTAAATTAAATTAAATTAAATTAAATTAAATTAAATTAAATTAAATTAAATTAAATTAAATTAAATTAAATTAAATTAAATTAAATTAAATTAAATTAAATTAAATTAAATTAATAAAAATAAATAAATGGTAAAATATCATGCAATAGAACAGTGTTTCCCAACCTTGGCAACTTGAAGATATTTGGACTTCAACTCCCAGAATTCCCCAGCCTGATTTCTGGGAGTTGAAGTCCAGATATCTTCAAGTTGCCAAGGTTGGGAAACACTGCAATAGAAGGCTGGAAGGTTAAAACTAAATGAAATAGAGCAGGTTATCATTCACCTGGCAGATGCATAACTCACAGGGATCACCCGGCGACCAGAGTTGTCCCACTGGAAATTCAATTCCATTGTCATCGATAAAGCAACCTATAAAAGGGAAACAATGAAAAGAAACATCTCAGAAAAGATAAAAGGCTCTCTCTTGCCAGCATACTTGCTAGGAGAAATATTATCAGCAATTTACATTAAAAAGTCCATGATTGTAAAAGAGAATCAAGACCTGCAGGGATGGATAGTTTGATATTTGGTTTGATGTATTCTAGTCTAGTGGGTTCTAAAGCACATTGCTACCAGTTACATTAATATCTTATATATATATTAATTAAATATATTAATTAATTAAACTAGTTTAATAAAAAGAGGACTAGGGGAGACATGATAGCAGTGTCCCAATATCTCAGGGGTTGCCAGAAAGAAGAGGGAGTCAATCTATTCTCCAAAGCACCTGAGGGCAGGATAAGAAGCAATGGGAGGGAACTAAACAAGGAGAGAAGTAACTTAGAACTAAGGAGAAATTTCCTGACAGTTAGAACAATTAATCAGTGGGACAGCTTGCCTCCAGAAGTTGTGAATGCTCCAATACTGGAAGTTTTAAAGAAGATGTTGGATAACCATTTGTCTGAAGTAGTGTAGGGTTTCCTGCCCAAGCAGGGGTTTGGACAAGAAGACCTCCAAGGTCCCTTCCAACTCTGTTGATGTTATTGTTATTGAGGACAAGTAGTCCTCAACTTGCAACAGTTCACTTTGTGACCTTTCAAACTTACAACAACACTGAAAAAAGCGACTTACGATGTAATAATGTACATTCAATGCTTGACAATTGACTCATATTTATGAAGGTTGCAGTGTCACAGAGTCATATGATCCCTTTTTGTGACCTTCTGACAACCAAAGTCAATGGGGAAGCGAGATTCACTTAACAAACATGCTACTAGCTTAACAACTCCAGTGATTCACTTAACAAATGTGGCAAGAAAAGTCATAAAACTCCAGTGATTCATTTAACAAATGTGGCAAGAAAATCATTAAAAACTCACTTAACAAATTTTTCACTTAGCAACATAAATTTTGTATGCATTATTATTACATTAATATTATTACATTAATATACTATAACAAATATTTCCCCAAAAGGTATAAATGATATTCCATTATTCTATGAATCTTTGCATCATAGATGTATATGTTCTTGCATGCTGGCTACAGGGGTCTTACCTGTCATGAGGGCAGTCTTTCGGCAGGTGAAGCAGCACTGTCCTGGAACCAACAGCCAGTCCTCAAGGGGACATCCTGGGGTGGGGCATGGAATGAAGGAGCACTCCACTTCATTTTGCTGAAGATAGATCAGGTACCATTATTAATAAAAAGGACACAGAGAGGAAGTCATCAAGACAGGGGTCCACAATTTCTTTTCCACAGATATTTTTAAATTGGGGAAATCTCTCAAGCTATACAAATTCTCTAGTGATAGTCTGGATCTGCTTCAATTTGGCTTCCAACTAGAATAGCGGTATCAAACTCGCGTCGTATTGCGACTTGTCCCACCTTCATTAAACCGGGCATGGGTGAGGTCAGCATGTGACACATCTGGCCCATGGACTATGAGTTTGACATCCCTGAACTAGAATATATGGTCAAAGCAATGGAAACTGCAGTTTAATGTTTCCAAATGTAAAATAATGCACTTGGGGAAAAGGAATCCTCAATCTGAGTATTGTATTGGCAGTTCTGTGTTAGCAAATACTTCAAAAGAAAAGGATTTAGGGGTAATGATTTCTGACAGTCTCAAAATGGGTGAACAGTGCAGTCAGGCGGTAGGGAAAGCAAGTAGGATGCTTGGCTGCATAGCTAGAGGTATAACAAGCAGGAAGAGGGAGATTATGATCCCGCTATACAGAATGCTGGTGAGACCACATTTGGAATACTGTGTTCAGTTCTGGAGACCTCACCTACAAAAAGATATTGACAAAATTGAACGGGTCCAAAGACGGGCTACAAGAATGGTGGAAGGTCTTAAGCATAAAACGTATCAGGAAAGACTTAATGAACTCAATCTGTATAGTCTGGAGGACAGAAGGAAAAGGGAGGACATGATCGAAACATTTAAATATGTTAAAGGGTTAAATAAGGTTCAGGAGGGAAGTGTTTTTAATAGGAAAGTGAACACAAGAACAAGGGGACACAATCTGAAGTTAGTTGGGGGAAAGATCAAAAGCAACATGAGAAAATATTATTTTACTGAAAGAGTAGTAGATCCTTGGAACAAACTTCCAGCAGACGTGGTAGATAAATCCACAGTAACTGAATTTAAACATGCCTGGGATAAACATATATCCATCCTAAGATAAAATACAGAAAATAGTATAAGGGCAGACTAGATGGACCATGAGGTCTTTTTCTGCCGTCAGACTTCTATGTTTCTATGTTTCTATGAATTCCATGGTCACCTTAGTAAGCAATCTACTGTTGGCAGTAGCTGGATGAAACAGAGAGCCATCTATTTATTATTTGTCTTATTTGTGTACCATCATTCTTAATACCATTTAGGACTACTTCAATTATGTACAAGGGATATTATTTGTAAAATACATTCCCACATGACAGTATTCCTAGTCCAAATAACTCCATATTTAGAAAAAAGATTTTAAAAAACCAAGAAATATGCTCTAGGAATTGTCTCATGTGATTTCACATGTTGTATATATATTTAAACTGTGTTTGACTGTATTTATTTATTTGTTTGTTTTGGCATTTTTAATTTGTCACTCCTTTCAGTGCTAGGACAAAAGAAAGATGGGGCATGATTTTTCTTTTAAAAAATGCTTCAACATTTTCTATCAGGCCCCTTCTTTGCCACAGAGCATTTGAGGACTATTAATAGGTTTTCCCTTCAGAGGCCTCATTTAGCCAATTTCATAGTTGACATATAGTTCTGGAATACCAATAAAACTCATGTAATAATTTCAAGTTTCTGCAGTGAAGCAGGAAAAACGTTTCTCCTTGAACAGATAAGAAAAGTTATAAGGGTTTAAGGACAACCAGAAAGAAAAGATCAAAGTCATCTTTCTAAATAATTGAAATGCATGATTTCTTAGCTAAAAATGATATAAACTGCTGCCAATGTTTACATCTCATCATATGCTTTTCATTGGGAGAGAGAAAAATGTAAGCCTACAACAGTGTGCATTTGTGTGTATGTAAGAGGAAGAATCAAGAGAGACTGTGTGTATACTAAGTGAAAAAAAATTAATTTGAACATCCTCTGAGATAAGTAAAGATATGCCTGAGAAACTGCGAAAAATATATAGAGGTGTCTGAAATATTGTTGCAAATGTAATTGTAAAGAAGATACTTTTATCATCTTTGGTGGACTTGTGATAAAGAATGAAATATTGGGACCAAATTTATACACTGCTCAAAAAAATAAAGGGAACACTTAAAAAACAGAATATAATTTCAAGTAAATCAAACTTCTGTAAAATCAAACTGTCCACTTAGGAAGCAACAGCGATTGACAATCATTTTCACATGCTGTTATGCAAATGGAATAGTTGTGCAAATGAAATATTCAATGAGAATATTTCATTTATTCATATCTAAGATGTGCTATTTGAGTGTTCCCGTTATTTTTTTGAGTAGTATATTTTAATTCAGAAGATTCTTAAAACAAATACAAAATGGAAACTAGAAGTTTTCCTTTTAGGACTATTGGACAAAGAGCTTGAAAAAACAATTGGAACTTTGTTATTATATATGTTGGCAAGCAAGAATTTTTATATGCACAATAATGGAAAGAGATGTCAATTCCCACAATGGAAGAATGAATGGGAAATTTGATGGAGAGACTACAAAATTAACTGTTTTAATAAAAGAATGTATACAATTTTATTTCTACTTGAAACCGCTTGTGGACTTTATGTTCAAAATGGCGGGGGGGGGATTGATCCTAGCTTTTGATGATTAGATTATGCTATTGTTATAGAAACAGCTAGTACTTACTAAACTGGTCCTTAGGAGTCCTCAGAGAGGGACAGCATATAAATCCAATTAATTAATTAATTAATTAACGTATTAAGTAAAAAATTGAGGTTGCAGTTACACAGTGATATCTCGTCTTACAAACACCTTGTCATACAAACTTTTTGAGATACAAATCCGGGGCTTAAGATTTTTTGGCCTCGTCTTACAAACTATTTTCATCTTACAAACCCACCACCGCTGCTGGGATGCCTCGCCTCTGGAATTCCATTGCCAGCGAAGCACCCATTTTTGCGCTGCTGGGATTCCTTTGAGGCTCCCCACCTCCGGACTTCCGTGTTTTTGTGATGCTGCAGGGGAATCCCAGCAGGGGAATCCCAGGTGCGCAAAAATGGGCACTTCGCTGGCAACAGAAGTCCAGAGGTGGGGTTTCCCAGCAAGGTGAGCCTCAGTGAAATCACAGTATCACAAAAATACAGAAGTCTGGAGGTGGGGTTTCAAGGACTTCGGTGTTTTTGTGATGCTGTGATTTCACTGATGCTCCCTTCGCTGGGAAACCCCACCTCCAGACTTCTGTTGCCAGTGAAGCACTCGTTTTTGTGCTGCTTGGATTCCCCTGCAGCATCGCAGAAACACAGAAGTCCGGAGATGGGGTTTCCCATGGAGGGGAGCCTCAGGGGAATACCAGCAGCGCAAAAACAGGCACTTCAGCTGGCAAAAGGGGTGAATTTTGGGCTTGCACACATTAATCGCTTTTCCATTGATTCCTATGGGAAACATTGTTTCGTCTTACAAACTTTTCACCTTAAGAACCTCGTCCCAGAACTAGTTAAGTTTGTAAGACAAAGTATCACTGTATTTTATACTTTACTGCAGAGGTCCCCAACCTTTTTAGCACCAGGGACCGGCTTTAAGTTAGACGAGTTTTCCACGGCCCGGTGGGGGGGGGGGCTTTGGTCATATGGGGGTGGGGTTATGGAGGGGTGGAGCTTAGTGACGCAGCCCTCCACACTTCTCCACAGGGCGGGGAGAATGAGGAGGCTCCTTTGGCGGCTGGGGGCTGCCTGGCTTTGTGATTTTGGCTGGGGGGGGACTTAGGAAGGTCCTACTTTTCCCCCCCCCCAGCCAAAAACTCAAAGCCTATCTGCTGGATACGGGCGATGAGCGGGACGAGCGGCGCCGAAGCCGGTGGCTGTGGCAGCTGCTGCAAGAGGCTCTCCGCTCTCGGGAGAGTTTAACAACAGAGGCTCTTTGGCTGCCCGGGGGCGCGCGCGGTCGCACACACACACACACAAAAACATAACCCCGTAGATGGGAAAAGGCTGGATTCTTTCTCCCCATCTCTTCCATTCAAGGGAGGCTTCAATAGACTCAGCCACCAAACAATAATAATAATAAAATCAGCGAGCGCCAACCATAACCCCCCTTCTTTATTTTTCAAAGCTCGAGCGGTTCTTTTCTCCTCGCTCCAGAAACTTGGCAATTGCGCCCCACCGCCGCCGCCTCCTCCATTTCCCCCAACGGCAAGCAATCTAAACACGGGAAGGGCATTCCGGCGCTTTCCTTCAGCCTCAGAAGCCCCCTCGACGCCCCCTTGGCGGGCTGGCGTAGCTACGAACGGGCATCCCCCCGCAAGCGGGGCGGCTGCTGTTCTCTTTTGACCCTCGCCTGGAGAAAAACATGAAGAGAAAGATTCACTTTTCGGCGCGCGTTACGATCCGAGATCTTGCAAGTGGGGGCACCCGCTTCGGATGAACTGTGGCGGCTGGAGGGATGGTTATGAGGGGAGCGAGCGAGGAGAAGAAGACGGGAAAAGGTCTCCGGGTGGCCCCGCTTGGCTCCGTCTCCCTCCACGCAGGATGGGCTTTGGGTCTCCGACGCCCTCGCCCGTTCCCTCAGGAGCGATGAGTGGGACGAGCGGCGCGGAAGCCTCTTGCAGCAGCTGCCACAGCCACCGGCTTCGGCGCCGCTCGTCCCGCTCATCGCCCGTATCCAGCAGATAGGCTTTGAGTTTTTGGCTGGGGGGGGGAGAAGTAGGACCTTCCTAACTCCCCCCCAGCCAAAATCACAAAGCCAGGCAGCCCCCAGCCGCCAAAGGAGCCTCCTGATTCTCCCCGCCCTGCCCGACGCCCCACCCTGTCCTGCATAATGTCCTCTGCCGGGAGGGCAGCGGCGCCACGGACCGGCTGGAAAACCCCAACGGCCCGGTCCCGGTCCGCGGACCGGCGGTTGGGGACCTCTGCTTTACTGCACTGAAAAAAATTGAAAGTCACTGCTTTTGTTTCCCCCCCCCCCCTCTTATCTTGCACCTTCTTTCTCCTTCTTTTTCCTTCCCTAGACCCTTATTGTTGTGTTCGTTTAAAAATATTCACAGAAAATCTGTGATTGGTCTATTTAGAAAATAGCCGCGAAGGTTAAATAGTTGTCAGTTAAGAAAAGCCCGATGTTTTAAGAGAGTATAAATAGGGCAACGGATTAGCCGTTGCCTTCATTCGGGAAACTGCTGTTCCAGTGCTTGTATTATGCCTCGTTATGAATAAACCAGTTCTGATTAAACTACCGGAGTCCTGACTTTTCAGTGGCGATATGGGCTTTTTTTAAAGGTAGATGAGTAAAAGTAGATAAAACACATACCCTGCACACACAGATGGTACAGTTATCCCCATCTGGGTTGAACTCGGCCCCTTCTGTGTATACTTGCCCACGGAAATGACATTCTGCTACGGAGGAAAGCAACAGGTCAGTCCTGCTATAGAAGATTCATAAGAGGAAAGAGTAACATGGCACAGGTGATCTTTCCATAGAAAAGACAGGCATTGGTGACCAGATAAAGGGCCAATTAATATATTGTATCATATTTATAAATGTACAGCTCTAATGATCTTGTGCCAGAAGTGAAATTCAGCAGATTCTGACAGGTTCTGGGGAACCGGTAGCAGAAATTTTTAGTAGTTTGGAGAACCGGCAAATACCACCTCTGGCTGGTATTTCAACCCTTTCTTGGACCCATATCTCTTACAATGTAAATTTATACCACTGTGTCTTGTCATACTGCACAGACACTTGGATTTTAATTTTCATTTATTCAGCATCTTTGCTTGAAATTCTTTCTCCAAGGTTCCTTGTGTAGTATCAAATGTATTTACTTTTTCACAACAGAAAAACATGTTTCCTTTACTTATTCCATGCCTCTTAAAATATTCCATTCATTGTCCTAATTCTCACTTCAGCTGAATGTAGTAAATTGACTTGGAAGTTTTTGAAACTGGAAAACAGCATAGAATTTCAGTGTAGGCTCTTTTCATTTATTGCCCTCCTGGTCAGTAGATTTGTAGAAAATGTTTTGCTTTCCTTACATCATGCAGTAGAGTTCTCGCTGCATACAATACTCTACTTTTATTACTAAATGTTCTTTTACTCATGGTTTCTTCCACTTAGATACTAGGACCAAACATCTGACCTTATACATGTTTTGGTGTAATTACTTTCTATATGCATATTATTCTCTACCACTGCCATCACCAAATCATGACATAATCGCCAACTCCCTATTTGCATGTGAAGAGGACATTTTAATATTTCAAGGACAGTTGTTCTCCAAATAATTATATTTTCTTGATATTTCCATTATTTGTTGTTTTATTTATTTATCACTTTTTTGAGCCCACCCACCCCCTATTCACTTATCGAGGAAAGCAGTCAAGCATTGAAAAGTCTTTAGCATTACCTACTCATAGGATTTCTTACTTTAGATAAAATCTTTCAAAGAAGGACTTCCCACCATTTTCACCCTTCTTGTTACACTGTCTCTAAAAAAAAACAAGGTGTCTTCAGGGCAATAATTAAGTAATTGAGAGAGACCTACCTGGCTGGCAGGGACAACAATCAGTCTGAGCAGAACCAGGACACGGACTGGGTATACATTCTGGAGAGATACATGAAATGTTGCCTGCCTGGAATGAAAAACAAACATTATAGTGCAGTTTGTTTTGATTTTTCATTTTCTACAATGCAGTTTCAGCCTGATGACACATCTGGATAATATTTGTGAATGTTTTCCATAAACTTGTGGCATCAAGATAATTTAGATTTGAGCCACTATAATTTCTAGGCAACAAGATAAGAAAAAAAAACTGTGACAAAGAATGAATGGATTGTTATGAAGATAATCCTTCTCCTCCCAAATGCTCACACCCATTGTTTCCATTAAATTCCAAATGCTCCTCACTCTGGACCTCCTCATTGCATTTCGCCACCTCAGATAAACAGTACATGCTCTACGTCAAGTGTTTAGTACCAAAACCACCAACACTATTTTCAGCTTTGAGAGACAGAGAGACATCCTACAAGCTTCTCTTTGGCAATAAATACAATACCAATTAAATTAACACTGGAGAATATGCTCTCCTTTCGTGATACCTACTGCCTAACATTAGGATTAATATTGCTCCTAGCCATGATGTGGCTGGTCTCAGCGCATCTCACCTATGAAATTACCCCTTGGAAAAACTCTGCTCACCCAATCAATTCTATGCACTCTTCCTGGATGGCAGACTTCAACCACTGGAGACAGGCATCCCAGTGGTTATGTGGATAAGAGTGCTAGCAATGAAGGCTGAAAAGGAAGAGAGTACAGCTTGTAGTGAGGGGTTTGTAAGGGCCGTGGGAGAAGGATAGTAACACTCTATATCCTGCTCCTGCCTATGGGACCCTTGTACAGGTTTAAAATCAAGGGGAACCTTCCTTGCACCCTCCTTGAACTCTCTGAACAGCCACTTCAGAAAAAGGCGTTCATGGGTGGCATGAAAGCAACAGGAAAATGCAAGTTTGATAGAAGCTAGAAAGTATTTTGTCTTTCACTATAGTATTGTTCTCCCCTCTTTCTGTTTTGTTTTGGTTGGTTGGGTTTTTTGAAACATGGCATCTCTGATAAATAGTTGAAGATCAGTGACCCAAGATATGGCGACATTATAAAATCAAATGGGTCTGAAACCTGATGTTAAATTGGATAATAATTTGTAATATAAAGTATAAAGATAATAATTTGTAGTATAAAGTGTAGTAATTTGTAGTATAAAGTGAAATGGAGGAGGAGGAGGAGAAGGCATAATTCCATCTCTTAGTTCAACCCTGCTTTCTGGGCAGAAAAATAAATGCCCATCAAAACATTTACAAGTTTAAATACAGTTTTGTTGTTAGATGGCTCCTAGCAAAAGCAACAGGCATTATATTAATTTTCATCTAAAGCAGTGGTTCTCAACCTGGGGGTTGGGACTTCTTTGGGGGTGGAATGACCGTTTCACAGGGGTCGCCTAAGACCATGGGAAAAGACAAATTTCCCATGGTGTTAGGAACTAAATCTTCTCTTCTGGCGCCTTGAAACATATTTTTACAATCTGACCAATCAGGTGATTACAGTGGGGGTGTCCCTTTGACATTCCTACCAATCATCTTAAAGCTGTGTTGAGAGAATTGGCACTAGACTAATGGTTGGGGGTCGCTACAACATGACGAACTGCATTAAGGGGTCGCGGCATCAGAAAGGTTGAGAACCACTGATCTAAAGTATTAGCAAGTGTTAATTTATATGTCCTCAAAGAAATACCAGCCCCAAGTCCCTGAGGCTCACCAGGCAGACACAGACTGTGCAGTTCTCCTCAGAGAGAGAGAATACGTCCCCTTCAACTCTGGACATCCCATAATAGAAACAGCCTGCAGGAAATAGGAATGAGAAGATTCTTCTCTGAAGGGACAAAATTAAGGGGAATTGGCCCCATTACACTTTCTCGGCAGCATATAGATATTTTCAAAAACTTGCTAGATGCTCTCAAATATTCCACAGATGAAAATATATGTAACAATATCACCATTTGCAAGTCACAGATAATTCATGGTACCTCTTGGTTTTTGAACACAGTTAAAAGTTTTATTTCAGTGATGTCCAGTGTGCAAAAATCCCTATATATTATACACCAGTGAACCACAGGTGGCACACAGAGCCATATCTGCTGGCAGATGAGCTGTTACTTTAGCTCAGCTCCAACATGCATGTGTACACTGGCCAGCTGATTAGCTTGTGTGGAGGCTCTGGGAGAGCATTTTCGGCCTCCGGTGGGCCCCTGGGAGGGGGCAGGAGGTGAAGCCTCTGAAGCCTGGAGAGGGCAAAAACAGACCTACCTGGCCCACCAGAAGTCAGGAAAAGGGGAAGCAGGGGGTTGTGCATGCATACACGGGAGAGCGTGGCAGCATGGGGGTGTCACAAGCCCATGTGTGGGTGGCACGGGACATTGAATTATGGGTGTGGGCTTTTGTGTGTATGCAATAGTGCATGTATGCATGCACACTTTCTGCACCTGAGGAAAAAAAGTTTGCCATCCCTGTACTATACACTCCTATTAGGCCCAACAGTCTTCAAAGAAGACCACCAAGATGGGAAACGTGTTCATTCCTTTTTTTAAAACTTTACAGCTATTTTTTTTAAGGTTAAGGAATGTCTGTAGGTACCAGGATAGACCTGTGATACTCCACATGGTCTCCATAATGATTGAGAGCTATAGTAGCACTGGATTTAGTTTGGATTTAGTTCAGCTCAGTTCACCCTTAGCCATAGAAATTAACTAGCGCCTTTGGGCTGGTTACTCTCTCAGCTCAACCTGCCTCATGGGATTCTTTTTGTGGGGAGATATAGATGAAGGAAATTATTATTATTATTATTATTAATTAGATTTGTATGCCGCCCCTCTCCGTAGACTCGGGGCGGCTCACAGCAGTGATAAAACAATATACAATAGCAAATCTAATATTAAAGTCTAAAATAACAATTTTACATTAAAAGCCTAAAAACCCCATTATATAAAAAGCATACATACAAACATACCATACATAAAACTACATAGGCAAGGGGAGATGTCTCAGTTCCTCCATGCCTGATGGCAGAGGTGGGTTTTAAGAAGTTTACGAAAGGCAATGCTATGAACACTTTCTGGAGCTCCTGAAGAAAAAGTGGGATATCAATCTAATTATGAAATAAATTCACTCCATTAAAAGTGACTGAAACTGCCAAACCTCAAAACGTTTAAACAATATTACAATCAACAGATGATATTATTGAAATCTTTTAAGACCTGAAAATCTCCTGAGATTTTGACCAATTAAACTTTTTAATTTTAAAATTGGTGGGGCAATGCCAATTTTATTTTATCTTTCAATTAAAAGTGATCTACAAAGTCTATCCTACAACATGCTAACTGTACACAGAATGTTACATGGCTGGATACTAGAAGTCAAGCTCGATTCATATGAGCAATTTACCTTTTACACAAAACGTCAGGTTGCACAAGACATGGCACTTGTGAGAATAAAGATGCATCAACCTTCTGCCCAGCTTTCAGATGCCCCAGTAAATGAGGTGATCCATGAAGTATGACAGGTCGGGAAACTTAGATCAAGTTTTATATAATTCCCATCAGGATACGAAAACATTAATAAAAATAGGAATGGCGATTTACCAAGTCAAGTTCAGAAATGAGAGACTGCCTCTGATCAATTGCAGGGGAAAGAGGTACTGTATACGGGGAAAATCCTCCATGGCTAGAACAAGGGAAGACCCAACATGATCCAATCAGACACAAGCATATAGAGCCTTGATCAAGTGGGTAATTCTCTCACCTGTGCAGGTAGGACAGCATTCTCCTGGGGCTGGGGGAATTGGGTGAGAGCAGGAAACCTCACATGTCACTGTTTGACAAAACACTTGTCCACCCTGAAATAAGACAATACAGGCAGTACGAGCATAATACTTGAAGTTGGCGAGTAAGATAAGAACTCAAAATATGCCATATACCTCACAGGAGCAATTCAGACATGGTGGTTCTATCCAGGAGCTCTTATCTTCATGAAGAACCCCTCCATGCCAGCAGGCAGATGGAATTGTGGCAGTCAAGGGGCTTGGGGGAATGGATGGGCTAAACTTCTTTGGTAACAATGGTGACAGAGGACTTACTGACAGAGAAGGCCTGGGAGTTCTGGGCCAGAAAGAGGTGCCAAAAGTTGAGCTGTGTGGAGGAGATGATGAGATGGGAGAAGCTGTTGATGGAAGCACAGAGAGAATTGGCACAAGTGGAAAAGGAAATGGGATTCTAGGTACACTTGAAGGAGCAAGTGCTGGGGAACCCCTAGGGGGCAAGACAGGTCCTATGGATTCTGGAGAGAGGCGTAGCAGAGTCTGAGGCTGCTGAAGAGACTGCAAAATGGGAGAAGGAGCCAGGCTGGACTTTGAGAAACCTGTGAGGTAGGAGGAACAGAGAAAGAGAGTCAGAGAGAGAAATGGCCATCCCTTGCTGAAAAATGATGTTTTTGAAAAAGTTTTGTTTTTATTTTAAAAAAATCAAGTATGTGTACAGCAAAATTATGCTTCAGGGAAAATTATGTAATAAAGAAGTTCAGATAAATTTGTATTAAAATGTTTCTTGGAAATTGTTGTGTCCAGAGGACAGTTAGGCCTTGTACCCACCCCATATTCCTTGGGCGGGAAAATACTATAATGTGATTGGTTGGCTGAGCCTGGCAGCCCGGTATATATTTAGCTGCCAGGCACGGCCATGTTGTCTTTTGTTAGTTCTGTAACCGTTACTCCTCATTAATAAAGAACAGTTATTTACCACAAGAGTGCAGTCCTTCATTCAAGCAAGGATTCAACAGAAATGATTATCAATGTACGGTAATATGAACCAAGGTTTTTTTAGAAAAACTTTTTTTTTTTATTTCACATATTTACATCACAAATGCACCATTTCTTTTTTTCAATAATAATACAATACCCCTTTACATATTTTCTATTTCATTGATGCAATCATATTTTATACTACCATGGCTGCTTTTTGCCATCCCTTACTTCCTGTTATTTCCCATAACCCTTCTCCCTCTTCTCCCTCTACTCTTCTTACTTTCCTTTCCCTCCCTTCCGTCTTTCTCTACATCCCTTTCCTCTCTCCTACTGCTCCCCTCCTTCATCCTCTTATCTTCTCTCCTGCCCTCTTCTCCCCTCCTCACCCTCCTTGCCCCTCCATTTCTTCTTTCCTCTTCACCCTTCTGTTTCTCCTTCATTCTTATTTTCCCTTTATTCATTCATATTTTTTTCCAACCATTCATAAAAATTTTCCCATGTGTTGTAATACAATTCCTCTTTATCTTTTAATCTAAGTGTTAATTTGTTCATTTCTGCGCAGTCTTTTTATTTTTAATCTGTCCATCTTCAAGTATGTTTGCTTTTTTCCAATTTTGTGCAAATACTATTCTCGCTGCTGTTACTATATGTGCCATCAGATAAGTGTCTTCTTTACTATATTTTTCTGATCAGATCCCCAATAGGAATGTCTCTGGTCTCAATTCTATCCTATATTTTATTAACATTTTTTCTAACCACATTTGTATTTTAATCCAAAAAATTCTTGCTTCTGTGCATGTCCACCACATATGATAATAAGATGCTGGAGTTTGATGACACTTCCAACATTTTCTGGACTTATCCTTAAACATTTATTGCCATTCTCTCCAGTGACATGTGTCATCTATAAAACATTCTTATAATTTCTTTCCCATAGTTGAACAAATGAAGTCACCATCCTAGGCAGTTTACAGCAGCAAGTTAGTCTCTGCTGGGTTGAATCACTTTGGCTTACCAAACATGGCTTATCAAACATGGATTTACACATTTCCCAACATCTCCTTGATCTCCCACTGCTCACATACATATTTCCATAGTCCCAGAACTTTTCTAATTGATCAGTTTTTACCACAATAAACAAATAATTTATGCAATGCAATGCAAAGGACCAAGAAGGCTTTCTTGTAGGATGATCTATATGGCAGTTCTTACCTTCACAAGACAATCTGTCCATGCCGAGTCGGAAGCCTGGATGACAGCTGCATATAAAACTCCCCAGTGTATTGTGGCAGGAGTGTTGGCAGGTTCTCTTCCCGCTGGGTCGGCGGCATTCATTCACATCTGCACCAGACAGAGGGCACTACAGGCTTACACCACAGCTAGGTCAGCTCAAGCTTGTATCTGTGCAGATATTTTTCCTGCTTAGCCATAAAGGGCCAGAAAGTATAGTATATGTGTGGGTGGGAATGGGTGGGAGTGTGGGTATATATAGAGTTTAAAGCTGCTGCCTTGCAAAGTAGACCCCACAGGTTCAAATACAGGTAAGGGTATGGCTAGCTGAAGAGAGCAAAAGAGCTCGAAATAGATCTATACTAGTCTCCCTTCCTTTTCATTATCAGCAAAAATATGTTACATACATACATACACTGCTGAAAAAAATAAAGGGAACACTTAAACAACACAATATAACTCCAAGTAAATCAAACTTCTGTGAAATCAAACTGTCCACTTAGGAAGTAACACTGATTGACAATCAGTTTCACATGTTTTCAACACATTCAACTTTGTACAGAACAAAGTATTCGATTAGAATATTTCATTCATTCAGATCTAGGATGTGTTCTTTGAGTGTTCCCTTTATTTATTTTTTTGAGCAATGTATAATTGCTGGTAAGTGAAAAGGAAAGGAGCCTAGTATAGATCTATTTCGAGCTTGTTTTGCTAGACGTACCCTTACCAGGATTTGAAGCTGTAGGCTATTTAGGAATACTAGGGTAATTTCGACAGAAAACAACCATGCTATGCAACAGATAGCATATAGATAACAAATAACTGTGGGCTGTCTTTCAATTTTCTTAATTCTTTCTTAGAAATGGGAAGTTAATCCTCTGCGAATTGTATCATGCATGAGGAGGCATCTCATAGCTCTGATGTTGAATGCAGCTTACGCATCTGTGTGTAGAGAGGGTACCTTATATCAGTGTTTCCCAACCTTGGCAACTTGAAGACATTTGGACTTCAACTCCCAGAATTCCCCAGCCAGCAAATGCTGGCTGGGGAATTCTGGGAGTTGAAGTCCAAATATCTTCAAGTTGCCAAGGTTGGGAAACACTGCCTTATATCACCACAATATGGAACAGGAAAACTTTTCCATCATTATTTCTTAATTTGGGAAAATATATCTGCCGAACTTAGATATGTGATATTGTCGTGTATGATGTAAATGACAAAGAACTCAAAGAAACTAATCAGCCCCTTTTTAAAAGTGCAGTTTTAGAAACCCAAATAGTGTTGTCACTCTGATTTTGAGAAGAAACCACTCTGCAGCCTCCTAGAGTCTCAGTCGAAACAGGTTTTCCCCAAAACTAAAGCAGTTATGATAACGTATCTGCCCGGATGTCATTTTTTAAATGAAAGGAAATAAATCCTTCAAATGATTCAGCTTTCAGGCTAGGATAAACCACTTCTTTTAGAGTAAAGGTATCTGCTGGATTCTCCAAAAAAAAAAGCAGAATCACTTACCCACACACAAATGTCGGTTGCCATGAAGGTAGAATCCAGGATGGCAGGAACATTGATAGCTGCCAATGCTGTTTTGGCAGTGCTGCTGGCAAGGTGTTGTTAGGCATTCATCAGCGTCTGGGATCAAGAAGATGATTAACATCATTGGCCCATGACAATCTATCCTACCAACGTTCCTTCCGCATTTTCTTTTTATTCATCCAAACCTCTCCTGTAATTCCAGTTTGACCCACCTTGACAACTGTGGCGGTCAGTGGCGAGTTGCATCCCTGGGCCACATTCACACACAAATCCCCCTTCTGTGTTCACACAAAGGCCCTCACAAGAAGCGCTCAGGCACTCATCAATATCTGCAGAAAAAAATATTGTGGATCAACAAATATGAAGACAGAAGATGAGATCAGCTGCATCACAAAACAAAAATGGAGGAGTAAATTGTCATAGTTGAAGACTAAGACATCTCTTAGGTAATAGGACAGCAATGCATTTAAAGATATTCCCCTCATTCCTTCCCAGTATCGGATGGGGTTTTCCAGAATCAGTGGGAAACTTTATGCATTCATGTGGGGAGTCTTCGGAGAGGGGCGGCATACAAATCTAAGTAATAAATAAATAAATAAATAAATAAACTTAGAGGTGGCAGGATACCATCTGGTTTACACCAAACGTCTGTGCCATGTGGAAAAAGAGAATCCTAGTTCTACTTATCAAACATAGGGCTAGAACTTTTTTCCAAAGAATGCCAAACTCTTATTTTAAAAGACAGATCTAATTCTCTTCTTAAAGAGTGTTAAAGTCATGCGTACAAGTCACCTATGTAGTGATTGACCAGTGTTGTAATATGTGGAAATCAGGCATCCAGTCTTTCCAATAGCACATGTCAAAGTGCCCAAGAAGGGGACTACTGAATGATCAGAAGGTGGGCTAGCTATAACAGAGTACTGGGTGGTATGGAGAACTTGAAAAAACATTTCAAAGAAGGCAGCACGAATTGCTTTCCTAGTGTCATGCCTGTGATGTCAGCAGTTGAGCTTGACTTGAAGAACAGAATCCTTTTACTTTCGGATTTCATTTGGAATCATTTTAGAATACTAAACCTATTACCACACATTTCCCTCTTAGCACAACCTCAGTATTATTAATTTGGTCAATGCTCGTTTAGCATTGAGTTGCTGACGTATTTGTATATCTGTGTGCCAAGAAAGTCTTCCAATGAAAACATGCCACTGAGCAAATGTCAGTCATATTAACTTTGACCCCAAGTCACAAGTCTTATGCTCAAAAATACATTTCAGGATACTGAAATGCTGGACCATCCAACATGTATTATAATTATTGATCCCGGTGCAGGCAATCTTTTGGATGAGGGTAAACCCTTTTCCTTTCCTCTTGTTTCCTACCCACCCTCCCCCACCCCAGAGAGTGGTCTAAAACAGTGTTTCCCAACCTTGGCAACTTGAAGATAATTGGAGTTCAACTCCCAGAATTCCCAGCCAGCAAATGCTGGCTGGGGAATTCTGGGAGTTGAACTCCAAATATCTTCAAGTTGCCAAGGTTGGGAAACATTGGTCTAAAATATATAAGACTCATATGGCATATGATATTACAAGAATGGTTAGAACTGAACATTTTGGACTTCTGGTGACTTGTTTCTCATTTGGGGGCAAAAAAATGAAAATGATTGCTCATACCAGATTTCAGCAGCAGGATCTAGGGATATTCTGGAGCCATAGTTGAGTGGCTACATGTTGAGCAATCTTGGTATAACTAAAGACCAATGACTTGCTCGGTATAAAAGTGTAAAATTTTCCTGTGACCCTTGTGTTGAAGGTCCATTTCTCCTGTCTCCCAGGGAGGGAGTTATCCCATATTCTGGCTTACCCACACAACGTACACCATTAGCTGTTTCGGTCATAGAGAATCCCAGAGGGCACACTCTGGCCACCTCTTGGCAGCCCCCATGATTGCAGGTGAGGTCACAGCCATACTCCCCACAGGCTCCGGGTAGGTCTGTAAAAAAAGAAGATGGGCCGGCCTGGTTTAGCATAAGCAATTGATTGATGGTTGGATCTGGAATACCACCTAGGAGCTGTTCCAGGCTGCAGGGATCACCACTGCCCATCACTGCCATTGCCCACCATTGCTACTGCCACCTAACATCACCTCTAGACACCTACACATATCTCATTTTCAGTCCATTCCAGGCAGTGGGGATAGGCAGCAGCAGCAATCCCCGCCACCTGGAATGGGCCAAAAATGGGGCGCGCAGAGGCAGTGCTAGGCAACAGTGGTGTGGGCGATGGCAATGGGCAGTGGCTATCCCTGTAGCCTGGAACAGCTCATAGGTGGTACTCCAGAAGATAGAGCCAACTGTCAATCAGCTGCTTGTGCTAAAGCAGGCTGTGCTGAAGTTCACCAGGCTTTTTACTGTTTTCTGCAAGGAGGAAAATTGCTGGGAGGCAGAGGCTGAAGTCTCTGGGCCAGCAGGTGGTGGAGCTTTGGTAACATTTGCTGTATAAGACGCATAGATATGTCCACCCACTTGGGAGGGGAGTGCATCTTATACACCAAAAAATATGGCATTTTACTTTTCTAAATACATAAACAGAAAGGCAAGATATAAACTTAAAAGTTGCAACAACTTTATTATAATAAGATATAATAACAATATCAGCCAATAAAATAAAGTAAGTCCACAATTATTAATCATTTAACTAAGATTGATGATGATTACAGCCTAACAGTATCTGAACAAGCACAAGTTTTCCCCTCCTGTCTAAAGTGTCCAGCACAGAATCCTTGGAAGTCCTACACTGTGACAAGCTAGATAAATGTTCCTACGTATACTGTATTAGACCAGAATTTTGCCAGTCATTTTGCACAGATGATCTTATCCTATCTCAGGAAACTTTTACCTATTTCCCAGTTTTTCAGTTGTGTCATCTTTACCTAACATACAGCTCTCCCTTTGGAGAGCTATAACTATAGAGGAACTGCATCACAGGTGTTTCTGGCTTTGTTATTATGGAAAAATGATGTGTAACTAAGAAATAGAATGAAATAAAAAGTTCTCTATAGGTTCTCTGTTATGACTCCCAGATTTTAAAATATATCCTAGAGCCACAAACTGAGCATCTCATCTTGTGGTACCAGGCAAAACCCTCCATAGGAAATATTACATTTTGCTGCAGAAAAATCAATTTCCAGAAGCACACACTGATAACTGATTCAACTTCTTTATAAACATAGCAACAGATGAATTTACAATACCATTAGAAGAGTTCTTCTTCAATGTAGTTACAAGTAAACACAAAGGCTGCAGAGAACAGTTAAGGTAGTTTCATTTAAGCTGAATCAGAGAGGACAAAGAACAGAGTGAAAAAAGCCACACCCAGTCTTAAGCTTATGCTTTCAGTTTCGATTCTCTGCACCGACTCAGACGTGTTTAACTCTCATTGGCTGACTTCCTTGCTATGCCTATTCATTGGCTGATCTTGTTACCATTGGCTCTCCCATGTCATGAATATCTTAACAGAATCATACATTCTATCACTAAACAGTACTGCTGATAGCATTTCATGAAATACAGCTTACCTTGACAGGTGATGCCCTGCCTTCCATCCCGGCAAGCACAGACATTGGGAGCTATGCAGAAGCCACTGCCACAGCCAAAGGAACACAGTGCTAGGTGGAGGGTCAAGAAAATCCATTACATTTGGCAATAATTGTGGGGGGAGGGTTTGCAGGAGGGTGCAGAAATGCAGACAGTATGGTAAGGGATGCTAGTTCAGCAATATCTGGAGGACTGTAGTTTTCTAGTTCTAAAGTAAGCAACACTTCATCAAACGTAGGTAAGAGTATCAATAGAATAATTGTAAAATTAGATTTCCCAAATGAGTTGGAAGAAGAAAATGCCCTAATATCTGCGAGTCCGCCTTCTGCCGCGCCAATCCCAGCGGCCGATTAGGTTCCACAGAGTTGGTCTTCTCCGGGTCCCGTCGACTAAACAATGTCGTCTGGCGGGACCCAGGGGAAGAGCCTTCTCTGTGGCGGCTCCGACCCTCTGGAATCAACTCCCCCCAGAGATTAGGACTGCCCCCACCCTCCTTGCCTTTCGTAAATTCCTTAAAACCCACCTCTGTCATCAGGCTTGGGGGAACTGAGATATCCCCCCCTTGCCTATGTACCTATGTGCATGATATGACTGTGTGTATGTATTTTATCTACTGGGTTGGTTGTTTGTTTGTTTTTTAGATTTGTAATGTAAAACTGTTATTTTAGATTTTAATTATTAGATTTGTTACCATGTATTGTTTTTATCACTGTTGTGAGCTGCCCCGAGTCATACAAATAATAATAATAATAATAATAATAATAATAATAATAATAATAATAATAATAATAATAATAATAGCAAATCTATAAACTGAGCTTCAGTGTTAAGTATTTTACTGGAGTGCAATCATCTAAAGCAGGAATCTCCAACCTTAAACACTCAAAGAGCTATTTGGACCCGTTTCCCACAGAAAAGAAAAACATTGGGAGCCACAAAACCCTTTTGACGTTTAAAATGAAGATAACACTGCATATATCTTTTTTTTTAACCTTTATGCTATGTATAAAAAACCTTAGTGTGATGCATTTATTAAATCAATGACCTGCTACAGAGAAAACACATTTTTATTTCTGAATGTAACAAAAACATTTTGAACTTCAAAAAAAAAAGATGGGTAGAAAAGCTTAATAAATCACATGCCAGCAAGTATCGCATATTGGTGGTTGTGACAACAGGAAGCCACAGCAGAAGGATGAAAGAGTCACATGTGGCTCCAGAGCTGCAGGTTGCAAACCCCTGATCTATAGCATGGTGGGACGTTGGTCCTAGTTGTCTCATAAAGGGTAGCTCTGCTGTTCACTGTTCACATCAGCTGCAGGACTTATCTACAGTATTGCTGTTGTTCCCTGTCTGCCTTGCTTTGGAATCCTTTGTGTGTTCTCTTAAGATTATGATAACCCTTGCAGAAAAACATCAATGAGCATCTGATAATGAAGATTAAAAGTAATAATAATGTAGTGCTAACTGATTTTTGCCACAAGTTCTAGAAACTTACGCAGTGTGCATTGTCCACTCCCTGGAGATGGTATCCATCCAGGACAGCATCCACTTCCAAAACCAGAGAGACAAATATGTGGTCCAATGCGACGCCTACAATGGAAGAGGCACTTTGAGATCCAGCTGCCCTCTCCCTCCCTCTGCCTTTTTCCTTCTCCCTCCCTCCCCTTTTTCCCTCCCTCCCCTTTTTCCCTCCCTCCCCTTTTTCCCTCCCTCCTTCCTTCCCTCCCTCCCTTTCCTTTCCCCCTTTTTGTTTGTACATAGTAATTGAGCATTACGTATGCAGAGAAATCTCAACTAGCAAATGCTCTGTCCTACACATTGGGAAGAAGAATTTGAACTTCAAATACGAACTGAATAATCAAATTATCACAGATAATCCCCACTCAGTTAAAGATCTTGGTATACTAATAACAAAAGATTTAAGTGCCAAAGCCCACTGCAACATAGCCAAGAAGGCTTCAAGAGTTGTAAACCTAATCCTACGTAGCTTCTGCTCTGGCAATCTCACACTGCTTACCAGAGCTGACAAAACTTTTGCCAGACCCATCCTCAAATACAGCTCATCTGTTTGGAACCCATATCGCATCTCAGACATTAACACCCTTGAAAAAGTCCAAAGATACTTCACCAGAAGAGCCCTTCATTTCTCCACTCAAAATAGAATACCCTACGAGACTAGACTTTCAATCCTGGGCCTAGAAAGCCTAGAACTAAGACGCCTTAAACAAGATCTAAGTATTGCCCACAAGATCATATGCTGCAACATCCTGCCTGTCGGCAACTACTTCAGCTTCGACCACAATAACACAAGAGCACACAACAGATTTAAACTTAATATTAACCGCTCCAAACTTGACTGTAAAAAATATGGCTTCAGTAACCGAGTTGTCGAAGCGTGGAACTCATTACCAGACTCCATAGTGTCATCCCCAAACCCCCAACAATTTACCCTTAGATTATGCACTGTTGACCTATCCAGATTCCTAAGAGGTCAGTAAGGGGCGAGTACAAGTGCACTAGATTGCCTTCCGTCCCCTGTCCTTTTGCTCTCCTATATCTCCTATACCTTTCTTCTATTCCTGTATCTCTTCTTCTATTCTTTCATTGATATGTTCTATTACTATATCTTCTTTTCTATTCTTTCATAGATATATTTTACTATGAGTATCTCCTCTATAACCTTCATCATGTATTTTACTATGTATATATAGATATATATACAGTGGTCCCCCGATTATCGCGAGGGTTCCGTTCCAAGACCCCTCGCAATGATCAGTTTTTCGCGAAGTAGCGGTGCGGAAGTAAAAACACCATCTGCGCATGCGCAGATGGTGTTTTTACTTCCGCCGCAGCAGCGAGGAGCCGAAGATTGGGGTTTCCCCACCGCCCACGCAAACTCTTCGCTGCTGCCGTGCCCGCCGCTTGTCTTGTCCGCCCGCCGCTTGTCCGCCGCCTGCCTGCCCGCGCGCCCGCCGCTCGCCCGCCCTTCGCCCGCCCACGCCGTTCGCTCGCGCCGCTTCCCAGCTGAGTCCTGAAGCCAGAAGGCAAAGGCGAACTTCCGCGTTTGGCTTCAGGACTCAGCTGGGAAGCGGCGCTGGGGTTTCCCCACTGCCCACGCAAACTCCTCGCTGCCGCTCGCCCGCCCTTCGCCCGCCCACGCCATTCGCTCGTGCCGCTTCCCAGCTGAGTCCTGAAGCGAACTTCCGTGTTTGGCTTCAGGACTCAGCTGGGAAGCGTCGCTGGGGTTTCCCCACCGCCCACGCAAACTCCTCGCTGATGCCCGCCGCTCGCCCTCCCGCCAGCAAGAGGGGGAAGACCCAGGGAAGCCGCCCAGCAGCTGATCTGCCCGGCGCCATCTACGCATGCGTGGCCATAGAAAAAAGGGCGCGCATGCGCAGATGGTGTTTTGACTTCTGGGTTGAAAAATCGCGATATAGCCTTTCACAATGATCAGGATCGCGAAACGCGGGGGATCACTGTACCCACTAAAACTCTCATTGTGTATTGGACAAAATAAATAAATAAAATAAAATAAATACTGGGCAAACTGCAATATGACTTGCAACTCTTTAAGCCAGCCACAGAGCTTCTCTAGCTGGACACACAGTGCTGGCACAAAGCAAAACATAGCAGCACGTTGGACTAAAAATCTGATGCTGTGTTCAAGACACAACAAAACTATTTGGATGAAAGGTACAGTGGATCAAATTACATAGAGAAACCGTTCTTTCTTGGCAGGAGGGAACACAGAGTTGCAGAAGTTATCAATTTAATAGTTTATAGTAGCTAGATCTGGTGGCTGTCCAAAACATTTTGCAGAACAAAAGATAATATCCCTTCCAGCCTAGTCAGAGGAACACAGTAGCCAAAGCCAGACAAGTGATTTTTACACAAGAGGGATAACACTGAAAGCATCTCTCTTCATCCTTAAGAGTAAGATCTTAATTAATTAAGAAATTAAACTTCAACCACGCACGCCAGCCTCACCCTTCTTACTCTGATTGTTGTGCAAGTGTCTACTCTCCAGGATGATAGAGGATGAGGACAGGGGGGGAAAAGGACAGAAAAGCTGGGGGAACAAACGAATCAGTTTTTCAGCAAGCACCCTATTTCATTTCCTGACTATAAGCATTTGCAGGTTATAGAATTATGGTGATGGGGTGGCATATATAGGAAAGGAGCTTCTCTTTTGATCACTGCGAAAGGAGCTGAGTACAAGGCGCTATGGTGCCTTGGTTTCAGAGAGAGTAGGAGAAATTCCAAGAGGGAGATAAGGCAGGAATTATCACCAATGCAAAATTTCTTACCCTGCAGCACCAGAATAAATGCTACAAACTGTCTTCACCGAGTTCCCTCTGGAGTTAAGAGCTAAGATGGAAGTTAGTCTGCTCAATGTTGAGGAACTGGGGGAAACTGCCAGCATCGTGGAGAATGGGGGATTTGTTTTTTATTGACCTGGCACAGCTGCTGTTGCGTTGGCATGAGCCCAACAAATGGAGACAAAACAGGGGAGAAGAAACTTATTTTCTAGCCTTGAAATGCAGCTGCACTGTCGGGCAGGATGATGAACTGACCCGGCTGCAAGCCAGGGCTATTGTAGGAAAATGCTGAGACAGCACTCCTGTTGGTTCAGACTACTATATAAGTAGAGTTATACAGGCAATATAGGTATAGGTAGAGTTGTAGAGGCAATAGAGCTTGGGGGGAGGGAATTGTTGTAACATAGTGTCCAGGTTACTGGACCCTTACTGTTGTCCCCTGTTTGACTTTTAGCAAATGGAAATTCCTGTGTATAGCTGAAGGACTGTACTCAGGTTTAACCTATGCTAAAGTCCAGACAATGTCCTTCCTTCCCTGACCAAAGCACATTCCACAAAAGGCATGGTTCAGCAAAATTCCTCACTTCAGTACCTCAATTACCTGTTGAGTTGTACCTTTCCAATTGGATGAACTTTGCTGCAGTATTGTACAATCATTTTGTATTGGACCTGGTTTGTCACATGCATCCTATCCTCTAATTGTCTGTAAACAATAAAAGGAGCTCCCCTGACTTTAGTCAGGGTCGTCTCACCTTGAACAAATTCATGTCTGTGCCTTCTGATTTGGAGAACCCCGAGGCGACCCACTAGGAGCGGGGGAATGTCTGCAGGGAATGACCCCCATCTCCTCAATCACTTGGGTACTGCTGCCAGTCTGACCCAAAGTTTGGAAGAAAGCTTGCTGAAGAGGAGAGAAAGAGGGAAAAGGGGGCTGCAAAACAAAGGTGGATGGATGGAAAAGGTGGAGAGTGAAGATACATGAATGTGAGCAGCAGTTGTCAATTCCCAGTAGGGGGATGGAGAAGTCTATGGGAGGCTTTTTCATATAAGGAAGGGAAATGATGACATCCTCATATATGACCCAAGACAGGAAGAAAAAAGGAAAGAAACAGCTGTGTTCACAAAGCCCTGGGGGGAGAATTAGTCAGAAGACCCTGAAAGAGATTCCCCAGTGTGGAGGAGGGTTATCAGTGCTAAGCATATTGACAATAAATCCAAAACATTCCTTCCCCTCCCTCCCCCACCCACTTGTTTTTGTGCCAATTGCTATCTTTATAATGCACCTCCCAGCTCTAAAAAAATTAGGTTATGCTGTGACAGGTGTGACAGGGACACAGAAGTGTGGATGTTGACCAGAGGGAGTCACAGTCTTTGCATAAGACGTGCCAGAGAACAGAGACGTCACTCAATGGAGTCTAATGGTTATTTTGTTCATTGCACAGGCTCAGTTGGACTATCTTCATGCACAGAATAGAGATGCAATCGGTTCCCTGTGCTGGGTTCAGGTAGCTCATGAATGATGGAAAAGTGGCCCTGGTGGGCTAGCAAAGGAAGGCTCTTTTCTCACATAAAAGAAAACAGAGCACCCACCTTACAAATTGCATTAATAAAATGAGACAAGACTGTTAAAACTAAATAGGACTTGGAACATGCAAGAATAGAAAAGAACAGAACACATGCGCACTGCTTGATAATCTCAAGAATAGAACAGAACAAAATGGAAAATGGAATAGAATAGAATAGGAATAGAATAGAATAGAATAGAATAGAAATAGAATTCTTTATTGGCGAAGTGTGAGTGGACACACAAGGAATTTGTCTTGGTGCATATACTCTCAGTGTACATAAAAGCAAAGATACTTTCACCAAGAATCATAAGGTACAACACTTAATGACAGTCCAGGTACAAATAAGCAATCAAATCGTATATTGAAAAGGCTACAGCCAGACATATGGCATGAAGAATGGAAGCAGAAGTTCTCCCTTAGTATGAAATAGAATTAACTAATTATTATCACTAATACAGCAGAAGCACATCTATGGAAACAAGCTGCCCATTGCCCCAGATGCACAGAAACAATGGACGAGTCGGCATCCTGAAGTCGGGGCATTCCCTGAAGGAAACAGGCCCTGGCCCCCTCCATCTTGCTTCCAACAGGCACAATCACCTCAGTTGTGTAGCCAACTTTTGTTTGTCCTTTTTTGGCAGACTGGCTTAACTGGACCTTCAGCCCTGAACGGCAGCTTTGGGAAACACAAAGCCTCAACCGCTTGGCTCACTCCAGACGTGCAGCCAAGCTGGAGAGGGCATGGCCCACAGTGACACCAAGGTAGCACATATAGGAAGGAAGGAAGGAAAGCAGGCAGGCCATCTCCCGCTTCCCCCAGCAAAAGCGCCGCCGTCTCCCAGCACGCGCACCAACGCTGCCCCAAACTCCCTCCTGCGCCTCCTCCTCCTCCCTCAGCACTCGCCGTGGAAAGCGCGGAAAGCGCTCGCTGCCCAGCTCGTGTGGCGTAAAGGGGGGGGGGAATGGCGGGGAGGCGTCGTTGTCTCGTTCTCTAGTCAGTCCGAGGGGGATTCAGTGGCGGGAGAGGGGGTTGGGGCAGGAGGAGGGGAGAGGAGTTGTAGCTCTACTACGTTTGGAGGACGGGTATTGGCGGCGGCGGCGGCCAGAGCAGCGGAGGGGTACCTCTCTACGGCGAAGTTGGCAAGCTTCCTCCTTCCCGTGTAGGCTCTCCCCCGAGCGCCGTGAAGGAGCACAGCCACCCAAGCAGCCTGGAAGAGCAACCCGGCCAACATGACAGCGTCTCCCAGCCCGCGGAGATGCTTTTGCTCCCTCCGAAGCCTCTTTCCCTGCCCTCCCGCGTCCCTGCCCGCCCCCTCGCTTTCCCCCCAGGCCCCCCTACAGCATGGCTTGAACTGTCTGGACTCTTCCTACCAAAAAAAAAAAAAAAAAAGAGGCGGCCGGGGGCTCTTTCAGGGCAGAGGGGGGGGGGGGAGCGAGGATCAGAGCTGGGGGGCAGCCGCATGGGGAGAAAGCTCCTCCCCACGAGGAGGCTCAGATTGCGGTGGGGCTCCCCAGCCGGGTGTTCTTGGAGGGGGGGAGCACTGCCTGTGTGCGAGGGCGTGCGTGCGTGCGCGTGTGTACACAAAAGGGTACTCGCTTCGCCCCACCCTGGGGGGGGGGGGGTTGCTGGGCGGCGCAGAGCAAACGAACCGGGGAGGCCCCCGGGCTTCAAAACACAGCAGCTTTGTTGCTCCGCTTTGAAGCTCCCCCCCCCCATTTTTTTAGGAGTCACCCTTTTCCACATCTGGCATGTGGAATGTCCCCCCTCCCCCCCCCTTTCCCCCTCTCCGGGATAATTTCTCGTCTGGACCGAAGAGGAGCCGCGGCTACAAAGCGGCTCTGAGGGGAATGAAGATCCGAGGCGCACCCGTTGTGAATAACAGACTACTAGGCTGTTGTCGTCGTCCCCCCCTGCAATACATTGGGGGCCTTATTCCAGAGTGGAGCTGCAAAGATGGGGCCGGAAAGGGGGGAAGGGGGAAAAGCGTGGAGAGAGAAAAAGCAGAGAACAAAAACAAAAAAAAAAATAAAATAAAAAACAAACCCCAAAACAAAAACAAAACCGCCTCAGTTGCCCAGCTGTTGTTTCGGAATTTCCACTTGTGAAAACAGCAACAGGTGTCGCTTGAGGTGGACAAAACCGCGTTCTGAAACACCAGCACTCTATGTTAAGCAGGGTTTGCATAAACTTGTTTTATTGAATAACCGATGTTTGCCTTAGCCCGATAAACTAAGCCGTTAAACCTGGTTTAACGACGATTCACACCAATTTATGTCAAAACGAAGCAACCAGCGTTAAGATTTTAGTGTAACGCCTGCTCCAGGACTGGAGATTATCAAGCAGTGCACATGTGTTTCTGTAGCAGTGTTAATGTATTTATACATATAAGAACATATAAAAAGAGCTTAGCCCGCACGTATTCTTCAATAGAAATACTGTATTAATGACAGTCATTGAGAAAAACAGTACACTTGTCACATAGCAAAAATAATCGTAGCTATTAATATGATTCACTCTAATCCAGTTCAGAAGTTCAAGAAGGAAATTCATCAGAGAGAAAAGCATAATTAACATAGATTCTCTCAAGGGTCAGGCAAAGGGAAAAGACTAAAAGTCTCAATGAAAAATAGCAAGTCTTGCTCAGTAGACTAAGCTATTGTGCTATTTCAATAACTACACCGGTGGCTGTTCTTCTCCAGAAATTGCATCCCACCACCACCACCACCACTACTACTCTAATAACAAGGATTCCCCCTAATGTATCATTTGGAATTGTCCAAACAGCCATTCTTGGCTCAACTAGTGTTATCCCCACAGGCAACTGATAGGTAATAAGCAATCCAGTACCAAGCTTCATCAGGGTTTTGCAACTTGGGGAATGTAAACAAGTTTTATTTTTATGCTTAGCAGATGATGCAGAGCATTCCTCTTTAACTCTTAAACTTTGAAATACAGTATTCAAAGCACTAATACTCCTATTGCAGAAGCAATTCAATTAGCATTTTACAGACTAAAAGACTTACGGTATTTTCAGGTAAGCTTTTGCAGATTGTGGTCAAATTCATGAAACTGTATCTTGCCAAAACCCCATCTTGATCATCTATTCTATTTCCCTGCCTGAAAGATTAATCCATCAAATTTATTTTGTTGATTTCTCTCAAACATAAGACCACAGGTATCAAATGTTGACCTCACCCAATTCCTAAGAGGTCAGTAAGGGGCATGCATAAGTGCACAGCAGCAGCACCATGCCTGTGCCTACCATCCCTGTCCTAATGTTTCCCTTTTATTAGTACCAATATCATGTATATAAAGTGTTGTATCTTTGTATACTACCAATACCTACCTACCTAAATAAATAAAACAAACCCTGGATTCTTATTACCAGGAGGAGCTCTCTTCCAATCGGGGTGTGTCATGTTTACCTGCATAGTGCAGCACTTGCCTCCCTGGTTTCACTAGTGAGATTAAGAAGGCAGGAAAGGGAATTTATTGCTTTCTCCTTCAAAAACTAGATTTGATTGTCAGATGATATTATTGTGAGATGGGAGGAACTAGAGAATAGAAAGAGATTGACACATGGAACATGTCTAGATTTGAGAATCAGACTTTCCTCCAAATCATTGAGAAATCTCTAATTCACATCTTATACAAAAAGTGCTCATCTAGAGCACTTGGCCCCACCTTTCTGCCCCTATCCCATCCTTTAGAGTGCTGTAATGCAGGGTGGAGTGACACCTAGGTTTATTACCATACTTACACTACAATGACAAGTCACATTATTTATTGGAGCAGGAGGAAAACAGCAGCGTCATCATTTTTGATAGTTTTAAGGAGAAAGTTACTTGCTTACTCTGCTGCTACTTGGGCTACAAAACCCTATAGCTCAAATTGCATTTGTTCATGTTGGAAAAGGATGCCAAGATTCCTTCAGGAAAACCTCCTTTTGGTGTTTATTTGTAATGCTCTACAATTTTAGGTATCCATTTTTTGTTGGTCAACTGACTTATAGGTTCAAGGGAGTGTGATCCTGGGAATATCAATTAAAAACTGGGTGATGAAATAAACTTTAAGGGCTGTGCTTCCAAGTCTTCCATAGATATTAAGTAAACAAGGAGACAGGAAACTTACACATCGCGTGCTCTTTCTAAAACAGGAAGATTTTTGAGAGTTATGCATATGCATGTTTAGAAATATACCCTAAAGGACTAAACCTTTTTATTTGTATATTTTATTCTTGATAAGCATTCAGCAATGCAAATGTCATGATCTTGTGTTTTTTATAGGTGAATTGTAATATTTCAATTAGCTCCCTTGGAATCAAAAAGTCCTGAACATCAGTATCAGATTCACTGCATCTAGATATTAAGAATGTTTTGTATTAACTCAAAAGTGCTTTTTTTTTCTTCAAAAGGCAACTGGACTTTTTTTTCCCTCTGAGGAAGAAAACAATTTGCTTCTTATTCAAAAAAACTTCAGTTTTTTTGCTAACCACAACTAAACCATGAGACATTAAGGATCATTTGTAGATAATAAATGGCATATGGAAAAAAAGTTCATTTGTTGTAGTTTAAGAGGTGATAAGTTGCTAAAATATTTACATGTGTATTTTTCACTATAATTTTTCCTCCTTTTTCTTTTATATACAGCACTTTTAGTTTGTATTAGGTTTTTTTTGTTACATTTAATAAAATTACTATTAAAAAAGAAATAGTGACACATTGCAGTTTTTTCTTGAAATGACTCACTTGTAATGTCATATGAATATTCCCATCACACATCTATGCAAATATTGAAATTTCTTTTTCTCCCGTTTCGTGTATTAGCATCTTATCAAAAAGGAGTGTATTTTGCATCAATTGCACTCTGAAATTCAATGTACTAAAACAAAGACATATTTCAATATATTGTACAATCTTTACTACATATTACTGCAATGCCTCTTGTGTTAATTTGGAAATATAAGGCAAGCACAATAGAGATTGATGAAGGGCTTCAAAAATATGGATAGACCCCTTCCTTTAATAGCAGTTTTGGCATGCACGTTTTCCCCCCATTTGGGATACTTCCCAATTGTGATTTCACAATAAAATAAGAATCAGGGTCATCCACAAGGAGGGACAAGTAATGAAAGTAGCAATCTGCCCTTGTGAAACAAACACCACACTTTTTGTATGTATATTACCACACAACAGAGCTTTTGTAATTTTAACAAAAACCTCCAATATCTGAAATGCATATGCTCAGTCATCTGAATATTCATGCATACCAGGTTTCTTATAGCAGGGACAGCAAATGTAATGAAAACAATTAAGTTTATTTAAGGCTGTGTCCAAATAACTGCAGAATGCAGTTAGTTTTAATATATCTGAAACCTCAAATTTCTGTCCTCATTCCTCCTGAGAATAGAGCCAGGCTTTTTGATAGTATTCCATTCTACCAAGCAGCTTGGCCATTAGTATCACAGGCTGAAGATATGATTACAGAGCCTCCATATTGTATAAAACATTTTCAAATATATTTCCAAGTGCTTCCCCCGCCTCCAAGTGTTTATCTTTTGTTTATCTATAAAATATACCATTTTATAGAAAGCTAGTTGCATTCAACACAAGCCGTAACAACTTATCTAAGCAGATGTGAAATGCAACATAAGCAACGGATCTAAACTGCCATAAACAATGTTTGGGGCATGATTTTAGAAAGTATGGGGGAGCACTATCACCTAGCACATGAAAGATTTGTACAGGATGTTGCTTCACACTGTACATGCTGCAGGTACCAGAAGTTGTGCCAGAAGTTGTTGATCTTTCAAACATTACAGATAGTCCTTGACTTACAATGAACAATTGGGACCAGAATTTCCACTGACAACAGTCATTAAAGCATATCACACAGTCGTGAAGCAAATCAATTGATGGGCTTTTCTTGCTGGAAATCATTCAAAAAAAAGTCATTAAATCGCAATCACGTGACTGCAGGATGCGGCAAGTATAATGGTAAATGGGAACCAATTGCCAAGTTCCTGGATTGCAATCACATGACTGTGCAAGTGGTATGATGGTTGTAATATGAGTAAAGATCATAGATTACTTTTTCTGAGGCTGTTGAACCATCATTAATTGAATGTCATGAGTCTAGAACCACCTAGAACAAATATTCTGTCCTCTAAGGTTTGCTCAAATGCTTTCAACACCCTGAAGCACAAAATAAACCACACCACCACCTGCACATCAAACAAACATCCAGGCTTTGTAGATGGAACTGAAAGTCCATCATACATCAGGTTTTCTCTGTCCCTCTGAGAAGAGAATGAAGTGGTTTTATGAGAATGGGTAAAAATGTTGAAGCCAAATCCAGTAGAGGCATGCTGCACTGTGCATTTAACTTTTTATCAATGAATTGTGAAGCATTTTTTAACTTTTGGCATTTAGTGATGTAATGATGTGAACTTGTGGGATGAATTTGAAGAAGAGTCCATAGACTCTATCACAGAATAGTCAGGCACAAGCTTTTACCAAAAGAAAAGAGAGACAACTTGAGTAAAATGTCTGATGCAAAAAAAAAAAGTATTTTCTAACTCTCACATACTAGAAGGGAATGAAAATTCTTAATATGTGATAGCAGAACAATGGGAAATGAGGATCCTGTGCTTCTCAGTCCAACAATAACAAAATCCCACCATCTTCTTTAAGGTTTGCCTCCTACTGGCAAGAATGAGAAAAAAAGAGGTAATGAAGTATATTGTCATCCCCTTAAGAACTCTACAAGCTTATTGAGCCGAAAACACGAAAACAAAATGAAATTATAGTAGTCAGTTCCCTATTGATGGACTAATGGGAGTGTTGAAATATAAAACATGATAGAACAAAGTTTCTTTCCTCCTCAGTAAAGGAGTTCAGAAAAGCATGAAAAGATTTTGAAAACAGCCAAACCTTTCCTCTTGGACTACTTTTATTTGGTAAAATTTTAAAACCAATTAACAGGAAAAAAAATTGCAATCTAGTCTCTTCTCCCTGAATAAGCAGCAAAGCTGTTGGAATAGAGAAGCTGCTACCCACAATTGGGTTCCTTGAGATTAAGCAGCCCTAATCCTGAAAGCACCTTGTAAGAGCTAAATGTCACTTCCATCTTTCCAACAGCCCCTGCAGCCATCTAGCCACCTTCTCATCCAAACACGTATGGGGAAAGACCTCCACTTCAAAACACCAGGAACAAAATAAATTCAGAGGGTCTAAAAGACAACAGCAAATGAAGTGTGGAAAGAGTCTGGGCAGAGGGACATCTTTGCCAGCTGCTGTTACTCAGAGGGAAAAACCTGCTTGGACCACTATTGGGTGGCAGATGAATGGTGAATCCAAGCAGAATACAATGTCGTCAACTGTCAACACTGCATTTGCAAATCCTTAGCAAGATGGCTTCAGTTCAGAGATTTCCCACTTTCATCCAGGCACATTGCTACTGCTCTAGCATTACAGTGAAACTGGCGAGGGGACCAGTCGGGAAAGACTCCATATGCTATCCTGAAGGAAGGTGCAGGAAATATTTTCTCATTCAGCTAATGGATACGGGTGAGCTCTTCCACAATCTTGATCAAGTCATCTACCGTAGCCTCCCTCTTCATCCCACTGCCGTCGTCAATCTGAAATAAGGAGGCAAGAGGCAGAGTTGAAGCACAGTCGTGTGGCAGACTGGAGGGCAAGCGTATATACCTCTTCTTAATCCTGATACTGCAAAAGCCTAGTTCATAATTTTACTTCATCAAATAATCAAGCACAGAATCGAAGTCATGGCCAACAACAAAAATTGTCTCAACGTGGGTAATTTTCTCAACTTACTTGTAAGTTAGCCACCACCTCCTGCATCTTGGGTCGGCTGATATCCAAAAAGCTTTCAATTAAATCTCCATCAATAAATCCAGTGGCTGGCTCTGTCTTGCGTTCTGTATGAAATGATCTCCAGGTAAAATCAAGAATCAAGGAAATAAAGCTCTCAGCAAAATATGGCTTCAACTTTCCCATAAAAATGAAAGTATGTATCCCCAAACTGATCACCCAGAACAGAACCAGTAGTGCAATATAAGTGTTTAATCTTCCTCGATTATCCTATAGAATCAGACCAGCTCAAAATACAATCTTGGGAACTTTTAGCCACCATGGTCATATTATATATGATTTATTATATTTGATGTATGGAACATTACACAGAAGAAAATGCTTGCAGGCACACTATATGACATGCGTAACATGCACACCTTAAAGAATGAAAGGTACTTTATTAACCCACACCATAATGAATTCTTCAAAAACTTAAACAGTTTCAATATTATTATTATTTTTTTAAACTTCATGGGGAGGAAAAAAAATTGATTTAATGAAATTATCATGTATATACCTGAAGTATTAGGGATAGTTATCAACAGAATTTGACCCCAGTCTCTATGTAACATGTAAATTGTATGGAGGTTCAATAAAAAAAACATTTTTCATTCTAAATTTCAAACTTTGATTTTGTAAGCCTGAAAGCCTACATGCTTATGTTGTGTCAAAAGTAATTAATTAAATGAATATACAGTATATTAAATGTGGCATAGTTCTTCAACTTTGGTCACACCCTTGAAATTTTTTAATTATGCCATCCTCTCCTTCTCATGGTGTTTTAATTTTCTTTGGCATGTTTCACCCATACATTTTTGATGTAGACTGACTACAGAAGCCAATGACTGCAGATGCCAATGATTGCAGTTTTTCTAAATAATTACTCAATATCATGGTAACCACTTGTTTATGCTCTGTTTATAATTCCCCTTTATATTGTACCTCAAATTACCTACAATTCCTAGAAAACTAGTTTAGTACTCTTTTCATCCTGTAAAAATTCTACTATAGCAGGGGTGTTGAAATGGTCGTCCACAGGCTGGATACATCAAACACAGGCCACACATTCCCAGGGAAAAACATTGTGAAACATCACGTGATGGCAACATGACAAGGTGAGTTTGACACCTGTGTACTATAGTGTCTGGCAAGTAGCTATTAGTCTGGTTCACACAACATATTAATCCATAATGTAAAATAGACTAGCTATTTTTACCCATCTACTGTAGTTTGTACATAATGGTTTATAATCTTAATTTATTATGTCAATGCCGTCAATTATACCTAATAAACCATAATTAATCAGACTAAATTCTAGCAAAATATGTGATCTACAGCTATTATATAAATTCCTTTAAAAAGCTGAGCTATTTTGACTGGCACTGCCAAAGCACTTATATGCTCTCACTTTAATCTGGCGTTATATTACCACTTCTCTAAGGCCCATAAATATTCCAGTCAAGAGAGTTCTCAGCCTGCAAAAGCAGTTTTTTTAAGGGAGGCAGAGGGACATAGGTTATAACTGTGACTAGAAACACAGTATCGTATCCCTAGTGTTTCCTAAAGATATAAGAGGAATGATTTCTACCCATTTGATTCTCTGCTGCAAACTGTAAATTGGTAGGCAGGAACCATTCGTCATGCTTGTTTAATGGCTAATGTCACAAGTATAACGTATGTTAAAGATAAACACAAGAAAGAAAGGATATAAAGAGTGTTCTATCTTCCCAACACTCTTAATGACTTTGTTGAGCCTGTTTTGAACATCTAACAGCAGATTATACCAGCTTTCTGACAACGAAGTCACCAGTCCTGTGAATAAAGGCAGAGCACTGTTTTTTAAAAAGAATTTAATAGTTATCTATTTAAGATCACTTTGGAAACAAAGCATAGATATCATATTAGTGCCAGATAAGCCCTCCCCGAGTACCAGACTATATGGGGAGATGGCAAAATTTTCTGGCTTAATATCTAACCTTACCAATCATTCCATTGACTGTGCCAAACAACACTGAGCCCTGTGTTGGTGTAGATGTTTCACCCAGATTTTGCATGACTAGGGACCCATGACAGAAGACATTGACAAATTCACCCAGATGGAAGAGGCCAAACTCCTGTAAATGCTGGCGCTCCTCATCAGTTGTCGCAGCACTGCAATACAAAACGTTTACTAGGAAAAGGATAGGGTGAACCCTTTGTCCCAACCTATTATTTGCTCACTTCGGCCTACCTTTTTAGAAGTTCATCTCACCTGTCCTTCTGGCACACAAACAAGTTAAAAGCATTCTCTGCTCCTAAGAAATTGTCATCATCCAGGATCTCCACAGCACTCATCCAGTTTGGATTAAAATCACGAGCAATCTGTAACAATATACAAGTCAATCAACCTACCAAGTCAATCTATTCTCCACAAAGATAAAATAATTTTCTGGCCTGAAGTAGAATTCTACCAGTTTTAAAATGCAGAGTGAAATGCCAACCAAAAATAACCTAGGCACCTAACTTTAAAAAAACCAAACACACAAACAAGTAGTTGGTTGTGCCACCAAATATTCTATTCTCTTAAACTCTGTATTGCGATTTCCATTATACACACTGAGGTCAAAACTGAATTAATACCTCTTCAAAATTTCCTTCCATGGGCTTATATGCAAGCAGAAGTACAGAGCGCATAAGATCTCCAACTAAAATGAAGTCACCCTTTGTCTTCACATAGAGTGCCATGATGTTGTTGTAATGGTTGCATTCGGTGCGAAGCTCCTTCTCTGCTGTCCATTCATACAGTCGCACCTTTTTGGACAAGACAGATTTGTACAGGTAAGGCTAAAACAGATCTGGAACAATACTGTAGAATCCAAAACATTTCTCTTCTACAGTCCCCTAAGCAAGCCCAGTTTTAAGAAATACTGATGTGAGAGCTTTGGAAACCTTACCGTGCTGTTTATGCTAGCTAAGAGTTTTCCATTAAATTCCACCATAGAATAGACGGCCCCTTTTACTTCTTTCTCAGCCAGACTCTGCAATTTACCTAGGATACACATTAATACAACAAAACTTGAAAAATACACAGGTTCCTTACATTTCATGGTGTAGCTACAAATAGCAACAAAAGAATGCCATGAAATGTAGCTTCCCCCTTGGATTATATGAAGCCCCCCTTGCTTTCTGCAGCATAAACTTAATTATATTATAAAATATTATATTACAAAATATTTTTAAATTCTATCATGAAACCTTCTAGAACTTAATTGAGGTATTGTGCTCACTATAGATCCAGAGTATATGTAAATGTTAGCTGCAAACTGAACTCCAATTATCTTCTGAAATATGGCAATACCCAACCTTAAATGTAAGCAAGACATAGAAAGATTGGTGCACAAGATGTCAGGGAGGTCTTTAATGCTCCTTTTTAAAGAGTTACAATTTCTTTATGTTCGCCTCAGCCAGGACTTCTTCATAAAGATGAGCTGTAAGCATTCAGGAAATTTCAAGTGTTGAAGTGGCTCTCTTTATGATTATGTACCATCAAGCTGGTACTGTATCAACTTTTAGTAGCCACATAGATACAATGACTAAAATGAGTTAATTCTACCCCTGAAAATCAGGGTAAATTATTTGCAAGTATGTGGCACTATGTGATAAACATTTTCTGTGACAATTATGTAACATACACTAAAGTCTAGTATGCCCTTAATCTGTAACAACTATAATTGTTTTAACTTCTACCTACTTTTCTGAAGGATCTTTCCTCGTTCTGCAACATTGCTCAATACCATCCCAAATATTTGTTATTGACTAAAAAAAAATAGTCATCAACTTCAACAGTCATAAAATGATCTGGGTAATTTCACATGAACTATCAATTTTCTTGATAAGGTGAAATAAGGTAAAAATAAAGACTTCTTAGCTCAACTAGATGCAACTAATCACTGTGAAAGGATCAATGGGAGGGCTCAAAAAGCTTAGGCTACTCTTCAGAATAGGAATCAGAATACATTTATATCTTCTTATTTGACCAGTTAACCATACTTTGAGATTATTGTTTGAGGTTTTTCTTCTTGTACTCCCTTTTAGCAATACAACATTGCTAAAAGGGAGTACAAGAAATATTCCGGACTTGCTGGGGAGAGACAGATATGGCAGGAGACATGGGTAGGCCGTTCTCGGGGAAGAAGGGAGCGCTGCTTGAAAGCGGTCCCATTTTCTGGCCCCATGGACTCAACCCGGAGAACTTGTGACAAGAGAAATCTGGACCCTGGGTTCAGGCTGTTGCTGCTTAATGGCAGGTCTGCTATAAATAAAGCTCCCCCCCATCCAGGATTTACTCCTGGAGGAGGAGGCAGACCTGGCATGTGTGACTGAGACGTGGCTGGGCCCAGAGGGAGGAATTCCTCTCTCGGAAATGTGCCCAGCCAGGTTTCAGGTGTGGCACTAGCCGCGACCCCAGGAAAGGGGGAGAGGAGTGGCAATTATAGCCAAGAAGATCATCAAGTTGTGTAGACTCACTGCTTCTGAGATTGCAGGTTGTGAGTCCTTTCTTATGAGGCTAGACCTAGGGGCACAGGTGGACTTGTTGCTCATGTACCTGCCTCCCAGCTGCATGCCAACAGCCTTGCCTGCACTACTCGAGGAGGTAGCCCGGCTGGCGGTGGAGTCCCCCAGACTTATTGTCTTGGGGGATTTTAATCTGCCATCGCTCGGTGAATCCTCTGGGTTAGCACAGGAGTTCATGGCCACTATGACAACCATGGACTTGATCCAAGTAATTCAGGGCCCAACCCATGAGAGGGGGTAAACTCGCAACATAGCATTCCTCTCAGAGCAGCTGAGTAATGATCTGATATTAAGGGTCTTAGAGACGTTGCCTTTGTCATGGTCAGATCATTTTCTACTGTGGCTTGATTTTAAGGATTAGGAGATTCCACCCCAGACGCCTGATGGATCCAGAAGGTTTTCAAAGGGCGCTTGGGGTTTTACCGGATTCACATGTACACAGTTCAGCAGAGTCCCTTGCTGCAGCCTGGAATACGGCTGCGACGGAGGCTCTAGACTGATTTGCGCATTTGTGACCTCTCTGTGGCAACAGACCCTGGAGATCTCCTTGGTTCACCAAGGAGCTCCGGGGAATAAAACGCCAGAAGAGAAGTCTAGAGAGTAAGGTGGTGTCGCTCCAGCTCCAATGGTCCTTGATGAAGAAGCCAATTATTTAGGCCCTCGACAGTCAGGATTCAGACCCGGCTACAGCACAGAAACTGCTTTGGTCGCGCTGATGGATGATCTCTGGCGGGCCCAGGACAGGGGTTTATCCTCTGTCCTGGTGCTTCTTGATCAATCATCGGCTTTCGATACCATCGATCATGGTATCCTTCTGCGCCAACTGGAGGGGCTGGGAGTGGGGAGCACCGTTCTACGGTGGTTCTCCTCCTACCTCTCTGGTCGGTCACAGTCTGTGTTAGCAGGGGGTCAGAGGTCGACTCCTAGGTCCCTACCTTGTGGGGTTCCTCAGGGGTTGGTCCTCTCCCCCCTGCTGTCTACATGAAACCGCTGGGTGAGATCATCCAAGGGCACGGGGTGAGTTACCATGAGTACACTGATGATACTCAGCTGTACATCTCCACCCCATGTCCACTCAGCGAAGCAGTAGAAGTGATGTGCCGGTGTCTGCAGACTGTCAGGGTCTGGATGGGTGCCAACAGGCTCAAGCTCAAGCCAGACAAGATGGAGTGACTGTAGTTACTGCCTCCCAAGGACACATCCATCTGTCCGTCCATTATATCGGGGGGGGGGGATTATTGACCCCCTCAGAGAGGGTCCACAACTTGGGCGTCCTCCTCGATCCACAGTTGACTTTAGAACACCATGTTTCGGCTGTGGCGAGGGGTTTGCCCACGTTCACCTGGTGCACCAGTTGCAGCCCTATTTGGACAGGGAGTCTTTGCTCACGGTCACTCATGCCCTTATCACCTCGAGGTTCGACTACTGTAATGCTCTCTACATGGGGCTACCTCTGAAGAGTGTTCGGAAACTTCAAATTGTGCAAAATGCAGCCGCGCGAGCGTTTATGGGCCTTCCAAGAGGCATGCCCATATTTCGTAATCACTCCGCAGACTGCATTGGTTGCCGATTGTTGGTTATGACCTAAAAAAAGCCCTACATGGCATAGGACCAGATTATCTCCCAACAGGCCTTCTGCCGCACGAATCCCAGTGTCCGGTGAGGTCCCAGAGTTGGTCTCCTCAGAGTCCCATTAACCAAACGGGATCTAGGGGAAGAGCCTTCTCTGTGGGGGGGCCAGCCCTCTGGAATCAGCTCCCCCCGGAGATTCACACTGCCCCCACCCCCTTTGCCTTCCGAAAGAGTTTAAAAACTCACCTTTGTCGCCAGGCCTGGGGTAATTAGATCTTCCCCATGACCAACAAATGTTTTTAGCGTAAGTTATTGGGTGAATGTTAATGAATGTTTTTGTTAAAGGTTTTAGATTTTTTTTTTTTTAAAAAAAATTGTATTAACTGGATTTATTGTATTGTTATGTCTCTGCGTCCTCAGAGAGGGGCGGCATACAAATCCAATTAAATAAATAAATAAACAAACATAGATAGCTATTGCAAAAATTGTTATTTTGATGAATATTCTGTGCTTTTCCAAGTTTTACAGCCATTGCAACAATTTTTCCAATCCCTACTTATGGCTGCAAAATGTGGACTTTAAAAATGATAGATAGGACAAGGGTGGTTACCTCTGAATTATGGTACTGCAGACAACTATTACGCATCCTATGGACTGCAAAAATCACAAAGTCCTATACTGAATCTCACCCAAAATATTACTTGAAGCCAAGAAACAAAGACTATCATACTCCTGTCATGTCATGCAAGCTGATTCACTTGAAAAATCAAGCATACTGTGAATGATCAGTGGAAAAAGGAGAAGGGGCCACCCTAGTACCCTTTGGCTGGACACTATAAAGGATGACACCAGGATAACCATCATGGATCTGACGGTGCCTGGCAGAGGGGCATGGAGAGTAGTGATCCATAAGAGTGGACATGACTGAATGGCTGACGACAATGATTGGGTTTATTAATGCGGAACGAACACTTTCCCCCTATTTTCCAAGGCTTTAAAACTTTTATTTTAAAAACCCGTTTATTTGTTTTTCAGACCGTGATATATGGTTCTGCTACAATGATTTAATTTGATCTGCCGCTAGGTCTCTTTTATAACACATAAGACTGTAAGCCATACAGGTAACTTCCGCATATTATAAATAATTTAAAAACCCAAACTCTAAAAAAACAGATGTTCAGGTTATTTTTTTCCACATGAACCAAACAACAGATGAAAAGAATATTCTAAACTTTTAGTATAAAAGAATCTAGGAGCACACCCACTTTTTCCATGACAAAATAATAATTAATAAAAAGGAAACAAGTCCATGCAACTCAGCTATTTGTAGGGAGAAAGAGATCCAAAACGTTAGTCCTTACCATCAGAATAATGGAACACCACAATGCGGCCTTGCTTGGGTTCGGCTTCATCGGGATACACCATGGCTGTTCCCACAATGAAATAAGTGTTGGGATCTTTGCCCAATTTGCAGGAGACCAAGCTTAGTGCATATTCGTTCTGCAAGAACTGGTGAGCATGGAGTACTGAAGACAAAAAGAGTTAAAGAGCTCAATAAAGTATCAATTCCAATGTAGTGTTTGGAACAATGTGGATAAGGCATGCAACTGCAAAAACCTACAGAAATTCAATGACCCTCAAGATGATCCATGGCCCTTTGGATCTTCAAGGGATCCAAGCCAACAAGTACACTAGATGGCTCTCTTCTCCTAGTCTCATGATTCCTAAAAACAGTTCTCTCATAAACAGTGAAATATAGCCTATAAGGTAGATACCTTCAAATGTATGCTGATCTATGATGAGCAGATTGTGTACCTCCACTTCCTCACCAAATGATGTTTCATGTGGAGCTGTGCTGCTAGAAAACAACTTGCTTGAACTCACACTGTTGGAAAGGGCCTAAAATATGGAGAGAAAAGTAAGCATTTTAAGATAGAGACACGGAGATAACAGAAATAAGCCCAAAGAACATTTGCTATAACGAAAGAACTAAAAGAAATAATCTTGTGGCAAAAACTGTTCGAAGGAAGGTTTGCATCAAAAATGCCAAAATATATGAAGAATAAAACAATATTTGGATTGAGAAAATAGTAATGGAAGATGATTTATGTTAAAGTACCAGCATAACACTACCAAGTTTCCCGCTTACTGAAGGGATTGAAAATCAGTCCACAAAGAAGAAATACCAATACATTCTAAGACCTCCTCGTAAAAGAAAGGTAGAAAGCTAAATAAATATGGAAAGCTATGCTAGCAAGGATTTAAATCACTGGAGAAGTCCAACACATAACTGACCCACAATGTAGTTTTCATCCCAAAACAAGTACCTAGCTGTCTTTAAATTTAAATTATCAGATGAGAAATGGAGATGATTTCTCAAATATAAACATAATCAGAATGTTAAGCAATAGTGGCTCCTTTTATTGAAACTAGTGTATTTCCAAGGCATTCCTAAACACAATTATTGATGGTTCTCACCTGGGTACTTGCACTGGGCCTCAATGCAGTGGTGCCTCCACTAGCATCCTGAACTTCAATACGACTGGAGAGCACGCCAAAACATTGAGAGACTTCCTGATAACAGATCTTTCTGCATGACAGAAAGGGACACATGGTGTCTATACACACTCATACTTATAAGATCCATATGTTCTAAGAAACATTAGAAGTAATATTTAAATTATTCCATTTTAGGTGCCAGCTCATATCCATGTTAAGAAGTTCAAAATGCTCCAAAAAGCATTCCTCCTTGAAAAGATCCATGAATCCCACAATTTTAGGGAGGGAGGGAGGGAGGTTAATTATTTAAAAGCTGATGAATTCTCAACATGTTTAGTTCTGCTCACCTGGGTGATTCATAAAGAGGAACCGTGCGGATATGTAGTTTCTGAATTTCATCTATGGTGCCGATTGTCAAAGTACTATTGTTGGCCAGAGCTAAGCTGCAAAATAAAAGTATTTCATTTTCAAGAAAAATATTACTCCACTATACCTTTCAATTCTACAGTATTTACCAACTACATTTCAGAAATAATCCAATATTAGGACATGTACAATATTTAGCAAAACTTGACAGAAGTGAAAATGTAAAAAAACAACAACCCTACAGCAAATATATGTCAAAATCAGTGCTGTTTCATGAACTATCAAGTATACATAGGAGCATCTGGCGATTAAGAGATACAAGGGAGAAAATATACATGGAGAACAGCTCATATATTGATAGAGCAGACAAAAACAAGGTTTATGTTTATGGTGGGTGCAATAAATTTCTGGTTTTGTTTTCAACAGCTTCCTTCTGCAGTACAAAAAAGGAGCTTTTTATCTTTTTTTGAATTTTTAATCTTCAACAAATCTTTTCTTACAAATCTTCTTTGCTAGTGTTGATCACAACCAATCTCTATCATCACAACTATGTTTCCACATACTATCCTAGTTGCAAGTTACCGTTTCACCAATTCTATCAGGAACCTCCAGCGTATTTCTGGAGAGTATTATTTTAGACTAATCAAACCTATTCTAGAACAGGAGACTGGAGACACTGAAAAATAAGTTCCACGTTCTTTGGGAGTGGGCAGCATACAAATCTAATTAAATAAAATAATAAAATAATTTACTGGAAATCCCACTTTCTTGCCTAGTGATCATCATTTGGCAACTAGCATAATGAAAGATAAAGTTCATAAACGCTCAAGTAGTTTCTTATGTATTACTCCATAAAATTCAACACAAAAATAAATGATATTAAATATAGATGAAATAGATGAGTCCTTTCTTACATGAAGATATAAAACAGATTGAATATTTATTACACAATGGGTGTATGACCATTTCTTTTCCCAAAACTCACATTAGCCAGGATGCACCAGCAAGAGGGAGAAGAAGAAGGATACAATGTAAGCAATTCTTCTGTTACTTTGGAACTGCCTAACATTTTGTCCCTATTCTCTTAATCCCGATACAGTGATCCCCCGCTCGTTGCGAGGGTTCCGTTCCAGGACCCCCCGCAACGAGCGGGTTTTCGCGAAGTAGCGCTGCGGAAGTAAAAACACCATCTGCGCATGTGCAGATGGTGTTTTTACTCCCACAGCGCTAGCGAGGAGCCGAAGATTGGGGGCGGCGCGGCTGTTTGCCACCGGCATGGAGGGCTTCCTAGCAGCCCCCCAAACCCGGGTTGGGGGTCCGGGGGGCGCTGGCTCTCGGCGCTTTCGAGCTGAGTCCGGGAGCGAATTCGCTCCCGGACTCAGCTCAAAAGCGCCGATAGCAAGCGGCAAGGAACGGCTTGTCCACGCCGTTCATTCTCGCCGCTTTCGAGCTGAGTCCGGGAGCGAATTCGCTCCAGGACTCAGCTCGAAAGCGGCGAGAATGAACGGCGTGGGCGGGCGAAGGGCGGGCGGCAGCGAGGAGTTTGCGTGGGCGGTGGGGAAACTCCTCGCTGACGCCAGCAAGAGGGGGAAGACTCAGGGAAGCCGCCCAGCAGCTGATCTCCCGGTTGCCATCTACGCATGCGTGCCCATAGAAAAAACGGGCACGCATGCGTAGATGGTATTTTGACTTCCGGGTTGAAAAATAGCGAAGTACCCTGTTCGCAATGGTTGGGGACGCAATAAACGGGGGATCACTGTATTTCAAAAGTAAATTGCTTAATTTTGTGTTCTTTATATGAGACAAGTTGGTTCTTAATTAAAATAGTTGAACAAACTGGCTAAGCAGGAAGAGAGCATGCTATACTTTATGGACCCACTGGCCACTTAAAAATAAGGAGCCAACCACACTTACCTGTCAGGGTACCCATCTGAGTTAAGAGGGCACATATAATTCACCTCTTTAAGATTGACATTGGAAAAGACCAGTTTGTGGTTGCTGCTGTAAATCACGGTAGGGCGGTCAGAGCAAGCAAACACATTGGTGGTGGAAAGTGAACGAAATGTCCTTAAAACAGTGGGCTGGGTTCCCAAAGTTACTTTTTTACGGTCACTCAGCAAACCTGCCAGAAGAAGAATATCATTAGAGCCTATCCACTAAAGAGAGACTAGAAGATGGGAGGGGAGCAGGGCAAATTAGCTGCCTTGTGGACTATTTTTCATTATTGAAAAAAATTAAATGATTTTGTATTAAGTATATTTCCAGTAACACTTTAAATTTACTAAAACTATTCCTGAGAGATAGAGGACATCCCAAAATTTAGCAATATGTCTATACAGGTTCAGCATAACTGTATTTTTCCACCATAAGCCAATAATAATTTCTGGATATTGGGTGGCTTGTTTTAGAACAGAAAAATGATTCAGTGAGATAAGATCATATACCGTTGGCTGGTCTTACACTCAAGCCCTGAAAAATCTAATCATGGATCTCCTGATGTCTAACTTGAGTTACTTATGTTAAATAATGACAAAATGACAGAAGGTATTTAATTTTTTTTTTTAAAAAAAACCCCTCATGTTCTAAACCAGTGTTTCCCAACCTTTTTTGAGCCGCGGCACATTATTCGTATTTTCAAAATCCTGGGGAACACTGAAAGGGGGGGGGGGGCGGGCTAAAGAAAAGTTTGGACAAAAAAACCCTCTCTCTTCCTCCCTTTCGCTCTATTTCTCCCTCTTTCTCTCTTTTCCTTCCTTCCCTTCATTCTCTCTCTCCATCCCTCTTTCTTTCTTTCTTCCTCTCTTTTTTGCTCTCTTTCTCTCTCCCTCCTTCCCTTCCTCTATGTCTTTCTCTCTCCCTTGCTCTCTCTCTGTCTCTCTTGCTATCTTTCTTGCTTTTTTCTCTCTCTCTTGCTCTCTCTCTCTCTTTCACTGTCTTGCAATATGTCTCTTTCTTTCTCTTTGCCTCTCTTGCTATCTCTCTTTCTCTCTCTGTCTCTCTTGCTATGTCTCTCTTTCTTTCTCTTTCTCTCTCTCTCTGTGCCTCTCTTGCTAAGTCTCTCTTTTTCTCTTGCTATGTCTCTCTTTCTTTTTCTCTCTCTCTGCCTCTCTTGCTATGTCTCTCTTTCTCTCTCTCTCTCTTTCTCTATCTCTCTTTCTCTGCCTCTCTTGCTGTCTCTCTTTCTTGCTCTGTCTCTCTTTCTCTGCCTCTCTTGCTATGTCTCTCTTTCTTTTTCTCTCTCTCTGCCTCTCTTGCTATGTCTCTCTTTCTCTCTCTCTCTCTTTCTCTATCTCTCTTTCTCTGCCTCTCTTGCTGTCTCTCTTTCTTGCTCTGTCTCTCTTTCTCTGCCTCTCTTGCTATGTCTCTCTTTCTCTCTCTCTCTCTGCCTCTTATATGTCTCTCTTTCTCTCTCTCTCTCAGCTGACTGCAAGCGGGAGCCCTGACGGCGGCAGCTGGACGTGGTGCTGGACACCGTATATGCCAGGCACGCAGCGCCAGCATGTACGACGTCCAGCAGAACGTCCAACCGCCACTGTCAGGGCTCCCACTTGCAGTCAGCTGAGAGAGAGCGAGCGAGCGATCCCTCTCGCCGCTGCCATCTCCCCCGACGGCCACCCCCCCCCCCGCTCCCATCGGACACTTGCCGTCGACGAAAGAGGAGCTCCAGCTGGGCGGGGCGCTGCCAGTACTTCCGTCCTGGGGCTCCCGCTCGCAGCTGTCCCCCGCCTCCTGTTCGATGCCGCGGTTTTCGGCGCTCTCCTGCTGGGCCCCAAAGAAAGAAGGCGGGAAAAAGGTGCGAAGAATGGAGCTCTCCTTCTTCCTGCCTTCTTTCTTTGGGGCCCAGCAGGAGAGCGCCGAAAACCGCGGCATCGAGCAGGAGACAGCTGCGAGCGGGAGTACCGGCAGCGCCCCGCCCAGCTGAAGCTTGGCGGCACACCTGGCCATGTCTTCACAGGGTCTCTCTCTCTCTCTCTTTCTCCCTCTCAGTCTTGTGTTCATTTAGCAACCATTTCTCTTCCGCTTTAAGGAATGAATTGTGGTTGCTGAATGATAAGAGGATGTAGGCCAATTCTATTAGTCTAATTTCCCATAATTATTATTTCATCAGTTAAGTCATAATCAGATGAGTTAACCAGCCAGATTACATTATAAATTGATACAAGTTGTGAACCAGGAAAAGACAGTTACTATATGGCACTTCCCTATAGCCTCAAATGAAAAAACCCCACTAAATCTGGTGTGGAATAATTTAGCTCTGTTCAAATTTACACCAAAGAAATTTCTATAGTTCATATATTTTATTCATGCTTGTATTTTGGGGGCTAAGCTCTATTTGCTGGATTTTGTGGTTCTGCTAAAACCTGACGGGCATGCAAACTGTTCATTTTTTGAAATCAAAGAAAATCTGCAGGACAGAAAACTGTATTTTTACCTGTTTCAATGTTCAGCCCAAAATAAAACAGGGCCCCATCTCCTAGGGCACAAAGCAGATAATGGCTACTCTCAAAAGTGGTCATCAGAATGGAACGTGGGATAATCTCTGTAAAGGGGGATACAACTTGTAATATCACTCTTTGCAATTAGCCTGCCCTTCCCAACACCATGCACACAAATGGAATTTCTACCTCCTCCTAACATCTCCTTGTGTAACAGTTCAAATGAGGGCAGCTTAAGTATACGGGCTGAAATGTCTGTCCAAAGGCCAATAGCGCAGAGAGGGGACATGCCATTGGTGTCTCCCAAGGGAGTGATGTCCAGACAGGCAATCTCGTGCTCCATCTCTGTAAAGCTGGCAAGAAATTAAACTGTCAACATTATAGCAATACTCAGCTTTGACACAAAATAACCCCAAAATAGTTAGCTCAGACTGACCTTATTTGTTTGAGTTCCTGGGGGTGGATTTCCAGGTAGTACAACACTCTCCCCACAGCTACCACTACTTGACTGCTATTGCAGGAAGCAACACTGATGTTCTTCCCATTTGGCTCTTTCCATTCACTTACCAGAGCCTTTGGCTCTTGAGTGACAAGCCGGACTGAGGCTGATGTTATCTAAAGGGACAAATAACATAAATTGGTATTTCTTCCCAATGAAAGGTGACATATTCTTTAGGCCAGGGGTGGGCAATTATTTTTGCCATGGGGCCGCATGAGAAATTGGGATGGTTTTAGAGGGCCGGACTAATATAATTAACTCAGTTCTACCCAATACTGTAAAGACCCAGACCCTGGCCTGACCTAAACACCCAGACCCACTCTACAGACCCCTAATTGTTTGCTTTACGGCAACACTGTGCACCACTGTCACTGTGCTGGAGTGTTTGCGTGGTTTCTGTGCTCAGCTGCTCTCGGTAGGAGGTCAGGGTCTGCTCCAGTGCGAGGATGAAAAAGCTCACCACGTCTGCCGGGACTCCTCTGGTTCCTGCTTTCTTCATGATTCATCAGGAAAGCAGGAATCTGAGGAGTCCCGGAAGACGCGGTGAGTTCTTTCATCCTCGAACTGGAGCAAATCCCAACCTCCGCAGACTGGTCATAGATAGCAGGCAGGCTGGTCAGACAGCGGGTGGGCCCACAGGCCGCCCCTTGCCCAGGTCTGGTTTAGGTATTAGAATATGTGACTACGTAACATATAAGGCTTTCTACAATTTCAAGTGCTACATCCTTTTTAAAAAATGTAATTCACCATGTTTAATTTTACAACTGGCTAAATTGAACAGTCCAATTGGGGGGGAAATCATGAAAAAAATTACTAGATTTAAGAAAAATTATGTTGCTTACTATGGACAAAATGACATTGTTTGAACATAACGACCTCACATATTCCATGTTCCAAATGTGGCTCTTCACCCCAAAGTTTTAATCACTCATGCCTTACATTTTATCACTAAAAAAAATAGAGATTACCTGGATCAACTGCAGATGAGCCACATTACCACAGAAGAAAGTCTGCTGATCATCCACAAATCCTGTCAGTTCTGTTTCCTCTACTTCCTCCCCATTCAACATCAAAACTCTGCAGAATGTAGGAAAGCCCAATCAAACTCCCTAGAAGGCCTAACTAAAAGCCATATTCAATACTTTCATGGATGTTATTCCTCTACCTGGTTTGTCCCACAAAAGACAGCACTAAAGTGTTATCAGTTTCACGGTTAGAGTCCGACCTCAAAGGCCATAATCCTGCAATTCAGAGACAAAGTGCAGTCTTATAAAATTCCTCTGGAAAACTCAAGCAATTTCATAACTTAACAAACAAAAATGCCAACCCACCATTTCCTGAATCATCAATGTTTCCTCAATGCTAATTCAAAGCTCTTGTACTTGTACAACATATTCAACTAATTGGGTATTTTTTCTAATAAAATATATTGTACTTTCAAAAATTATGATTCTCAGAATAGGTTGTATAGCAAAAAGATAAATAACAGCAAGAATACAAAAGGGGCTGGGGGGGGTGCAAGAAGAGACAGAGGAATAGAATGAACACACATACAAAATACCCAAATCCTTTTTCAGAAAGGATGTCAAGATTCTTCCCCAAAATTTCCTAAATAGCATATTCAATTTTCTAAGATTTCATGAGGATTAGCACACATTTTTTAAAAAAGCTCATTCAAAAAAATCTGAGAACTGACAACTTTGGTATCATTTGTTCATCATCTGTTTCTAATGGAGACACGCACGCACACACACACCTTTAATCCCTGGGAGATCAATGCTGGCATGTTCATGAATCCCAATTCCATTCCTGATGATTCTCAGAGAACCTTCCTTAAAGGCACCAGAGCATGTAACCAACTGTGAAAAGCAGGTATAGTTAGCATATACTAATTACATTATTGAAGTTTAAGGGATATGCAATGTAATTATAGAGAATTGTAATTCACATCCACCCTTTAAGAAGTTTTCCTCAATCGGTTAGTAAATTATCTAATCAAAAATCTCAAGACAAAATCCTGCAGTCAGTTCCACTCCTATAGTGAATTACTTCAAGAATCAACAGAATAATAATTTTCTAAATTATTATCAAGTTTATTAGAATCCGTGTCCTATATTAAAACATACAGTACATCAAGCTTGAACCGAGCAGACGTTAGCTCAATACATTCAGCAAGAAGCTAATTATCAACTTCCTCCCAACATATAAGTTGGGTGAGAGATAATAGATTGGGTTTTTCAACAGTGGAGATTCAAGATCATCTTGGAGAAAATATATTATTGCAAAGCAATATCTCAAAGGGGATATAAAGCACCTCTCTTAGCAAGATACATTATTACTTGTGCAGGAAAAGAAAAATCAACTTTTACCTGGCCTTGACCCTGCCTCTCAAGATCTACCACACACATGTCCACAATTGGCCCAAGGTTGGTGAAGGTTTCCATGGCCACAACATAGGAGCCTTGTTCATTACTATCCACATTGAGCTAGGAATGAAAATATTATAATATTGTTGCTTAAATTTTCTTTATTTGATCTACTTGAGCAAAACTGTATTAAAATTCCAATTTTTGTCTTACATTGTTTCAAAATAAAATGAACAAACACCAAGAGAATAAAATTCCTTAAGAATGGCAAAAATAAAACTAGAGGTCTCAAGACAATGCCATCTACATATATAATAAGTAAAAGATTAACAAATTACTATTTCTTGGTACCTAAATATGAATTAAAAGCTATACTTTACCTTCACAAGTTGGGAATCCCCAAGACGAGAGCCCACAAACACAACACCATTGTCCAAATACGTCAGGCATTCTGCTATGGATGTCTAGGAACAAGAAAGGCAAAAAGGGTGATATTAGGCATTTTAAAGACGTGATAACAGGGATGTGCAGCTATTTAAATCCAAAGCAGGAAGGATATCTTGGCATGGATATGCTCATGTATATGCAGGCAGCTCCTTACCCAGAGATGTGTATTCCTAGGATTGTGCAGCTATTATGCAAGACCAAAGAAAGTTGTGGATTCTCTAAGGTACTCCTGACAAATGCAGTGATTGTACTCGCACCTAGACCTCAAACATGCTTCTGGGTTTGAATGTCAATAGTTGCACACATAAATTATCTGCACATAATGTACCTAATACATTAGAAGATATACAGTGATCCCTCGATTTTCGCGACCTCGATCTTCGCGAAACGCTACACCACGATTTTTCAGAAAATATTAATTAAAAAATACTCCACGGTTTTTTTGCTATACCACGGTTTTTCCCACCCGATGATGTCATACGTCATCACCAACAGTCACTTCTCTGTCTCTTTCTCTTTCTTTCCTGTCATTCTCTGCTTCAATCATTTTCTCATTTCTCTTTTTTTCTCCCCTTTTTTCTATCATTTCTCTCTCTCTTTCTTCCTCTCTCACACTCTCTTCCTCCCTCTCTCATCTCTTTCTTTCCTTCTCTCTCTTTCCTTCTCTCTCCCCCCCTCCACTTGCCCACGAGAAGAAAAAAAGCAACCTCTGCCGGGCAGCTCCCCTTGTGCCCCCGCTTTGTGCCTGCCTCTTTTGGGGATTTTTTTTTCTTTTCTTTTTTCGCCTTTGGTCTCCCATTAAGCCTGCCGCTTGGCCGCCGCCGAGAAGCGCGGGGAGGGCGAGAGAGGGAGATCGTGGCATGCGAGGTCCCTGCAGAGCAGAGGGGGTGGCTGAGGCGGCAGAGGCGTAGCGGCGGCGGCGGCAGGCGAGCTTGGAGCCTTGCTTCGCCTCCTTCGCTGCAATACAAACGAAGGGGTCAGACGCAGCCTCGGCGAGCCAAAGGTTTCCGCGGCTCTGACCCAGAGCAGGAAGGGCTGGTGGGAGCGGCGAATCCACCTCCCCAGCCACCGGCTCCACCATCTGCGCATGCGCGGCCATTGAAAAAAGGGCGCGCATGCGCAGATGGTGTTTTTACTTCCGCACCACTATATCGCGAAAAATCGATTATCGCGAGAGGTCTTGGAACGTAACCCTCGCGATACTCGAGGGATCACTGTAGTACCTGATGAACATACATTGCCACAACAAAACATAATTACAAATGCCTTAGTCATGATTAGTGATTTCTGATGAAATTCTCTGCCTTATTGGTACATCAAATTGCCATCAAGTTAAGCACTTTTCTTTAAACTCCTTTGAAGGAAGGACAATATTTAAGTCCTAGTCTAGGCTTTAACCCAGATGTGAGAGATCATTCTCTTGATGCTATCACCACCAGACAGCCACATGTGAGAATACAAGAGATAGCTCTGCTCCAGTTCGGTCAAGGATGATGTCAAAGTTTGCTTTGCTTCATGTTTCTACTGGGAGGGAAAGCGTGTAATGTGGCTTTTGGTAAATCATTTTTTATTCAATGTGTGCTCTATTTTTAATGAGAGACAATTCAATGTGTGCTCTATTTTTTAATGAGAGACAATTTGCCAGCGGAAAGGCAAGAGTATAAAGGTAGTCCTTGACTTATGACCACAATGGAGCCCAAAATGTATGTTGTTAAGTGAGAATTTGTTGTGAGTTTTGCCCCATTTTATGACCTTTTTTTGCCAGAATTGGTAAGTGAATCACTGCAGTTAATAAGTAAATAACCTGGTTGTTAAATGAATCTGATTTCCCAGTGACTTTGCTTGCCAGAAAGTTACAAAATGTGATCACATGACCCTGGGGTACTGCAACCGTTATAAATGTGAGTCAATTGCCAAGTGTATTAATTTTGATCACATGATCATGGAGAATGCTACAAAGGTTGTAATTGAAAAATGGTCCGAAGTCATTTTTTTCAGTACCAGTCATTTGAACGGTCACTAAATGAACTCTTTTAAGTCCAGGACTACCTGTATATTTAATTGATAAGATTTTATAAATGAAATACATTTTGTAAAAACTTAGATCTGTGAAAAAAATGGATATAGCCCTCCAATTATGAATCATGAAATATAAATCTCTGTTACAAAATTTAAAAATGCTGTTGAACACCAGTTTTGTATTGTTTTAATGTAGCACAATTTTATTTATTTATTTATTCGATTTTTATGCCGCCCTTCTCCTTAGACTCAGGGCGGCTTACAACATGTAAGCAATAGCACTTTTTAACAGAGCTAGGCTATTGCCCCCACAATCCGGGTCCTCGTTTTACCCACCTCGGAAGAATGGAAGGCTGAGTCAGCCTTGAGCCGGTGATGAGATTTGAACCGCCGACCTTCAGATCTACAGTCAGCTTCAGTGGCCTGCAGTACAGCACTCTACCTGTTGCGCCACCCTGGCTCTTTAAACCTTATATTCAAAAATTACCCAAAAAAAGTATTTGGGGAAAGACTCAAATCTCTTCTGGGATCTGCAGGAATTTTCCCTACTCTTCTAGTTCTTCCAGCTGACATCACACATCAGATGTTCCAGAAATGTAGAAAACAAAACCTACCTCACCAAGCAATTCCACACGCAGGTCCTTGAGGCTGACGCCACCATCCATCTGCTCCTCCTTCTCCAAAAGCAGCATGAATAGCCGACCTTCCATATCCCCCAACAGATAACGGGAGCCATTTGGATCCACCCGGTTGTGACATACAATTGTACTTTGCTGTTTAAAAAAAAAGTATTTGAAAAAATTATTTGAAAAAGCAGGATGACCTTAACATCGATCTAAGCAATTTTATTATTCCTCTAGATTAGAAAGAGTCAGCTGCTATAGTGTTAAAAGCATCCTACAAGATATAAAGAAGAGTTTCTCTAGTTTGCTTCATCATTAACATACATACAGTGTTTGGCCCAATTCACAGAACAGCCATTTGAGTGTGCATGAAACACATTTTCAAGATTCTACCTTTATTCTAAGAAACTATAGAGACAATGCAACAAGCAGTTAATGTAGACCCAGGTGCCCACAGTAATTCCCATTTATTTATAATTTCCATTTTTAAGGCCTTCCACTTGCCAAAAACTCTGGACAGACTTAAAATGTCAGTTAAAATACAGTAAAAATGCCTAACACCTAAAATAAATTTAGTTTCAGGCCTAACAAAATGTTTAAACTTGAAGCAAGCAAATTGATGCTGCATAAATTATACAAATCATATTTGTCCGGGACTTATTGGACATAGTATAAAATATTAAGAGTGTACCTGCTTACTTACATTCATACTGAACCTACTGTAAATATGAAGCACAGAATTACAACTTCAAGCAAATACCTTTCCAAGTGTTTTGCTGCTTACCTTAATGATAGGTGGGGCTATAGCCAGATATTTATCACCATTGTGATAAGTAATGGATTCTTGTCCAATAATGATAGCCCCTCCAAATGGTTCAGGCACTACAAAGAAATTTTGGGAATATTCATCTCAGATGCATAAAGAATGATCAATACAGGAAAGGACATACAAATCTAATAAACAATAAACAATAAATAATAAACAATAAATAATAATACAAACCAGCTAAGCTAAGTCTATGAAATTAAATTTCAATAGCTGCTGTTTATATTCATAGAATTTCTTGTTCACCAAAAAAAAGGCCACTTTTTGATGTAATAAAATAGTTTCATTGTGAAAATATACTACTGATTATTAGAGTAATTCAGATAGTCATTATCCCAACCATATTTTATCATATACTTTAGAAACAGTTTACTTTCTTTTTACTCACTAAAAGCCATCAAATTTTAATTTCAGTTTCTTAAACAGCCATTTAACTTGGTTTTGGGTAGTGGTTACAAATAAATAATAAATACTAATAAATCAATACATTTCAGATTTTCATTAAAACAGATCTTTTTCTCGCAAAGCTATCAGGTAAATTTAAATGTAGATCTGTCTTTAAAATACTCAAGCTTTTGCAGCTTTTAAGTTTCTCTATTCATTTTTTTTCTTTGATGCTACATCCTCAATCACTTTGAATATTATAATTTCTGAGTTTTTCCTGCCAGCATAGTTTAGTCCAAAAAGTGCAGCTATGCAATGATGGATTCTTAAAATTACAAGACAACCTGAGCCTGGCAAGTAGTTACCGTATCACTGGCCAGCACTATTTTCATTATAGACACAGCTCAAGTTACATAACTATTTTGGGCCTGAGAGCCTGGGGCAATGAATTTTTTATACAAATTGCCCCACACATATATCCAAAAAAGGTGGGGCGGGCGGGGGGGGTTCCCCTAGATGAAAGTTAAAATAGTGACCTAAAAACAGTCTACGGTGGGGTTTTTTTAAAAAAAAAATTGCTAGTTTTTATGTCTTAATAATTATAGTTACGTTATTAGATGGCAGAAATATTTTTTAGACACAAACTCACCTGCAATCACCATTGAGGCTTCAGCCTCTACATTTTCCTGCTTCCAGGGTCCCTTATTAAACTCCTTCTCACGCAAAGACACTTCATATGTTTTGACATGACGGCCCTGTGGATCCTAGAGTGATGGAAAGTATAACTACTAAATACAAACCCATCACTGTTTAGTTACCCTCATTTAACATATTAGAAGAATCATTTTCATATGAATGTTCCAGAATCAAACATTCCCTGAAACATTCCTCTTCTATTTTTATAACATTTATGCATTGAAAAAAAAATATAGATGCACTTTCATTAAAGCAACTTCAAAACCTAAAGAATGCCTCTCCCATAAAATAAGGTATTTCCCCAATTCTGAACAATATTTTTGCTCATCTAATACAGCTAATGGAATTGATAAGTTACATATTTATTCATACATTATTTCAAAAAGTAACTACCTTGCTTTATTTAAGTAAAGTATTCAGATTTCTTTCTTAATCTCTTCCATTCATGACAAACCTTTTGAAACAAAGTTGGTTTTTAAAATCCCATTTTCTTGATGCTGGAATCCAAGACAGCACATATTCTCAATTAATTTAATAAGGCAAGCCTTGTGGTAAATTAGTCCTATAAAGTGTTTTACTAATGTAGAAAAAAATACACTTAATATCTCTCCTAAAAAAGAATGGATAAATCACTAATATGAAACCCGGTTGTAATTATAACCAAATTGAGATATTTTACAATCTAAAAATGAGTCCCAGACTTTCCCTGGGCTCTATCTCTGCTCCACTGTATACCACAAGTATACTGGATCCAGATCTCCACTGACAACTATTTCATTTTTTTGCTAGTTATCCAGGAAAAAGGCTTATACCCAGCGGACTAATAGTAGAATTAAATTTGTGGAGTCCTCACTGTTCACTTAGTTACTTGCTAAGCTAGTTGGCAATAAAATACCTGCAAGAAACATCTGAGCTCAGACAATACCAAGGGCCCCATGGATCAATCTTGAGCTACAAAATGAAATCTCTTTGCCATTTGCACAATACCGCTATCAATCTCGACCCCAGGGAAGGGGGGGAGGAGTGGCTATTATAGCCAGGGAGAGTCTTTGCCTGCGTAGGCTCATTGCTCCAGAGGTTGCGGGTTGCGAGTCCCTTCTGGTGAAGTTGGACTTAGGGGTTCAGGTGGGCTTGTTACTCACGTACCTGCCTCCCAGCTGCGTGTCAACAGCCCTGCCTGTGCTGCTCGAGGAGGTGGCCGGGTTGGCGGTGGAGTTCCCCGGACTTATTGTCCTGGGGGACTTCAACCTGCCGTCACTCGGCGGTTCCTCTGGACTGGCACAGGAGTTCATGGCCACCATGACAGCCATGGACCTGACTCAAGTAGGTCAGGGTCCGACCCACGAGGGTGAGCACACACCCGATATGATATTCCTCTCTGAGCAATTGAGTAATGGTCTGAGACTAAGGGGCTTAGAAGTGTTGCCTTTGTCATGGTCAGACCATTTCCTACTGCGGCTTAACTTCCTGGCTCCAATCCTTCCCCGCAGGGAGGCGGAACCAATTAAGTTGTTCCGCCCCAGACGCCTGATGGATCCAGAAGGTTTTCAGACGGCGCTTGGGGTGATTCCAGATACACTTGTTCACAGTTCGGCAGAGTCTCTTGCTGAGGCCTGGAACAAGGCTGCAGCAGAGGCTCTTGATCGGATTGCGCCGTTGCGACCTCTCCGCGGCACTAGACCCCGTAGAGCCCCATGGTACAACGAGGAGCTCCGGGAGTTGAAGCGCCAGAAGAGACGTCTGGAGAAGCAATGGAGGAAGAGTAAGTCTGAATCCGATCGAACACTTGTAAGAGCTCATATTAAGACTTACAAAGTGGTGCTCAAGGCGGCAAGATGCGCGTACCATGCCGCCTTGATTGCATCAACGGAATCCCGCCCGGCCGCTCTGTTCAGGGTAACCCGCTCCCTTCTTAATCAGGGGGGAGTTGGGGAGCCCTTGCAGAGCAGCGCTGAGGATTTTAACACGTTTTTCGCTGATAAAATCGCTCGGATCCGGGCAGACCTCGACTCCAATTGTAAAACAGAGTCGACTGACAACAAGTCAGTTGAGGTGACTGGGGCTAAACGTCTTTGTCCACCTGTCTGGGCGGAGTTTGACTTGGTGTCACCTGATGAAGTGGACAAGGCCATTGGAGCTGTGAGTTCCACCACCTGTTTACTGGATCCGTGTCCCTCTGGGCTGGTTTCGGCCAGTCGAGGGGTGACACGGAGCTGGGTCCAGGAGATTGTCAACGCCTCCTTGGGGAGGGGGTCCTTCCCGGCCCTTTATAAGGAGGCACTTGTGCGCCCCCTCCTCAAGAAGCCTTCCCTGGACCCAGCCGTGCTTAATAACTACCGTCCAGTCTCCAACCTTCCCTTTATGGGGAAGGTTGTTGAGAAGGTGGTGGCACTCCAACTCCAGCGGTCCTTGGAAGAAGCCGATTATCTAGGTCCTCAGCAGTCTGGATTCAGGCCCGGCTACAGCACGGAAACTGCTTTGGTCGCGTTGATGGATGATCTCTGGCGGGCCCGGGACAGGGGCTTGTCCTCTGTCCTGGTGCTCCTTGACCTCTCAGCGGCTTTCGATACCATCGACCATGGTATCCTTCTGCGCCGGCTGGAGGGGTTGGGAGTGGGAGGCACTGTCCTCCAGTGGTTCTCCTCCTACCTCTCCGGTCAGTCACAGTCGGTGTTAGTGGGGGGTCAGAGGTCGACCTCGAGGTCTCTCCCTTGTGGTGTGCCTCAGGGGTCGGTCCTCTCCCCCCTGCTATTTAATATCTACATGAAACCGCTGGGCGAGATCATCCAAGGACATGGGGTGAGGTATCATCAATATGCCGATGATACCCAGCTGTACATCTCCACCCCATGCCCAGTCAACGAAGCAGTGGAAGTGATGTGCCGGTGCCTGGAGGCTGTTGGGGCCTGGATGGGTGTCAACAAACTCAAACTCAATCCAGACAAGACGGAGTGGCTGTGGGTCTTGTCTCCCAAGGACAACTCGATCTGTCCACCCATTACCCTGGGGGGGGAATTATTGACCCCCTCAGAGAGGGTCCGCAACTTGGGCGTCCTCCTCGATCCACAGCTCACGTTAGAGAAACATCTTTCAGCTGTGGCGAGGGGGCGTTTGCCCAGGTTCGCCTGGTGCGCCAGTTGCGGCCCTACTTGGACCGGGAGTCATTGCTCACAGTCACTCATGCCCTCATCACCTCGAGGTTCGACTACTGTAACGCTCTCTACATGGGGCTACCTTTGAAAAGTGTTCGGAAACTTCAGATCGTGCAGAATGCAGCTGCGAGAGCAATTATGGGCTTCTCTAAGTATGCCCATATCACTCCAACACTCCACAGTCTGCATTGGTTGCCGATCAGTTTCCGGTCACAATTCAAAGTGTTAGTTATGACCTATAAAGCCCTTCATGGCACCGGACCAGAATACCTTCGGGACCGCCTTCTGCCGCACGAATCCCAGCGACCGGTTCGGTCCCACAGAGTTGGCCTTCTCCGGGTCCCGTCGACTAAACAATGTCGTCTGGCGGGACCCAGGGGAAGAGCCTTCTCTGTGGCGGCTCCGACCCTCTGGGACCAGCTCCCCCCTGAGATTAGGATTGCCCCCACCCTCCTTGCCTTTCGCAAACTTCTTAAAACCCACCTCTGCCGTCAGGCATGGGGGAACTGAAACATTTCCCCCTCGCCCATGTTGTTTTGGTATTAGATTGATTGTATGCGTGTTTTGTTTATTTGTTTTAATACTCTGGGGTTGTTTTTTATGAATTTTAGCTTAAAATTGTCATTGGATTGGTGGGTATTGGATTGTCATTATGTATTGTTTTTGTCTTGCTGTGAGCCGCCCCGAGTTTTCGGAGAGGGGCGGCATATAAATCCAATAAATCTAATCTAATCTAATATAATCTTATACAAGATGCACAAAAAGTAAACAAGTATCTCAATTACTATGTGGAGGCTCAGAACACTTCATGCTTCTGCTGCTAGGACATTGCATTTCTGTCAATGGATGTAATGTTGAGAAACTGACAGTGCTGATGATAAAAGCAAACGTGTCCCTTCTCCATCAGGTCATCTTTCTATGATAGTTGCAGAATTCACCCTTAATGCAGTTAGCAATGAAACTCAACATCCCAGACTTGGAAGTCTAGTGGTCAGCTGGAGCTTGTATGATTGTAGTTTGAACTAATTAGAGACTGGAATTTTATCTGCTATGCCTTTGTAGGCTTTTCAATTGTTTTAATGTGATTTTGTCTCTATTTTAATAGTTTTCTCAAATTGCTACAGAAATCACAGCAGTCGTGACAATTTTTTAAAAATGCTGTTTTGTTCTATACTGTATTGGGGGAATCTCCTCCCCTGTATATTAAAAATGCAATCAGTTGCTAGAAGCATTCTAGGTCCTTGCAGGTAACTAGCTTGGTTCTTATTTATTTATGTATTGGATTTATGTGCTGCCCATCTCTCATCTGAAGGCGATTATGCTGAAAGGGAATTTTCCTTCCTTTTTTCCCAGTGCAAAACCATGTACTGTATTAGTAGATAATTCAGAACACCAAACATAAAAGTAATGAAAGCAACAAGTTTCAAGGATGGTTAGCAATACTGCTTAAGGGTAATGATTAAAGAAGTTAAAAATAATAATCCTGGGACACATTGTCTTTAATATTTTGTTCTCCAAAGTGATTTCCAGACAGGAATGAACAATTGAATTTTAAACTAGAATGGCTACAGACATCAAATCATGGTTTGTTTCTGCAGGGTGATTAAGCCAGTTTTCTATCTGATCATCACAGAAAAACAAAAATGTAACAAATCAGGAAAAGTTCTTAACCTCTTTGCACATTAAGGAAGAATTATTGTAATCATTTTAACTTCAAAATTTTGCCTGTAGATTAAAACTATTACAACTGAATCTAATGATAAACCCTTAGTTATGGGCTAGTAGTTATAGTAATACAAAGTCAAAAATGTCCATAAATCAAAATAGTGTTTGTGGACAAGAAAACAATGCTTGAAAAATTTTATCATTCTTTTTAGCTAACTGGTAATATAACCTAAGATTGACAACAGCTGTCTATAGAAAGAATATTTGGTTCGCAAGCATCACCCTGAGACTGATTTTAAATGGCAAACCACATGTCTGAAATTCCTAACTTTAGATTTTGGATTTTTCTGCTTCTTTCCTATCCCATTTTGTTTGTTTTTGATAACACTTAACTCAAAAAGCCCCAAAGTATTCAAATGTTTGTCAAAACTCTGGCACCAATTTGGTTTGTTCTAGCAATAAATAAAGAAAAAATAAATACTGCTTTATAAAAGATCCTGGGATTTCATTTCCCCCAAGAACCAACTCACTGATTATTTATTATGTTAAATAATATCCAGACCCTGTCCCCATTAGTCTTGCTCAGCGATTTTATTACAACATACAATCAGATTCAATTTGATTACCTGGTAAACAAAACATATGGTTGGGGCCTGGCAGCCATAAAGAAATTTCACATCAATAACTTGTAGCTCCTCTAGTCGAATGTTAAAGGCCTTTAATTCTTTATTTTCTCGCTCCAAAGGAATCACCTTGAACAAGCCATCATAAAGTCTTAGTCCAATCATTCTGCACTCTGGGTCAATTATGCCAATTATACCTGTTTCCGAGGGACGACCAATACGATCCTAGAAGACAACACATAAATCAAATATTCTTAGTAGAATCTCTTTTGTCACAATAAAAACATGCAAGATTAACTCTTCTAAAGTGCATTAATTTGGCTTTTGTACATTAGCCTACAGTTCATTCACTCATGATGAATACTGTTGTTCATGTATGCCTATACTTCCAATCAGCAACCATTTCTGTTTTTTTGTGTATCTGTCCATATCTTGTAATTACTATGAATCCTTCACTGCCATTTCAAAAACACAGTAACCCGTGGATCTCAGTTGACAAATCTATATATTTCAAAATTAAGTTTATGCATTTATATATTTAAATCAACAACTTCAATTACATATTATATGGGATATGTAATTCCTACATATGTATATGTAGGTCTACTTGGAAAACATGCTAGTTTGATTTTCATACTTTAGCAGAAGTAATTTTACACCTTGACAGCTAAAAGGGAAAAAACCCAATTTTACAGAAATAATGAATGTAGAATTTTCCCCTTTAAAAATTGAACAAGAAACATGCTCTTTAACAACCCCAAATCAAGATTTTAAAGTTATAAACAAACAGGACTTATATTACATATGTACATATTATATTTATATTACATATACTGTATACGTATTACATTATGTTACCCTCTCTTGACAACAGCTCTGGTTCGCAATTGTTACAATGGTGCTGAAAAACTACCATCAGACCGCACGACTGTCATAACCTTCTCTGAGGTTACGTCATGGGTGTCAAACCTGATCGCGTCAGGTGCCTTTGCAGAGCAGGTGGGCATGGCCTGCATGTCACATATCTGGCCTGCAGGCTGCCAGTTTGAGAAGTCTGGGTTACATGATCAATTACCATCATATTACCAGATGCTTAACAACTGGAAGGTGCTTACAGCCATTACAACATCCTACAGTGAACTGATCACCATTTGCACACTTCACAATGGCTTCCAGTAACAGAATCAAGGAAGAAGCCAGCAGTAAAATCACAGGTCACAGACTTGTCTTGCTTAATAACCACCATAGAGGTGATGTCATAAGCCCATCATAGTCATGGGATATTCATAACACACTTAACAAACCTAGAAGTTGCAAGTCCCAACTGTGCTAATCAAGCAAGGATTACTTGTACTATAAATCTTGTATACATGCTTTTCTTGGGCTTTGAAGCCTTGCAAAATTTTGTCTCAAGAACACATATTCTACCATTTGAAAAATATTATACTAAACTAACTAAAATACAACTTAGAAATGCAATGGTTATTTTTTACATGTCAATAGTATTTAAATACTATTTAAATGTAGGGTTTTTTAAAAAAATAATAATTAGAATAAATGTCCCTAGCCTTTACATAACTCACAAGAGTGAGTTATGTAAATACAAGTTATATAATAATACAACTTATGCAACTTATAAATAATCCTTCTCTGCCAGCTATGTTAAGCACATATTTTTTCCAGTCTTGAAGAAAAGGTAAGCTATTGCACTCAGTCAGTGAATGGCTTCCAGAAACTTCAGAAGGATAATGTAAAATAAGTAATCTTACTTGAATTTGGAACTGGAAGGTGAATGGTAGGATAGAACATAGGAGTATCTGAAACATAACTAAACTATTAATATAATCCCTCCTTACTCTAAACATGATAAATGACCATGTTTTTAAATACTACAAATAGACAAGGACAGTGCAATTATAAAAATAATGGATCCTCCCTGTCACATTTGCATGGAGGGGAGATACAACTGAGAAGTCTGACTGAGCTCCAATTAGTACAATATAAAACAGGGAGAAAAGAAATGAGGATAGATTTGTTCAGTTACTAACAATAGGTAATTTTTTAAATTCCGACGCTGGTTTTTCAAAGAAAGGGCCCTTAAATACGGTAATAAGTGAATGCTTAAAATAAAAGTCCTATTAGGTCAGGTAGAGATCAGCTAAATTAAGCAACCCCTTTTTCACAATTATTATTACTATTATATTGTTTTTGTTATTGTTGTGAGCCGCCCCAAGTCTTCAGAGAGGGGCGGCATACAAATCTAATAAATTATTATTATTATTATTATTATTATTATTATTATTATTATTATTATTATTATTATATGCCTTTGGGGAGGGTAAAAGCAGAAAACCAAGACAAGTAACCACTTGAATGATTTTTGCTGCATATAAAAATGCCTTGTTTATAAGTTGCCTTTATGCAGAATAATTTTTTTATGTAGAACAAAATTCTAACAACTGAGAGGTTGTAAATATTTTTTTCTTGAAATATATTCAATGAAAATATGTTATTCAATCTCATAGCAAGGACAAATGTATTTTTAATTACACATCACTAGAAGGAAACAAAGACTTAATGGGAAAGTAGGAATTTAACAGTGCCCAGTCAATAATTTGATAATAAAAAGACAAGCTTAATCTCAATTGTTAAATTGCACTATTCATTAGTTTCAACACATAAAAATTATATTATTTACATTACTTAACTTGGAATATACATTATCCAAAAGTTCAAACTCAGTTTATAAAACATACAAAAACTGTTGCCTGGTCCTGAATCACAATGTATCCATTATACTTAGTGCATTTTCCTTTACCTGCACATTGCCATGGGCTCTGGTGATGATGTCAATGTTCTCGCCACTTTGTTTATACTCAAGAATGCAAGCATTATATTTTGCTGTCAAAATAAAGAGCAAATCCTTGCTTTCCCCCTAGGGAGAAAGGGGAAAAAAAGTTTTAGCTAGAAAAGAAAAAAAACCACTCCACATTCTGCAACATTTTAGGAACAAGATATTATTCCATTTGTAAAATGTGTATCTCAAATGAAAAATGACTGAAATATAGATGCTTTTGCTTATCACAACTTCCTAGATATTAGTGCTGCATTAAGCATTTTCTTCTGCACCTGCACATAAATAAGCTCCTCCAAAAAGTATTTAATCATAAAGTATATTAATTAGTTTCATGGGAAACACAATATCAATTCATTCATCAAAGAACATGAGAAGCACCAGAGCTGTTGATGTTCAAGTTGCAACAAACAGATGCAAACATTTTACCTCAAAGGTTATTCAAATAGACAGGCCATACAGCATAGTTGTTTTTGAAATACTGTACAGACTTCCAAACATTGGTTGAAAAGATTACTGTTGATAACAGCTTAACATACATATGTCTTTTCCTTCAAATATCACCCTTAAAAAGACCAAGTTCTCAGTTTTATTGATACTCAGCAGAAGTGCAGCATAACATACTTATTTACCTAGTGAGGTTTATATACCGCCCAATTCCATTGGACTCTGGGTAGCTCACAATAGTAACAAGAATTAAAACACGTATAAAGAGGTTACAATATCAGCAATAAAATATTTTAAAACCTATTAATAATCCTACAAAAACATATTGGAGTAATATGGTAAATTTCCAAGTCCAATCATGACTATATGAAAAAAATGAATCACCCAGAAGAACATACTCCGTCCACATGAGGTCCACGCAATTTACTAATAGAATGGCTTGCCTGCAACCATCACAACATGCTCAATTCCAACAGGCCACCAGTACCTAAAAAAATAAAGCCTTTGCATCCCTGAATTTTTCAAAGGCTTCCTTCCCAGTGTAAACAGATTAATAAACTGAAATTTTAACAAAACAACATCCCTCCCTCCACCTGGCTAGCAAGCCACAATGCCAGGTTTTTCACCTGGAAGTTTGCATTCCCCAGAGATGTCCCCAACTGGATTTTTTAACCAGCATGAGGATCGAAACCAACACACCTTTTTCTGATCGAGCCCCAAACCAATCCACTCCAGGAATCCCTTTCTGGGACAGAACAGAATAGAATAGAATTCTTTATTGGCCAAGTGTAATTGGACCAGTGTTTTGTTTCTCAATTATTTTCTGTTACACACACACACACACCAGGAAGAAGTAAACATTTTGCGCCCTCTCCCAACTCTCTGCCAGGACGATTATTTGCAATATTCAGCACATTTTCACATTTCACGCAGTTTATCAGCGTGACTGAGATGTAATGTGTTTAAGTGACACCTTAATTTATTTAGCTTCATGCTGTCCGCTGCCAACATTTTAGACACAGTAAACATAATGGTCTTTCCTCATCTATCACCATAGTCACAGTGAAGCCAAGTGCTATATATGCTTCGTCATATTTCCTCATCTTAGCTTTTGGGAGACTTACGTTTTTCTCATTATCTCCGTCTCTCACCTCCTTTCTTTTCATCCCTGTAAAATATTTTTCCATGGCGTCTCTTAAGGGTTTGTTATATGCACTTCATATCTCCTACTCTGTGCTGTGTGCTATTGTTTGGTGCAAAAAACCTCTACTCCCTGCAGCAAAAAAAGCAAAGCCCTTGGGGTCACACACACCCCTAGTATTGCTCCATGCCCCTCCCAGGGGGGCCGTCCCACCATTTGAGAAGCACTGGATTTGTTCACACAAGGAATTTGCCATTAGTGCATATGCTTTCAGTGTACATAGAAGAAAAGATACATTTGTCAAGAATCAAGAGGTACAACACTTAATGATTGTCATAGGGGTCAAACTAAATATGAGCCAGCAATGTGCAGCAGTGGCTAAAAAGGCCAACACAATCCTAAGCTGTATTAACAGAGGGAATACACTCCAAGACCAGGGAAGTATTAATACCACTCTATAACACCCTGGTCAGACCATATCTGGAGTACTACATTTAGTTCTGGTCACCACACTTCAAAAGAGACATTGAAACTCTGGAGAAGGTGCAGAAAAGAGCAACCAAAATGATTAGGGGATTAGAAACCAAGACTTATGAAGAGAGATTGCTGTAACTGGGCATGGATAGCCTAGAGAAAAGAAGGGCCAGTGGGGGACATGATAGCAGTCTACAGGTACTTGAGGGGTTGTCAGAGAGGAGGGGGTCACTCTATTTTCCAGGGCACCAGAGGGCCAGATGAACGGTTGGAAGGTGACCAAGGAGAGATTCAACCTGGAGATAAGGAAGAACTTCCTGATGGTCAGAGCGATCAACCAGTGGAACGGCCTGCCAGCGGTGGTTGTGAACTCCCCAATTTAGGACATTTTCACAAGGAGATTGGACTGTCATTTGGCTGGGGTGCAGTAGGATTTCCTGCTTAAGCAGGGGTTTGGACTTGATGACCTGCAAGGTCCCTTTCAACGCTAATAAATAAATAAAAATAAATAAATAAGCAATCGGGATACATTATTAATAAAAATCTTAAGGTTATAAACAACAAGTTACAGTCATAAGTGGGAAATGGGTGATAGGAATGAGGAGAAAAAACAGTGCAAACTCAGAGAGCCGTAAAGAATCGAGGCATATTATCCCGGCCAAGCCAAAGGGTGCCCAGCGGCCGCGCTACCCTACGGGAGGGGGAGCGATGCTCACCTTGGGGCGGAAGAGCTCCATGACGGCGATCTTGCCGTACATGCCCACCTCTTTGACGGGCCGCAGCCCTTCGGCGGTGACCACATAGATCTCAAGGCGGGTGTTCTTGGCGATCAACAAGTTGAGGTCCTCCGCGGAGGTGAAGTGACCTGAGGCGAAGAGAAAAGGCCGCGGGGTGAAGGCGCTCCGGTTGGCAGAGGCCAAAGCCGGAGAGGCGCGGAGTCCCGCGCCCTCCTCCTCCTTTCATTCCCCCACCACCACCCACGCCGCCCGCTCACCGATCCCGGGAAAGCAACCCCCCCCCCTCCTTCCCAAACCGTTACCGGTGACGCAGCTGTTGACGGCCGTGGGCTTCTGTGCGGTGACCACGTAGTTGCACGACATAGCGAGGCCGGGAGCGAGGCGGAAGGGGAGAACCGGTGGGCGCCGAGCGCAGCCTTGGAGGGCCCACTACCGCCCTCAATGGCACCAGTGAGAAACCGCCAGCACCCCAGAGCGCCGTCGTCGCGCGGTGCACGACGGGGGGAAAAAAAACCCAGCACGCCGAGAGTATCGCGGAGCTTTTTGTAACCGGTGCGAGCGAGAGCGCCCCCTTCCGGCTCGAAGACAGGAAGCGGATTTGGGAGGACGGGATGGTGCCCTTATCTCATGCGCGTGCGCCGTCCTAATCGAAGTCGGACGGGAAACGGTGTTGTGGTGCGCCCCCTAGAGGTGGGTGGGTGGGGAACGGGCACAAAATACTGCTAAATATGTTAGTTAGGCCATCCCCCTTTGGACTCCAGCGCGAGCTCCCCCTTGTTCCTTCCTTAGCGGTGCGTAGCGACCCCCGCGGCCAACTGCCAGAGCTCGCGCTGGGCCCAGCCAATGAACTGCTGCTTTTTCCTCTTTTCCTTGGCAGGCGGCGCGCGTGTCTCAAAACTCTGGGCCAGCGCAATATTTACATTCCCGCCGGGCCAAAGTCCGTGGAGGGTCCTCGTGGGCTCAGCTCGGCCTCCTCTTCGATCCGTTCTGTCGGAAAGGTGGTTCTTATTGTGGCGCCCAGGTGCTTTGCTGGCTGGCTTTTAGAACTGAAACCCGGGACACCATGCAGGTGAGACCTGATATTTTGGGTTTGAGGGAGAAGACTGGGATGCTAAAACCTATGTATGGAGGCCAAAACATACGAAGAATGGGCTGTTTTTTATTTATTTAGAAAATGTATATTTCCACCTATATGCAAGTGGTGACTGAAAAGCAGTTTATAGGAATATAAAATCATATATTAAGAAATAAAAGTAATATAAGAAAACTATCAAATAATAAATTAATAAAATAATATAATATGTTGTTCTGAGCTCCAAGCTTGGTAATTTGGTTGCAGACGTTTTTGTCACCATTTGAGGAGACACTGTCAGTGTGCTTTCAATTAACAATTGAATTAACAATTTGACAATTCTAAGTGCACTGATAATGTCTCCCCGAATGGTGATGAAAAATTTGCAACCAAATCACCAAGCTTAGAGCTCAGAACAACAGTAACTACCAATGCAATCTACTAATATTCAAATATATTTCAACATATGAAGAACGGTTGCAGGAACTTGGTGTATCTTGTCTGCTAAAAAGGATTGGGGTGACATGAAGGCAATGTTCCAATAATTGAGGGGGTAGGGATCAACCTATTTTTCAAAGCACCAGAAGGCAAGAGGAGAAACGATGGATGGAAATTAATCAACCTAGGACCAAGGAAAAATTTCCTAACGGTGAGAGCAATCAATCAATGGATGCACTTGTCTTCAGAAGTTGTGAGTGTGCCATCACTGGACACTTTTAAGAAGAGATTGGACAGACACTTGTCTGCAATGGGATAAGGTCTTCTGCTTGAGCTGGGGATTGAACTAGAAGACCTCTAAGGTCCCTTCCAACTCTGTTTTTTATGTATTTATTCAATTTGTATGCCACCCAGCTCCCTAGGCCCAGGGACTCTAGGCAGCTCACAACCAAAAATAAAACATACAATAATATTAAACCTCTAACAACAATTTAAATCCAACAGTTAAAAGCTATGTAAATGTAAATGTTTCCAAATGTAAAATAATGCACTTGGGGAAAAGGAATCCTAAATCTGAGTATTGCATTGGCAGTTCTGTGTTAGCAAAAACTTCAGAAGAGAAGGATTTAGGGGTAGTGATTTCTGACAGTCTCAAAATGGGTGAACAGTGTGGTCGGGCGGTAGGAAAGGCAAGTAGGATGCTTGGCTGCATAGCTAGGGGTATAACAAGCAGGAAGAGGGAGATTGTGATCCCCTTATATAGAGCGCTGGTGAGACCACATTTGGAGTACTGTGTTCAGTTCTGGAGACCTCACCTACAAAAAGATATTGACAAAATTGAACGGGTCCAAAGACGGGCTACAAGAATGGTGGAAGGTCTTAAGTATAAAACGTATCAGGAAAGACTGAATGAACTCAATCTGTATAGTCTGGAAGACAGAAGGAAAAGGGGGGACATGATCGAAACATTTAAATATGTTAAAGGGTTAAATAGGGTTCAGGAGGGAAGTGTTTTTAACAGGAAAGTGAACACAAGAACAAGGGAACACAATCTGAAGTTAGTTGGGGGAAAGATCAAAGGCAACATGAGAAAATATTATTTTACTGAAAGAGTAGTAGATCCTTGGAACAAACTTCCAGCAGACGTGGTTGGGAAATCCACAGTAACTGAATTTAAACATGCCTGGGATAAACATATATCCATCCTAAGATAAAATACAGGAAATAGTAAAAGGGCAGACTAGATGGACCAAGAGGTCTTTTTCTGCCGTCAGTCTTCTATGTTTCTATGTTTCTATGCATACCATTTATGGCCAGATCTCGATGGTACACCATCAGATCAACTGTCCCAAGCTTGCCAGAAAAGCCAGATCTTTACCGCTTTCCAGAAGGCCAGTAGGGTGGGGAAAGTCCGAATCTCAGGAGGTAGCTGATTCCAGACAGCTGGTGCTGCCAAGAGAAGTCCTACCCCACGGATCCACCAGCCAACACTGTTTAGCTGACAGGACCCAGAGAAGACCAACTCTAGTTGCTGGGAGCTATGTGGTAGAAGGCAGTCTCGAAGATAGTCTGCCCTAAGCCATGTAAGGCTTTAAAGGTAATGACCAACACCTTGAATCAAATCTGTGCCCCCATCTGCTTCTGTTTGCACACTCAGCAGAGAGGGCTATAGTCATTGCTCCTGGCTCTCCAAACTACTCTAACTCCACTCCCTCCATCCTCAACCCCCCACCCCCACCCTGATATAAAAATCTAAACTATGAGTTACAGCAGATGGTAAAAACTAGTAAAATTCTGTACTAAAATATGTTATAAATACAAGCCTCAATGACTTCAAGGGTAGTCTGTAAAACAAATGTCTGTAGGTAGATTGTAAGGAGTTTTGTGGGAAAGATAATATCCCTGCTGAAGTTTTGAAGTGCTGCAAATAATTCATCCCCACGGAACTGCATGCAATCTTCTCTCTCTTTTCAAGGGAAAGTGGAGTACTGCAGGACTTGAAGGATACAAATATTATCACACTGTATAAGAACAAAGGTGACAGGGGTGACTGTAACAATTACTGTGCCATCTCTCTTCTTAGTGTGGTAGAGAAGCTGCTTGCCCGTGTCATATTGAAGAGGCTCCAGGTGCTTGTAGAGAGAGTCTATCCAGAATCACAGTGTGGATTCGGAACCAATGGGTCCACTACCGATATGGTATTTTCTCTTAGATAGCTGCAGGAGAAATGCAGGGAACGAAGACAGCCACTTTTTGTAGCATTCATAGATTTCACAAAAGCTTTTGACCTGGTTAGTAGGGAAGACCTTTATAAAAATCTCCCCAAGATCAGATGTCCACCCCAACTTCTCAACATCATCAGGTCCTTTCATGAGGAAATGAAAGGCACAGTTGTTTCTGATGGCTTGACATCAGTTTGATATTTGAAGTGGAGTGAAACAGGGCTATGTCCTTGCACCATCTCTATTCGAGATCATCTTTGCTGTGATGCTGAAGCATGCTTTAGGGGTTGTTTATCTCTGGACCAAATAAGATGGAAAACTCTTTAGTGTCTCTAGATTGAGAGCAAAGTCTAAACTCCACCTGAAATGCTTACGGGATTTCCTCTTTGCTGACGATGCTCCCGTTATTGCTCATTCTGCCAAAGACCTTCAATAACTCATTGACTGTTTAAGCAAGGCTGCCAAGATTCTGAATTAACAATCATCCTGAAAGAAATGCAAGTCATAGATCAGGACGTGGATTTGCCTCCCCATATTACAATCTTTGCACAAGAATTGGAGGTCGTCCATGACTTTGTGTATCTTAGCTCAACCATCACCGACATACTCTCTCTAGATACTGAGCTGAATAAATGTATTGGTGAAGCAGCTACCACATTCTCCAGACTCACAAAGAGAGTAGGGCTTAATAAGAAGCTGACATAACAAAGATCCAGATTTATAGGGGATGTGTCCTGAGCATCATATTGCAGCGAGTCTTGGACCCTTTATGCATGGCAAGAGAGAAAGTTGAATATCTTCCATATGCACTGTCTCCCAAAATATCCTTAGCATCATTTGGCATGATAAAGTTCCAAATAATGCAGTCTTGGAATGTGCTGGAATTAGTAGCATGTATACACTATTGAAACAGCAACTTCTTCGCTGGCATGGGCATGTTGTACGAATGGGTGATGTGCGGATTCTGAAAGATCTCCTGTATGGTGAACTAGTGCAGGGGAAATACCCCAGAGGGAGATCACAGCTGCAATATAAGGATATCTGTAAGAAAGATTTAAAGGCCTTGGGAAGGACATTAACAGTTGGGAAATCTTGACCTCTGATTGTTCAGCTTGGAGGCTAAAGATGCAGCTTGGCCTTCTCCATTTCGAGGAGACACTTGTTCAGCAGGCTGAGGCAAAGAGGCAGTCGCAGAACCAGCGAAATCTGGGGTCCGGGCAGGGGACAAGAATGGATCTGCCCTCAGTGTGGAGGGAATTGCCACTCTCGGATTGCCTGTTCTAGGAACTCTTTCTAGAGCACGATACAAGAGTCTTTCAAGACAGAAGGCTGCCAATGGAATGGAATGGATAGACCCTAAGATCCTGACTAAGTCCAAATTCAAATGATGGAATACCTAAAATTCTTCTATCCTGAAATGATTTCCAAGGTTTATATATATGTATTAATAAGCAGCTGTGTAATATTTTGTTTTTAGTAGTGCAAAGTAATCATTAAGAGATGTGCTATTCAAGTAGCATACACAATTTGTATATGTCTTTGTAGAGATCACATTTCAGATCTCAAAGGAGAATCATCATTCATTTTGATATTTAAGTAAATGATTTAATCTTTAAAGCTGTTATCCATGTGGAATTGCTTTCTGTGAAAGGAGGAGTATATGTGAACTCTCTTGTTATATCTCCTTATTTTAGGGCTCCAAGAAACTAGTGAACACAATTCTGAGTTGTGCAGATGATTCATTGACTGGAATAGTAGCTTGCAATCCTAATCTTCAACTTCTCAATGGACATAGAGTGGCATTACGTGCTGACTTAGAAAATATAGAGGGCAAAGTTGCACTTATTTCTGGAGGTGGATCAGGACATGAGCCTGCACATGCAGGTTAGTGGAATGGATTTCTGGAAAGTTTTTCAGTCTTGAATACAAAGTACTTGGACTGAAATTCATTTATCTGATTTATGTTGAGCCTCAGTAGAATCATAGAAAAACCAAGATACAAGATACTCCAAATATAGATACAATACCATCCTGTCTATCATTTTTCCACAGGATACATTGGAAGAGGAATGCTCACTGCTGTGGTCGCTGGTCCAGTATTCACTTCCCCTGCAGTGGGTAGCATTTTAGCAGCAATTAGGACTGTGAAACAAGCTGGAGCAGGTATGGTAGTATTGTTCATGGACTGACATCCCATCTAAATAAGGAACAGAAGACAATTCAATTCTTTCTTTTATAGTTGGGACATTGCTAATAGTGAAGAACTATACAGGAGACCGCCTGAATTTTGGGCTGGCATTAGAACAGGCACAGGAAGAAGATATCTCTGTGGAGATGGTGATAATTGGTGATGACACTGCCTTTGCCACCAAGAAGAAGGCTGGCAGGAGAGGCCTATGTGGCACAGTGCTTGTACATAAGGTAAGAGTCATCCATCTTTGATCTGAAGGCAAATATTGTCGTTGGCTATGCTTTTATTGCATAGGAGCAATATCAAATTACACATTCTGTTGAAAAATGTTACATAATGCCAAGTACTTTGTCTTATTTGTGCTTGCTATTCTGACCACTAAGTTTAGTTTTGAGAATATGGAGAAAATTTTGTAAACTGTTCTGTTTATAATTTATTATTCAGAAAATATAGATAACATTTTTATTTTGTTTCTGCTGATTTTCTTACATTTACAAGAGTTCATACATTTTAGCAAAGCCTTTCTTATTTTTAATTCATTAAAGTACTTGTTAAAACAGAATAATAACTACAGAAAATATAAAAGTAATGGATAAAGAAATATATTATCAGAAAATAAACACAAAATAAACACAGTTTACAATTATGATATTTAAAATACAGTATTTCAGTAATTGATTATATGTAACTATTTCATATCATTTTTAAAAAAATATAACTATAAATCTCTATAAAACTGAACAGGATATTTATTTATTTATTGATTGATTGATTGATTGATTGATTGGATTTGTATGCTGCCCCTCTCTGGAGACTCGGGGCGGCTAACAGCAACAATAAAACAGTGTACAATATTAATCTAATACTAAAAACGATTAAAAACCCATTAATATAAAAACCAAACATACATACATACATACCATGCATAGAATTGTAAAGGCCTAGGGGGAAAGAATATCTCAATTCCCCCATGCCTGACGGCAGGGGTGGGTTTTAAGTAGCTTACGAAAGGCAAGGAGGGTGGGGGCAATTCTAATCTCTGGGGGGAGTTGGTTCCAGAGGGCCGGGGCCGCCACAGAGAAGGCTCTTCCCCTGGGTCCTGCCAAGCGACATTGTTTAGTTGACGGGACCCGGAGAAAATCCACTCTGTGGGACCTAACTGTATTAGTGATATTACTATCACCAACTAATTACTTTGAGGATTAATGCGCATAATCATATGAAAATTAATAAAAATCATGTAATTTTCTGCTAATGTTTTAGTTTTATATTTTCTTTTTTATCTGAATAAAACTTAGGTTTTCATAGATAGGTATAGACACAGCTATCATACTATTTCTTTTTCAACATTGTACAAAGCACAGAAAAACAGTAAGAAGTAATGAGAATGAAATTGGAAGCAAACTAAATTGGAGAAGAAAAAAGAAATACTGTATACCATAATTTAATTGTACTAATTACTTTTTTACATTTTAAAATAACTAATAATTGTAATGGTTTTTTGTCATATACTTTTAAATTACAATTCTACACATATGTAATGGAAAATAGTTTTATGAACTTAATGTGTTTATTTCTAAGTATAGATAAAACTAATTTGAGACAGTCCCATGGGGTAGTATGTGGAAATAAAGCCAGTTATAATAAATCCATTTTTTAACAAATGTAATCCTAAAATGATAATGTTCTGTCTTGGAATTATTAAATTTTCAGATATTATTGGAGAGATAGTGTAGAGACTTCAAGTAAATTCTAGCAGAAGGTGCTTTTACTGAATCACAGCTTAACACTTTATTCACAAGCATTGTCCTTACTTTTTAGGAGAAGCATCTCATACTCTTTTGGGTAGAGTATTGAATGTGACCTGTTAAAACTAATATGTTGAGTACATGTAACATTTTTTTCTGTTTATATTTAGGTGGCTGGACACCTGGCTGAGGCAGGTGTCGGTCTGAATGAAATTGTTCGTAGAATTAATGCTGTTGCAGGAACAATGGGTAAATGTTTTTCTAGAATAAGTCTCTGGATTGAATATAAATAATTCCTCTATCTATCTGTCTATCCATCCATCCAAAACAACATGCGACTTTTCCTGCCCTGTTGCTTTGTGGAAGGGAACTTGCTGGCAGGGCAAGTTCCAAGTGGCATTCAGATGACCCCAGGATGCTGCAATTTTCATAAGTGCAAGCCAATTTCCAAGCACTTCAATCATAATCACAAGACTTCAGTGGTATGCAATAGCCATAATGACAGTACCACTCATTCAGTACCAAGACAATTTTCAACAGTTGCTGACCAAATGATTGGTAAGCAAGGATAATGTAGGTAGCAATTAGAATGAGGAAATAACTCACTCTAAATGTTAAATTCCAGTCCCAAATCTTAATAATCAAAAGATGGCTTTTGGTTAGTCATAATCTTTTTATATATTTTATTTGCACAGGTACTCTTGGGATAAGTCTGTCCCCCTGCAGTGTCCCAGGATCCAGACCCACCTTTCAACTTGCAGATGATGAATTTGAGCTAGGTTTAGGTAAGAAAGTGTATATCACTTTTGTCTATCCCCCTTCTTTAGAATGCCATGTTAATTTTTTTATTTAAAAAGGAAACTAACAACTGAAGATATTTTGCTTTATCTGCAGGAATCCATGGTGAAGCAGGTGTGCGCAGAATGAAGGTAAGTTGACTGTGACCCATTTTAACATACCTAGAAGTGCAAGCTTGTCCACTAATACATATCATTTTCACAGATGGCAACAGCAGATCAGATAGTCAACATAATGCTGGATCACATGACCAACCCTTACAATGCCTCTCATGTGCATCTCAGGCCTAGTGAGTAACTTTGGACTGACATACCTATTATTCCTCAAAGTTCTCAAAGGACACTGGTAACTATTTTGGTGTGACTGTTTTTTTAAAAAAATGTAATTAGTGTAATAATTTTTTACCTGAACTGCAGCATTTTTGGTGAATTTACTACAGATATTCCTTGATTTACAGGAATTCTGGAGCCCAGAATTTCTATTATATGTCATCATACCAATAAAGGAGAATATTTGTGGCTCAGGTTTGAACTGAGGGGTCCTTGGTGCTCTCTGGGCTTGCTTGTTTCATTACCCAAACTAAATAACTTCATCAGTGCTCATAAGGGGTCATTATGTCACCATGGTTGCAAGTCAAAGCACCGACATGACTGAACTGATTTTATGACATTATTTGTGGAAGTTACTAAATGAACTGATTAATGAGAAATGAACATTGTCATTAAGCAAACACTGGCCAATAAGCAAGCCCATTGTCCACACCGGCTGCTTTGGAATGAAAATAAATGCTAGTTTCTGGGGGGGAAATGTCATATCCAATACGTAGGATGTTGCAGATGACCATAAATGTTAGCCAGATGTTAAGAGCCCAAATACAATCACATGACTGCAGGGGGGGCATCAGAACTTTGAATTTAGACTGTAAGTACCTTTTGGGGTTTTCACTACCTTCAATGGTCTCAAAGTGAAGATTCATAAATCAAGTATGTGAGTAACAATCCTAGAGTTATTTTGACTGTTGTGACTACCATTATTACATGTACAAACCTAGTGTACTTAAATCATCCTGTGTGTATTAATATTTGCAGATTACGTTTATATTAGACTTCCATTGAAACACCTTTCAATTATATCAATCTTTGCTTTGGCTTTCAGATTCTTCTGTGGTCTTGTTAGTGAACAACCTGGGTGGATTATCCTATCTTGAGTTGAATATAGTAGCGGGGTCTGCTGTTTATTCTCTTGGTAAGTTTTTTTTTAATTGAAAATAAATGAAAATAAACATCCAGCTACCAGTAAAGTATTCACACCTTTGAATGTTTTTCTTACCTCCGCTTTAATTACTTGAGATTAAACTCATTGTTTAATATAAGCAGCCAAATACATTTACTAATTTGTTAATCTAACATGTAAGATTTAATTTAATAAATACACAAATCCTATTTTGAAATAGCTAGACAATGTGCTTCATCAGATAATCATTTTGTCATATGGTACGTCATTTTGCCCCATTAACGGTTACAGGAATCATAGTTATAGTAGCATGTAGGTAATGTTGATAGGAATTAAAACATAACCTGGGTTTCAGCTGCATCATAAATCAACATATAATGTTTAGATCAGCATGACAAGCTGTTTCCAGGCAAATGATAATATCTATATATCTGTATACTGTAGAGGAAGGAAGAAAATGCAGGTACTGTTATTTTGGCCCAGAGTTAATTATATTACCAAGGCACTGAAAGGCAGCAATCCTTGGAATGAGCAAAATGTATTCCTCAAACTGTCTTTCACAGAAATACAATTGGATGCTTCCCCACCAAAACTCATATCCTACTAGAATAAAAGTAGACTTCTTCCATTGGTGTGGAGATAGAAACTCATCCTCCCAACTTGCAAAAGTCTATTCAGTGATATGATTACCATGAAGGGTGTAGCTAAAATTTTGTTCTGGGTTTTGTGGGGGTGGGGTGGTGTTTTGGCTCCATTTCACAGGACTTTAAGACTGAGAAAGGATAAGGCTTGTGTCCAGTGACTCCATTCCCAATTTTATTTTCATATTTTTGTACTTGAATATCACACCACCAAATTTCAGATTTGCCATTGTGAGATTCTCCACTTAAAAAAAAAATTCTAGAACTTTTAAAATTTTGAAATTTTTCATAAGGTCAAATTTATAGGTAGTTGTTTATATACCTACGCATTACTTATCCATACTATTAGGATATTTTTATCTATGGTGATATGTTTACTTGTTTTTTTTCTACACATACTTTTATGATAATCTAATTTTGTATATTCATAACTTGTTTGTAACTTGAATTCACTCTTCAGAAACAAATAACAAAATTTAAGCACAAATTCTTCATGGGGGATCTTGGTAGTAGTATTTTTTTTAATGGCAAGATTTCTCAGCTCCATTTGAAATGCCTTAGTAAATAGATCTGATGTGGATATTGCCTTGCCTCAGGTAGAACTACTCTTATTTGGGAAAGGAGGAAAAATTTAGAGGCTCAGACTTTCCCATGAAATGGGAAAGTATTACTGATGCAGTTCTGATACCTCCAGATTGTTTTAAAGGCCTCTCAGCCCTGCTTATATTCAGGAAAGGTGACGGAGGTGTTTATTAAAAAAAATTGGTGAAAACAATCCATGATCATAACCATAATCATTTAGTTACATAGTTGGATAATGAAACGTCTACAAGAAAACAACTAAGCTCAGAAAGCACCAAGGACCCCACATATCACAATCAATTCTTTTTATGAGGTCTTTGAATCTTATAAAACCCAAGTATTTAATTTCTTCTTGTAGTGACATCACTTTGGAAATTTTATGGACTGGTTTCTTTACTTTTCAGTTGCTTATGTAAGATTAATCTTCTCATGTTTTCCCAAACATTGCATTACTGTATTTAAAATGGATATTTTCATTTTTCTTAATCTTATTCATTCATGAGAGTTATTTATTTTTCCTTATTTTGGTTCTTCATTCTGAAGAATGCTTCAAGTTTTCCTTGCTTCATCATTGCAGAGAGCAGAGGTTTTCATATTGCCCGGACTTATGTTGGTTCCTTTATGACTGCATTGGAAATGGCAGGCGTCTCCCTTACCCTTCTCCAGGTCGATGAAGAACTGTTGATCCTCCTTGGTAATTTTCTTAGATGTTGGTTTTCTTCCCATTGTTTTATTGGGAAAATATATTGTGAGTTAATTGGTCAGAATATATCTATGGAACCATCAGTTCAAGATGGTATTTTGGGCATGCATAATGCAGATGCATAACTAGCACGTACATTTTTATTTTAAATAGTATCTTAGCTAGCTCTCCACTTCTATTATGCTGGATTTGATTACTTGGGGATTGTTCCCAGATGTTTTTATTTTACACAGGAAAAAAAATGGTGGAAACTCTCAACAATTCATTTGTTTATGTTCTTTTGTGAATGTAAAACTATCTTCAATTGTTGTCCACAATTATATTTAAATTCCTAGATTCAGAAACTACAGCGGTTGCCTGGTCAAAACCTGTCAGGATGTCAGTGACAAGAGAGAAAAGAGAGAGGCTAGTACCCAAAGAGTGTTCTCAGGAAGAAGGGCCTGACCCAACAAAAGGTACAGTCTGCAACATCTGTTATAGCTGCAATGTAATTTCTGCTTTGGTAGGTTCATGTCAACAGCTGAGAATGATCCAGGCTTCCAGGTAATGATAGAGACACAGAGTGGAGATAAAAGATCTGAGGCACCATTATATCATGATTGGACAAAAGGACTTAATCAGGGGCATATGTGCAGGTCACTAAGACTTGCATTGCTCTCTTTTCTCTGTTCTCTTTTCCTAGGCCCGTAATTTTCTCTGCTTCTGCCTAGTGCCATAATATTTTTGTGACATAGAACAGATGGATTACATGTATATTATTAGCTTGTGTGACAATAGATAGTGAATTGCCAGAGAACGCTTCTTTCATCTCTCTAGTTCCAATGCTCTGGATAAATGATTTTTGTTTTTGTTTTAATACACCATATTTTCCTTTCAAAAGAATTGCCATTCCAAATCTCTGATCGATGTTCACCCTTAAGAGGGACTTACAATGAAAGGGAAGGGGGAAAACAGTGGCCTGTGATTTTTATCTTCTGTGAGAAGAAGAGAGCCAAAAGCAGCTTCAGGTTGGCAGGTGTTCTTCAAGTTGCAGACTTTTTGAGAAGCTGATTAAGATAAGGAAACACCCTTTCAGAAATTACGCCAGAGCAATCAAATTAATCCTTCCCATTAAAGAACAAGATTTGAAATTAGGTTTTGGTGTATGGTTCTTTATTTCCAACATAGCAATGTTATACCTCTCTCTCTATATATATATAGATATAGTTTAGATTTAGATTTGTACGTAATACATAATATATACGTGTGTGTAACATATTTCTGCATGAAATATTCAACAGAAAAACATAGATAGATTAGATAGATAGATAGATAGATAGATAGATAGATAGATAGATAGATAGATAGATAGATAGAGTTACATATTTTTGCTGATAGTGAAAAGGAAGAGAGCCTTGTATAGATCTATTTTGAGGTTGTTATGCTCTTTTCAGCTAGACATACCCTTAATGGGATTTGAACTTGTAGCCTTCTGCATGCAAGGCAGTTTATATATGTATATATAAACAGTTATTAAAAATAATATTTATTTCTTGCTTAACTATTCATTTTATCATTTTAGGTCACTACAGTATGGCAAAATTAGATAATTTTTATAGAACAAACATGCAGAATATTTAGATTACAGTGATCCCTCGTTTGTCGCGGGGGATGCGTTCCAAGACTACCCGTGAAAAATGAATTTCCATGAAGTAGAGGAAATATTTTTTTAATGTATTTAATGAATATTTGGACTTTTAAAACCCACCCTTTGTGTTAAACAGTCATTCTATAATGTTTCTCAGCTGGAACTACATGTGATATCCTACCAGTTTCTTTAATAGAGTACAGTAGTACTGTAGAAGATTTTTATGAATTTTTAATGGATTTAAAATTTTCAATGGATTTTAGGCCCCTTTGAAAACCCGTGAAATGGCGAATCCGCAAAAGATGAACCGTGAAGTAGCGAGGGATTACTGTACTTCATTTCAAACCCTAGAATATTTCAGTGAATTATCACAAACGTTCTACTTTTTCACCATTGATGAAGTAAATAACATATGAGTCATCCAGTACAGAGTTACATTTCTTTACCAACATTCTGATAAAGTGATTGATTTGGTTAAGTGATCTGTGTAGTTTGATTTTATCTTTTTATTCATATATTCACAAGAAACAGAGGTGAACAGCAGCATCGGTACTTCTGTAAAATAGAGTTTATGAAACATCACCATTATTGTAACAAAAGTTTCCATTCTTTTTAGTGCCATCTTCTCCTCACATGAGATTGATTTTGGAGTATGTGTGCTCTAAAATACTTAGCCTCCAGGAGCAACTCAACGAACTTGACCGTGCTGCAGGTGATGGTGATTGTGGCAACACACATGCACAGGCTGCCATTGGTTAGTTCTCTTATCATACTCTAATCCTTGGAGTCAATTTATATCACGTGACAACCTCACATTTTTCTTTAGAAATTCAGTGTTGAATCCTATTGAGCTCTTTTGCAAAGTTTAGTTTATTTTTGGTTAGAGCAGCGAAAGCGTGAAATACCCTAACCACGGCTACAGAGATAGTAGTACAGTAGTACCTCTACTTATGAACTTAATTCGTTCCGTGACCAGGTTCTTAAGTAGAAAAGTTTGTAAGAAGCAATTTTTCCCATAGGAATCAATGTAAAAACAAATAATGTGTACGATTGGGGAAACAGGGAGGTTGGAGGCCCTGTTTCCTCCCGGGAGATTCCTAGAGAGGCCCCACAGAGGCTTCTCCCCACTTTTTCTGGCTCTGTTTCCTCCCAAGAGATTCCTAGAGAGGCCCCATGGAGGCTTCTCCCTGCCTTTTCCGGTTAGTTTCGGAGGCTTGGGTTTGTAAGTGGAAAATGGTTCTTGAGAAGAGGCAAAAAAAATATTGAACACCCGGTTCTTATCTAGAAAAGTTCGTAAGTATAGACGTTCTTAGGTAGAGGTACCATTGTATTTCAGGTTATGCAGTGTGAACAAATTTTGGCTTTTGTTGCTTGATAAAAAAATAATTTCAACTAAGGTTTAATCTGTATGACCAAAAGAGTAAAGTTTTCTTGCAAAGTATGAACTAGGGGTGGGGGTTGGGGTAGGCGTAATAAAGGTCATAAAGGAAACCTAAATACAATCACATTTGTATGTTTGCTGTATTTAAACAAAGGGCAAATTGGGACGGAAGGGGAAATCAGACCAAAAATCTGATTGATTGATCTTGCAAGAGAGCAAAACAAATTGTTGAAATATTCATAATTCAAAACTAGCTTTGGGTATGATTACTGTTTTCTCTAAAATAAAAACAATATGGTGAATATGAGCTGTTGCTCTTTCTCTCTCAGCATTGGAGATTACATATTTTCTGAGTTTTGTATTATGGATACATTAAGATTAATAATTTAAAAGTTTGAAAAAGGATTTTTAAATGTTTACTGATTCTGGAATCCTTGGTACCTCTCTGAGCTTGATGGTTTGCTTGTAGATGTTTCACCCTCCAATTATGTAATATCATTAAGACTGTTACCTAGTTTGGTAGTGAAATATCTGGAAGTAAACAACCAAGCTCAGAAACATCAAAGACTCCACAGTTCAACCCTGAGCTCTATAAATTCTTTTCTGATTCTGTTGCTAAATGAATTCTCAAGGGTGTCACTGTTTAAATACAATGTGGGATAAGAAAATGCAAGTTCCCTGCTTCTGGAATCTTTTTGTATCTTTCTTCCTGGTACAGTAAATGATCATATTAAATCATGGATGTCAAGACAGCTGTTTTTAAAAAAACTGATAAGATTCTATTTAATAACACTTCTTGGAACATTGCTTAAAATAAGGTTTTTTTTTAAATCATAAAATGAGTGCCACCCAGAGGATTATCATATGTAACTATGACTATTGCTTTACAGCAATCCAGAATTGGCTAGAAGATAAACCTCTGCCTCAACAACCTTACCAGCTGTTGTCTTCACTAGCCAAATTGCTCCTGGAAAAGATGGGGGGCTCTTCAGGAGCTGTGAGTGTTGGCCAATTGAATTCGCTGTTAGTTGAAAATGAAAGGCAAATAGAACTACTAGATCTGGAAGAAAACAGCTAGAAATTGAAAACAGTTTTTCAATTACTAGTTTAATTGAAGGCAGGTTTTCTCAAAAAAGAAAATAAAATAAAAACAAAGCAAGTTAGGACCTTGGTAGTACTTGAATGTACTTCAATTTGTGAAATTGAAATAATATCTGAAAAGAAGGCAATATCAAATCTCTCCATTTTGTTGTGTGCATAAAAAGTGTACATAGATTTTTCCAAATTACTAGGAATCAAGTTTTAATTTATGGATTAAGAAATATAATCACATAAACATGAAAATCTGCATTTATAATAATTTTGCCTTTTAGGAAAACTGGCAGAAAAATGAAACATTCCAATTTATAGTTGAATCTGATATCTAATTTAATAGACTACAGTAAAACAACATACTACTTTATAAATTGGAAAAACTGAGGACTTCTTAGATCTAAAGATGGAAGAATGTACAAAACAAGACACTATATTTTGTAATCCTGAAATTCTATATATTTTACTATTTTTTTCATTTAAGCCATGTAATGTACAACACAGCAGATACTTAGAATACATTTATTTCATTTGCAGCTCTATGGATTATTTCTGACAGCAGCTGCTCAGGCTTTACGGACTGATGATGACATAGCAGCCTGGTCCTTAGCGATGGATGCTGGAATTAGTGCTATGATGCGGTGAGCATAACTTCAATTATAACTGATGAAGTGTTCCTTTATTATTTGATAACATTTCATGTATTTTCACATGTAAGAGTGGCATCATTTTTATAGAAAATAAATGAGGGCTACTGTGAGGAAATATCATTCATGTATATGATATGATCCCAGTCACTTTATTTCATCATCTTGTTAATATGGTTCTCAGTTTCTCCTTCAAACTACAATATTTTCTATGATTTGTTTAATTGTTTGAAAAAGCAAGCCCAATTTTTACAAATATGCTATATGAACTACCCATGGTGTACAAGATTGATGGAGTTGTATAACCAAAATATTGTAGAAACTATACTATTAAATATTTCCTCTGACAGGTATGGAGGAGCTGTACCAGGAGACAGAACCATGGTAAGAAATTTATCTTATTATCCTTATTGACTTTGAGTTTCTTCTGTTAGTACCATGATGGCAGCCATATTTTATTTCCTTCACTAGCTATACTAATTGCAGATAACAACATATGTGATGCCAGTAGAGTTATTAATGGGATTATTTACAGCTATGAGGGGGCTTTATTGACATAAGGGAGTGATAATCACTGCTGCAGGATTAGCAATAGCAGTGGCACTTAGACCTATATACTGCTTCATAGTGCTTTACAACCCTCTCATAAACTGCTTACAGGGTCAGCATATTGCCTCGAACAATCTGGGCCCTCATTTTACCCACTTCAGAAGCATGGGAAGGCTAAGTCAATCTTGACTGGTCAAGATCAAACTCCTGGCAGTGGGCAGAATTAGCCTGCAATACTGCATTGTAACTACTGCGCCACTACAGCTTCTTGAAGTGTGCTTAATATTCCAAGGTGAAATTAGCCCCTTCAGGTGTTCTGAACCTAGAGTAACTTTCCAATTTAAAATTATTAGGATCAAGACAAAATGAAGTAACTAATTCCTCATTGTTATGACTGTTCCTACAACCTGCAATTAGTTTTTCAAAAAGTCATTAGTTTAATCCATTAACCAATAAAACAGCAGTTATTAGTTTTATAATTGTTATCATTGTTGGAGAAAAAAGTGGGGAATGGATGTAAAGAATAATTAAACATTGAAAATTAGTTTGGATGTCAGAAATAGATTTCTGACTACTTAAATAGGGCTGCTTTTGAGATCTTTCTTACAGAAAGCTAAGATTCATATCTCTAATACATTAATTCTGTGTATTCTACAGATGTACTCTTCTTCAGTACTCATGTTGCTTTTAGTCACATTTTCAGGCCCCCAAGTTCCTTTTTGATCTATATAAAAGAACAGAGTTCTGGGTACTATACATCACAAACTATACTATTTATTCTGGCAATGGATATTTCAGAGATGTCCTGTACTGTTTTTTCAGTTATATTTTTACCAAGATTCTTCATGGCAAGACTTTATTAAATATATACTAAATATTAAATCTCCAGGGGCATATTAGTTTTGTAAGTATTGCCTCATACATTGTAATTGTAAGTATTGCCACCACCCTGAGTCGCTTCAAGAAGGGCAGCATAGAAATCTAATAAATAAATAGACAAAATTAATTTTACATATGTACAGGTTGTCCTTTCCAGTGGATCATGACCATTAATTCAGTAACCATTTAAAGTTATAACAGTGCTGATGGAATGGTAGTTATGACTGGTCCTCAAAGTTCGTTGCAGTGCTCCCAGAGTTAGATGATCAAAATTGGGCGCTTAGCAGCCCACCTGCAATTATGACCATAGCACGTGCTTCAGCTCCCTTCCCAACTTTCCCCCATCTCTGCCCTTCAGGCTGCCCTTCACTTTGCCATCTACCTGTAACCCTGCTGACCTTTAACATCTTCCTCCTACTGCTGCCAAGGTTGGCCAAGTTATTTGTGATGTTCCCTTTTGACTTCCACCAAGCAGAGTCAATGGGGAAGCCAGCAGGGAAGGTCACAAGGCTCTCCTGCCCACAGCATTCTCTGGACCCATGAGTAGTCTTCTCAAGGCTTCCCATATTCCTTGTCTGGGACTTCCTCTGCTTTCTTCTTGCTGACCTTCACAGACCTGGGGTTATCACCAAGTGATATGCTCACATGATGTTTTGGTTTAGTTACATTGTTTAGCAATGGCATTCCTGGTCCCACTTGTCATTGTAACCTGAGGACTACTTATTCAGCATTTTTCTCTCTCTCCCTTTTTTTTCTGGTTAGCATTTTCCCTGTATGAGCCAGCACTTCCAACTGAAAATGTTTATAATTATTATCAGTTATAGCAAATCCTGGGAATTTCCTTCAAAGGTTTTTGTTCCTGTCCAATAAAGAATACTATATGTTGCCACTATTGTTTGTCTAATATTCCTCGTTTCTTGCCTAGCTGGATTCACTCTGGGCTGCTGCAAAAGAACTCAAAGCTTTGAAGAGCCCAAAGGCTGATTTGATGGAGGTTCTGTCCAAGGCTGTAAATGTAAGTTTATTAGCATACATGCAATTCAGAGTTAGTAACTTTTGCATAGTGAGAGCAAAGATGAGGAACATACAGTTTTCTTTCTGTTTCTTTATCGGAGAAGTGCTTCTTCAAGACATAGGAACAGATATGAGGTTAAGCTTTTAGAGCCTTTTGGAAAGGGATCCAGGTCAGGCAAGTCATAAATTTGCATTGCTTTCTGCCAACTCTTAGAAAGGAGCTGTTTTAAAAGATTCTTCTTGCCTCCAGGGTTATAATCACCTAAAGTCCTCCAGCCCTTAAAATCAATAATCAAAAACTATAAATATTAACATATTAAAGACTGTAGCAACAAGAGATCTAAACTCAAAATGACATGTGTTTACAAATCAATATGTGAAACTTTTCTGTATTATATCTAGTCTTATCTGTATAAAGAACAAGTTTGTAGTATGTTGCATGTAGTATGTATGTATGTTGTATGTAGTATGTTGTAGTATGTTTATGTTGCTTTTTTTCTCCAGAAAGCAGAGGCTGCTGCTGAATCTACAAAGAATATGGAAGCTTCCGCAGGCAGAGCCAGTTATATCAGTTCAGCTCACCTAGAACAGCCTGATCCTGGTGCTGTAGCCACTGCAGCCATTCTCCGGGCAGTGTTGGAAGGGTTACAGGCTAAACCATAGTAACTTCATGACATTCTTCCTTAATATAAATCATATTTTAGTACTAGCTTAAATGTCCTATCACTATTCTATCCCTGCTGTGCAGGATTTACTAAATCATGGTACTTTTGGCATGACAAGTTTTATTTTAATTTACAAAGTTTTCTTGCACATCATTTGGTATTGTTCTTGAAACGTCAGGCTTGAGAACCAAGTTGTGTTTATATGTTTGTCTGGAACTCTACGTTTTTTTCATGCTTTTTGGATTTTAACTGTTGCAGGGTCCACTATTCAGTTGTTCAAGTTGTTTTTATGTACTGCATTTCTTTGCTATATGCAAGAGGTGTTTTAAGTTTTGCTGAAGCTATGTAATGGTACATTCAAACAATATTGTAGCAATATAGATTGAACAACAAAGTAAAATGTATGCAAAGATCTTCTAACTGTAGATACCAGGTATATAAATATGCCAGAAACTTTATAAAATACTTCATAAACCATGATTAATAGTCTAGATTTTTTTTTTTAAATGAGCTGCTGAAATCAATATATTGACACAATATATTGCATAGAAATCTCTCTGGCCTCTAAATGAAACAAGATACTTGAATAGTTAAATCCATTCCCTGACCCAGGAGCACAGAGAGCCCCATAATTTCATAGGTGTAATCATCACACTTGTTAAACTACTACATACTTTTTGCATGCAATATAGCTTATGTAAATATGGAACATCAATCTAACTTAGTTTGTATATATGTAGATGCTGAGAAGAATATTGCTATATATTCATAATTGAAATAATCTTCCTTTTAGCCTTGGCAGCAACTCACCATTGTCCTAAGTTGCAGGGATCCTCTTTGGGTACATGGGATCATAAATCTAGATCAGGATTTTTGAACTGCTTACCCTCTGGGCAATATGCTTCAGCTGTTATACAGCCAATTAAAATGTACCCTGCTAGGGATGTTTAGCTAGTACCTAGATAACATAAAAGGAAGCTTGGCAACTAAACCTTCCTTTTTGGAGCTTCATAAATTTGATTATTTACACATGACTTTTTAAAGACTGTCTATTTTGCTTCTGGTGACAGTAAAGATTCATTTTTTATAGGATTTAGCATCCTTAAGGCTGGGACTTAAACATTTTGAGTTATGGTTGGAAATAAGTCAAAAACACTCTTTCAGAATTGTAGAGTATAATTACTCAGGTAACATGCTGGTTAACACATTAGATCTTTTATGTGGTGGGAGGTGAGTGTTATTTTCAGGAGCAGCTATAAAAGAATGCATTATAGTTTAGATTGAAAGAAATTATCAGATATATTTCACTGCCAGCCAAGGATCCGTGTTTGTAAAGGTACAAAAAACCCAAAGTTATTTCATCTAGGTAACTGCAGGCACCGTTTTTAAATATTTTGCTAATAATATGATCAAGAACTCATTCAATATAACCAGAATGAAAGCTAGGTGCACAGTTACAATTAAGTGAAATTACCTGTATTTAAATTGGAAAAAACCTTAATGGTGTTAAGGAAAATTTTCAAAAGGAATGTAGAAGAATAATATACGGTACATAAGATTTTATTCGTTGTCATTTGGTTATTTCAAAATAAAGCATTTAAACTAACTTTGTTTCAAGATATTTGCTTGTTGTGAGCCACTCCGAATCCTCGGAGAGGGGCGGCATACAAATCTAATAAATTATTATTATTATTATTATTATTATTATTATTATTATTAAATTATATTTTTCAGCTTTTTAATACTTCATCTTATTTTAAAATGTAAAAGAAAAGGGAAACCTCCTACTAAGGTTTAAACAAGGTAAATAATGTATGCCTTCTCATTCTAGACATACCACAGATGCAGTTCAAATAAACTAAACTCAGCATGTGAAAAGCAAGGAGATTTAAGGCAGGTTTGAGCATAGTAAACCAAAAATCATTAGTAAACAGTAATTCAAGAATGTTAGTGAACCCATAGAACCTAGTTGATACATATTATAATTCCAACTTCTAAAAATCAGATTGCTAAACTTGCAAAAGTTATTTTTTTAAAATATTTTGGGACAATTTAAGACAAGAACTCTATTGAATTAAAGAAAAGCAGGTATATTTCCAAAATATTATCCAAAGAAAGCATGTATTTTTGATGTTTGACTTAAAGATTATGTTCAGCCAGCCATAGAAAGGAATTCCAGAATGTGTAACTAAATAATAAATATCTGCCAACCCTGAGCTAATACAATGATACTGAGGAGTTAACATTGCAATGTATGTAATTATCCCATACTAGATACAAGTAGTCCTTGTTTGATGATTGCCTTCTTTAGCAACCATTTGCAGTTACAGCTGTGATGAAAAAATAACTTTACAACCAGTTGTTACATTTACAACTTTTGCAAGTCTGTAAAGCAAAGGAAAGCTGAAGTCATATCATAAGCAGAAACATGAGTACACTAAGCAAGCACTTTGTGTAATGACTACGTTGCCAGTCCCAATTGTTGCTAAATGAGGATTACCTATCCTTGAGTGTGTTTAATTCAGTTGCTTGATTAAGTTCAGGCATTTCTCTATTGTTGATTATGGAGAATAGTATAATCTTTTATTAGCATTACCAAGAAAGCAATTTAGCACAAATAAGAAAGGGGCTCAATTTCCACATTAACAAGATAGGAGATAGATATATTAGAATTAAGAAAAGCATCCAGGGTTGATTAATATTTTTTTCTAATAAGATCTAATCCCATTATTTTCCCATATAGAATAATGTATCTTATTAAACCAGACATGTGATCCAGTACAAAGTCTCATATTTAAACTCTAATGAAAGATGGCTTAAAATAAAGTGATTAGATTATAGCTCTAAGAAAAAGTAAAGTTAGTGTCACATTATTGTAACATATTGGGACATTATTGTAATATATGTAATAGCTTGCACTTCACCCTCACACAAGCACAAAGTCTACTGTTCTGAGAATAAATTTATAGCAAACAGGAGGCATTTTAAAGGAGTCTAACTAATGATTATGTTTTGTCATCAACTGAATTTCAGTAGCCACGCTACTGTTAACACAAAAGTAAGACTATGTTCCATGGACATAAATAAATACAGAAGAACACTGGGTGGGAAATATGTAGCTCAGGTTTTTCACTATTTGGGAAAATAAATACTTTTTTTAAAAAAAAATCGTATTTAGTTAGCATGCCTGAATCAGAGACTAATTAAAGACCATGAAATCTCAATGTTTTCTTTAAATCTGATGTGTTTACAGTAATCAAATGAAAAAAAGTGCTTGGAAAATAATTATCTCCATTGATATCCTATCATTCCAAGTAACTAGAAATCATATAAAGGTAGCAAGGTAGTTGCATTTCCATAATACATTACACTAGTAGTTTTCAAAGTATAGATAGGGATCCCAAAGTCAAATACATTAAAATCTCAGTTTTAATTTCTAATACAGTGTTCTGTCTGGGTCACTCCAGAAGCCAATACCAACCCAAAAAGAGAAGCCAGACACACTGGTAAAAGGTAAAGGCAGTTTATATAATTCAAGGAAAACACAGGTAACAGAAAATGTCCTTACAAACAGGAAAAACGCTGGAACTTCAAATATATACACAAAGGCAATAGTCCATGAAGCAATACCAGATTCTTGCTGCCAAGACGAAGCTGTAGATAGCAAACATATGCCTCCCACGAGTGTTCCAGACTGCTAGGCCACAAGCCAAGATCAGAGACGCTGAGAATCAAAGCAGGTCACCGCAACTCCCAAATGATAACACTCCACATGGCTTCAAGGCCTTGCCTGCCTTTTAAACCCTGCTGATGAGGACCACACCCAAACCCAGCTGTTTCTAATTCAATGGTGATAATATTTCTTTAACTGCTCCTTTCCTTGCTCTGAACGTCTCTGTCTCATGTCAATGACAGCTTGTGCGTCATCACCTAATGACTCCAAGCTACTGGCTGGGGAGAGAGCCCCCCCCCCCCCCCCCGGGGCTCTCATGCTGTTCTCCTTCATCCCATTCCTGACTCTCCTCTCCCCCGTCCGACTGTTCAGCCCCCTCCTCTGCGCTGTCATCCTCCGGGCATGGAGCTAGCAGAGACTCAGCCTGTCCCTGAGCAGCCTCAGGCTGAACCACAACATACAGTAAATATTGATAGATATAATCAAAATAAAGTTCTTTGGAGTCTTCAATTATTTTTAGCAAAATTAAGTCCTGAGACCAAAATGTTTAAAAATTGTTAGACTGTGCCATATTTGGTTTGCTTATTTGTCCAATCACAAATCCAGTCAATGTGTTTTGTAAACCAAGATATTATGGCAACCTAGTCATTTGTTTATCTGGCAAACTAACGTTCAATTATGGCTTGATGTGTTATATAAACACAACTTCTGTAGGTGAACTGGCAAAAGATTTGGCTGTCTACCTGATGCATTATTGCACAAAATTGGGGGGGGGGGAAATCCCTGTCAATCAAGAGAAGACCCTCTATACTACCTGTAGCTGGCTTCATCTGACATGTTAACCCCAAAACTAACAAACTATGCTCTATGATACATGGAATCTGAACAGATTCATATAAAAAACCCTCAGAAAATTATATTCAATTAAAAAACAATGCAGCACTGAGATTACACACAAAGCACTTTGTGTAGCACATCCTTTCACCCAAGTATCCCAAGAAAAATGAAGCTTTTCTTTAATTGATTATTTAGGATTTTAATTGGTTAATGAAAAGCACAAAAAACTCTGAACTTTATGGCACTTTTGCAAACAGATTTATTCAAATGTTACTGAATGTCCAGCAATCCTGATATAACTAATATTTCAAGTTTAAAAATCAGACCCAGAGAAACAAATCTGGATGTCTGTTACCAGAAAAACCTTATCTTTCTGAATCAGTTCATGGTCTGAGCTGCTGTACTGGCAGCAAGCAAGGCTACAAATTTCAATGAAGAAACCCTTACTGGTAGCACCATACAGCTGCTCTTTTAATTCTTCATCTGGTTTCTTGTAATAGAGGCTGTACAGGAAGCAAATCAGAAGTTGGATTCAATAAAACAATATTTTTCCTATAGTGAAAGGGGGTGTGGCAACTTCAGTTATCTTTAAGATTAGTATTCACATGTTAAATTCTGAGAGTGCATTTCATGGAATCATAAGTCATTTATCTAATTTTACAGAAAAATAGAGACACAGTCTATATAATGAAGGTTCCTGTGCCCTAAGTCTCAAATAAAGTTGTGCCTAGGTATTGAGAAATGAGTGGCTTCAACTATGAGTGAGTGATAAGTAGTATTGTTAAGTATTGCTAGGCTACAATTTCTGACAACTTTAACCAGTATGTATGCTGGAAAATAATGGTAGGAATTTTTCTTTAATTATTATCTAGAGCAGGGGTGTTAAACTTGTGTCATCACATGACATATCAGAACTTTTTCCTCCGTGGTTAAACTGGGTGTGGGTGGTAGCCAGTGCATGATGCATATGGGCCACAGAGCATGAATTTGACAGCCCTGATCTAGAGTCACAAATTCCTATTTCAATGATTGTGTAGCTGTTTACCATCACCTTTCAGTTTTCAAGATGACAATTTGTTTAATTGTCCCACTTCATTTGAACTGAAAGCTATATACATTGCAAATGTTTTATTTCAGCAGTTTAATGATTATTTTAAAATACAGGTTTGAGGACTAAATATCCCAAGTTTGAGAATTAAATGCTTTAGATTTAGACTCGATAACATCTAAATAGCCAGAATGGTGGCTAAATGTGTATGGCAGGAGAACAAGATTATTATTAAAGTATAATTTTAGCATTTTTGTTTAGTATTAGCAGAATAAAATTAAAATTATGCAGCTATTTGTCTTTAAAATATTTAGATTGCTGAAACTATTTTTTCCCTGAGCAGCATTTACACATTGGGGATCCATAGGATAAGGATAGATCAATTAAATATTTAATTCTCAGTTTACCAGGTTTATATCTTGTCTAGCTTGCAATCCCTGCCCAATTCTGTTTTGTGTTTCTTTTGGGTGAAGTATGGAGTATTAACTTTAAGGCCCAATGTGGTTTAGAGTTTGAAGCAGATTGAAAAAACACCTCTTTCTATTTGATTCCCAACATCACCCCCATTCAACTGAGATTGTATGAGACTTGCCTACATTTGTGACATGGATGACAAGCCTTCTCTGTGTGTGCCCCAGATCTTTGGAATGTAGTCGCAACTGAGTTTTTGTATACGGTGTGTATGTGTGTGTGTTCTGTGTATGTAGCATTCAAAAATACTTTTCAAAGCACCTTAAAAAACCATATTCATTTTCTATAATCCATCATAGCATAATTCCTCACCTGTCTGATGTCTTGTGAATTCACTTCTGGACGTTTCCATCCTGGTATGGCAAGACCCCACAACACTAGCACTCCAAACACCAAAATCAGCATTCCCAGAAAGTTGGCAAACCTAGCTTCTGCAGGAAGCTTGGAATACGGTGTTGTTGAATTTTTTCTAAGAATATAGTCAAACGAAGTGTTTGATGAAAAATAGTTTAATTCACATATTTCTATAAAAATCCAAAAATAAAAATTTTAGGTCATGGATTCTTCTGTGGTCATCTGGGGCTTTATCTATTAGCTTTTTTGCTCTTGCAGACTTTCAAATATTTGCTATTGACGTCATAATACAAAACCTAGGTATGCTTATGGTATTTGTTTCCATACTTAGTTCAACATCTTTACTTGTTATGTTGGAAAAACTAAATATACAAAGGCTGGAAATATTTTTATACCAGCTTTCCAGACCCCTGGGTCACCAAGAGGTGTTAAACCTCCCTTTCTGCAACTTCTAAATATGGAAAGCGCAATATTGGTTGAAACTGATATAGACATTTCAAGAAAAAATGCCACAGGGCAATTCTAAGGGCATCCCTGTAGTTGGATTCTGAGTGCCTGATAAATCTTTACGAACACCCCCTTCATATTTATAAGTATTTTGGTTACTATCAAAATCCATAACAATTTAAGTCCAGATCAGCTTGACCCTTCTTTCCTTTTTTCTAGATTGAAACTGACAAGCCAAATCATTAACTTTTTATAGAGATTACTTGTTACCTCAGAATCAAAAGACAAAATACAAGGACCCATTTCACTACATCCCTATCAACCCATAACCAAATTCCATTACTCACAATCTCATGAATAACTTTTCATTAATGCCTGAGATGCAGGATGCAATAGCCAAACCAAGAATGACAGAGCCAAAGAAAACATGGACAGGTTTGTAGAGGGCTCGGAACCAGATGGGCGTCCAAGGACTCAAAAAGGAAGCAAACCCCATTAACCACTGGAAAGGATAGACACGAATTAGAAGTCTTACATTATAGTATCTGAATTGTACCTGAGTCTATTTAACTTTACTTATACATGATTAGCAATGCCAGTAAGATAACATAGTCAGCAGAAGTTCTTTTTTTCTTTCACCTCTTTAATTTAAAATAATAATATAACTTTAGTACTTCAACCACATATGGACACATTTGTGAAAATATGATTAGAATGCTGGTGAGACCACATTTGGAATACTGTGTTCAGTTCTGGAGACCTCACCTACAAAAAGATATTGACAAAATTGAACGGGTCCAAAGACGGGCTACAAGAATGGTGGAAGGTCTTAAGCATAAAACGTATCAGGAAAGACTTAATGAACTCAATCTGTATAGTCTGGAGGACAGAAGGAAAAGGGGGGACATGATCGAAACATTTAAATATATTAAAGGGTTAAATAAGGTCCAGGAGGGAAGTGTTTTTAATAGGAAAGTGAACACAAGAACAAGGGGACACAATCTGAAGTTAGTTGGGGGAAAGATCAAAAGCAACATGAGAAAATATTATTTTACTGAAAGAGTAGTAGATCCTTGGAACAAACTTCCAGCAGACGTGGTAGATAAATCCACAGTAACTGAATTTAAACATGCCTGGGATAAACATATATCCATCCTAAGATAAAATACAGAAAATAGTATAAGGGCAGACTAGATGGACCATGAGGTCTTTTTCTGCCGTCAGACTTCTATGTTTCTATGTTTCTATGATTGTTGTATGCAATTCCATCTCTCACAATACAGTATGTGTTTAGCAAGCAAAACATTGCACGTTTCTTTAGGTAATGTATGATTAATATGCATAATTCTTTGGTTTAATTTTAATTTTCCCAGTAGCAGAAAAGTAATCTTTTTGTTTATAGCATTAATTTCTGGTGATAAGAAACTGAGGGAACACAATACAGTGGTACCTCTACCTACAAATGCCTCTACTTACCAACTTTTCTAGATAAGAACCAGGTATTCAAGATTTTTTTGCCTCTTCTCAAGAACCATTTTCCACTTACAAACCCAAGCCTCCGAAACTAACTGGAAAAGGCAGAGAGAAGCCTCCATGGGGCCTCTCTGGGAATCTCCTGGGAGGAAACGGCCGGAAAAGACGGGGAGAAGCCTCTGTGGGACCTCTCTAAGAATCTCCTGGGAGGAAACAGGGCTGGAAAAGGTGGGGAGAAGCTTCCGTGGAGCCTCTCTAGGATTATCCTGGGAAGAAACAGGACCGGAAAAGGTGGGGAGAAGCCTCCGTGGGGCCTCTTTAGAAATCTGGGAGGAAACAGGGCCTCCACCCTCCCTGTGGTTTCCCCAATCGCACGCATTATTTGCTTTTACATTGATTCCTATGGAGAAAATTACTTCTTCTTACAAACATTTCCACTTAAGAACCTGGTCACGGAATGAATTAAGTTCATAAGTAGAGGTACCACTATATATGTAAAAGTACCATCAAATCTTTCTTCACAAAAGGTTTAGCAATATTTGATTACATATTAAAAGATAAACCATTCAGATCTTTGCCTAATTGGCTATCCCTCAGAGTCCTAGAAGCTATCTTCAGGGTGTCCACCATACCTGGAAATCAGGGAATTTTCAGGGAATTTGTGAAAAAAACAGAATAAATCGGCAGGGGGGGACCTATTAAAATGTTTAAAAGTCAGTGAAAAATCATCTCTCTGCCTGGCAGAGTCAAGCAAAAATGAGCATAACTGTGGCAACAACATGCTTCCTCAGCTACCAATATTTCTCCACAGCTTAGCCGTTTGGTATGATGTCATCTATGACCGTGCCTTAACTAGATCGCAAGTTACAGGGAAATGTCAGGGAAATATCAGGGAATTTCAAAATGCTTTCCCCCTGGACCAAACCAGAGCATTGATTTTTCTCACCCACAACTCTACGTTGACCAGCAATGAGTCTCCAGAGTTTCAGGCAGGATTTCTTAATCCTTTCTGAAGATTAATGATTGGAGGCAAGTTACACTAAAAAATAAAAGGTTGGGAGTTACTGTAAATATTGTTGATCTCGCTTGTTTGTAGCCTTTCATCTCTTCTCTGGGAAACGAGTGAGTCCTCGGAGAGGGGCAGCATGTAAATCCAATAAATAAATAAATATACAGTATGCTCTTACCTACCTGGCCTGAAAAAAGTAGCACGGCAGAGAGCCCAAGCCAGCTGTGTAGAGAATACATGTTGGGGATCCCCTGCGCATTGTGAAACTTGAAGACAGCCTCCAATCCCAGAATGGTAAAGATAAACGCTATTGAAGCAAGTGTTGCATGCAGCACCTTCCAAGGGAGCTTAGAACCCTCTTGGGAAAAGGGCAAACGGTACATTAGTGCCGCTGCAGAGGAAAAGGGGGAAATTGTCAGTCAGATGAAGCGCTCTGGCACTATCACCGCTTGCACACTAAAAGGAGGGGGAAAGGACAGAGAAACTTTTTTTTCTCACTTACCTGTACCATATAAGACCACCATGCCTGTCACCATGAGAACTGGGTGCCAATTAAACATCATATGAGAACCATCCCAGGCAAGGCCGCCAAGCCAGTGCTGACTCCAATATACTGTAAGCCCCAAACACAAGATGCCCAGATTTCCCACCAGGATTGAATATGGTAGAAATGGAATTGTAGGCATCTCAATGCTACTTGGAAGCACACCTGAGAAAATAAATCAAGATACCAGAAGCTGAATAAACAGTTCAGGTTATTGATAAGAAATTAAATTCCAAATCTCCTCTCTCAGCTTTCTAGTCGTCTTAGCCAATATTGCCTTCACCCAGCTCCAAATTGCATTGCTTTCTGCTGTATGGCACACACGCGCTTCAATTTTACTATTTTTATCATGATCACCCAAGGAGGAGGAGCTTGAGAGAAAGAGCTAGAGAAAATATGTTAATATATTTACCCGTTAAAATTCATTGTTCAGAAGACAAAGTATTATCTCTCTGGGCTTATTCAAGCCCATATTCTACATGGGTGGCAATATGTACAAAGCTCAATCGTTACCATTAGTTTAATTGATAGGATTATCATCTTTTTAAAGACCAGAAATGCTACTTACTCATATCATGAAATATAGTTTCAAAGGTTTATAGTAGAAAGGAAGAAAAAAAGGGCTCTATAGATATTGCACCTGCAACCACTGCTTCTTGAGAAAGGCAACAGTCAAGATTTCACTTCTGCTTTTCGAGCAGAAGTTGAGGCTGAATAAATAGTAGAAAATGTCCATTAATAGTTCATAATGACCGAAACTTCTCTCTTCACAAGACACAAGTACCTTTATAGATAGAGAAAGGAAATGGACGTGCTCCGTGCTCACTCTTTTTTAATATTTTCTTTAAACATAGTACTTTCTCCAAATTGCCAGGCAATGTTTCAATACTTTTTCTAAAAATCAAGAGTTGTATTGAAATGTTTTTGAGTTATATATAATTGGTTAAAAAAATCAAAATAACCAGCAAACAAATAGTCACAATCATTGCACAGGCTTTGCCATACATCCAGAACCCCAAGCTCAGCGCCACAAACTTGTCTTTACAGAAGACCAGCAGGGTCAGGGCTAATCTGACTCTACCTCTTCTGACTGGTTTAGAGCCAACATGCAAGCTACCCTTTCTGTTAATTTGCCAGACATTGTCCATGCTCAGGTTGTTATCAATCCAATTAATCTATGTTAAGTAAATTTACAACAAATTAAGTTAATTATTGACTATATAATGCTATGCTATATATTCTCGTACTGCCTGTTCCTCTAAAACAAAGTACAGTATACTTATCAAGATTAATGTTCCACTGATGGGATTCATGCCACCGTTTCTAATCCCTATTATACCATACAGTGGTACCTCGAGATACGAGTTTAATTCGTTCCGGACCTGGGCTCTTAAGTCGAGCAGCTCTTATCTCGAACGACTTTTCCCCATAGGAATTAATGTAAATAATTTTAATTGGTTCCAGCCCTCAAAAAACTCACAAAGTTAGTCTAAATTATGCAGAAAGACATGTTTTTAATGAAGAAATGTACATGTACATATAAATGAATAATGAAGTTTCTTTCACTTAACTTGTAAACTTTCTTAAACTTTTAAATTTACATATGTTCAACTTCTCTGCCACCCAATCCTGTAGGACAGAGGTCCCCAACCCTTTTTGCACCAGGGACCGGCTTTAAGCGATCAAGAGAGGAATGGGTGAATGAATGGACGGAGGGTGGGAAGGAAGGAAGGAAAGAGGGAAGGGACAGGAACAGAGGAAGGAAGCAAGGAAACTTATGAAAGGGGAGAGTAAGAGAGGAATGAGTGAAGGGAGGGAGGGAGGGAAGAAGGTGGGAAGGAGAAAGAAAAGAAGAAATAGAGGAAGGGAAGGTAAAAGAGAGAAAGAAAAAGAGCAAGAAAGAAAGCTGCAAGCACCCCCCCGAGCCCCCCAGGCCGGCTGCAACCTTTTAAAACACGCGCGCCGCTTCGCAGCTGTCTCCTGAAGCCGAACGCGGAAGTTAGCGTTTGGCTTCAGGAGACAGCTCCTTGGCGCTTGTATCTCGAATTTGGGCTTGTAAGTAGAACAAAAATATCTCTCCCCTCCCAGCTCTTATCTCGAGTTGCTCTTAAGTAGAGCAGCTCTTATGTCGGGGTTCCACTGTACTTGTCTTTCTGCCTCACAATCCAGATCATCTGTTTTTACCCATATTTTGTCATTAGCATGGAGCAGGGATGCACAATTTGCAGCCCACCAAGCTGCTTTGTTTGTCGGAAAACAGCCAATACCCTGCTACCAAACAAAGCTTCCACCGAGGTTTTTGCAATAACTTCCTCCCTAAAAGACACATTGCAAAGTGCCTCCAGGCCTTATAGATATTGCAAGTTGCATAACTGCCACTGTGCTGCCAACTGTTCCTTTGTGGCATGCAGTTACTTTAAAAGTATTAAGCTGCCACTTTTGACTTCCAAGAGTTCTGCAGACTTGGTGCAGGGACATTTCAGATAATGAGATAGCTTCCCTGTGTTTACTTTTCCTTTGTGTCTACCTTGCATTGTAAAACTGGCAATTCCCAAATTAGTTCACATTGCTGGTCTATTCATTCTGTTTTCTTGGCAGTTGTTTACTCACCAGTGGTCTTACTCCTCTAGTTTAAAAGCCAGATTAGCTCTCCCTCATCCAAAAATATATTTTCTCACTTTAATTAGATTAATTATCTCTACACAACAGCTCATTGACTTCAAACCTACCATATTTTTCAGAGTATTAAGACACACTTTAGTTTGGAGAGAGGAAAACATGGGGGGAGGAATTCTGGCTCTGCCTACCAGCGTCCTTAGCCTGGTCATGTTCAGCACATTAGTTTTTTGGTTGTGAGCACTATCCCTTGGATCCAATGACAAGTGTTACTGCCGTGGGAGGTTTTTGTAGCTGATTTACATGTATAGGGATTTTTTGAGGGCTAGACGTTGAAATTGGATGCCAAAGTTTAGAGAATGAAAAGAGCTTTGTAGTTGTTTTGTTCTGATAGTGATTTATTGTCAGCTGTTTTTATTTCCTTCATTTGGATAAATTATAAACTTAGCATTGCTCCCCTAATTGCAGCATCCACATTACTATTCAATAAATGTTCATTGGGGACAAGTTAGATTATTCTGGCTTGCTATACATAAACTTTGCTTTCAAAATTGTACAAAGATACTGAACCATTTTGGCTTCTAGGAAAAAGGAAAACATGACACGTGTATTGCAGGGGTCTACCAGAAATATATTTTTGGCTATTATATCACCTAAATACTGTAGTAATTTTTTTTTTAAAAGCACACAGATAGTAGCATATGGGCTGCCTTGTTTTCCAAAAAATAAGACATTCCCTGATAATAAGCTCAATCGGGCTTTTGCGTACATTGGCAGTAAGGCCAAGCGCTTATTTCAGGATTCAAAAAAATATAAGACACAGTACCTGCTCAAATAAATCAGATAAAATCTAATTCTGAATGTGGCAACTTCTGCTCTCCTCCCAAAATCAATCAGATATGCAACTGTGACCATAAAACTAATATTATTTTTAATTATGTATCCACCTAGGTATATAAATAAAAATCACTATAGTTGGAAGTAGATGTGGAAAGAAGAAAAGCTCAAATGGATTGCACAAGTGCTTTGGATCATAATCTGTCCATCTCAATAGAAGGAATGCTGCTTGCAACAACAAAATTAACAGAAATAGTTTAGAGATCGTATTTCCTTTTTTAAAAAATTTAATGGACAAGAAGAGACTGAATATTATAAAACCTGGGATTAGGTCTATGTTTGGTTAAATAGAAGAATATATAAATAATCGAAATAATTGAATATATAGTATTACATAGTTAAAAATTTGTAAATAATAGGAGTCTACGAGAGGGATGACATACAAATCTAATGAATGAATGAATGAATGAATGAATGAATGAATGAATGAATGAATGAATGAATGAATGAATAAATAAATATGTTTTTTTCTCTTCCTGTATGATTGGTTTGCAAAGGTTTTTCTCCGAAGAGCAGAGCGGCAATAGCTCCTACTTTTTGTTGTATGTTTGTTGTTTCTTTTATGTATGTTGATGTTTTGTCTTGTCTTGGGGGGGGGGGGGGGGAATAAAAAAAATAAAAATAAAACATATATTTTTTTACCAATAGCATAACATGTAACATTAAAGGCTAAAATTTCAAAGCTAGGCTTTATTAAAGGGTTACAAATTTTAGCGTGTCCCTGCTCTATATTGTTCGAGGGATACCAATCTCATTGAGTAAACAATAAAATGCACCGCCGTGCTACATTTTGAGAAAAATGCATAGTCGTTTTTTGAGACTAAGTGGCCTAACGAACATTAACTGTGTTGGAAAAAGACAGAATAATTGTCCACACAAAAACATACAGATTACCGATTGTTTTAATGGTTTCTAATGAAGAGGAGCGTGCAACAGCAGACCCAAGAACTAGCAAGTGTGCGGCACTCTCCTGGGGAAAATAAAGGAACTTGGTCGATTTGACAATCAAAACCACAGGAAGATCGATATTGGCAAAAGAGGAAAAGCAGCAGCAGCAGCAGCAAAATTTTCTTGAGCAAAATATCAGTGGGAAGACAATACTGTATGCTCCTTTACAAGAATGAACGTGCGGGTGAGTGAGAGTCACAATGATTGCCGGTATTAAAGATTTTCCTTACTCCCTTCCTCGGTCCTATCACAACGCAAATGCAACACCACGCTCATACCTCGCTTCCGCCTAAGTCGCAGAGAGAGTCGGGAAAAGTAGTTCCAATCCTCAGTAGCCCCTTCATTACGGTCATTGCCGCTCATTGCGGATGAAGAACTTAAGCCCCTCTGTTCGCGCTTAGAGCCGAAACCCCGCCCAGTGAAGATTTCCGATTTCTCTGGATGTCTGGGAAATGTAGTTTCCTTATCCACATGTGCGGTTTGGAGCAAATCTTTTTCTAGGTGGTTTCAGTTATCCCGCCAACCCGTCCTCCCCTTTATATATATGAATGAACTGTAAGCTTCATGAACAAATTCACACTGCCTTCAATAGAATGGAATGGAATTATTTATTGGCCAAGTGTGATCGGACACACAAGGAATTTGTCTCTGGTCCATATGCTTTCAGTGTACATAAAAGAAAATACACATTTGTCAAGAATCATGAGGTACAACTCTTAATGACTGTCATAGGGGTCAAGTAAGCTATCAGGAAACAATACTAATGAAAATCTTAAGGAGATAAGCAATAAGTTACAGACATACAGTCATAAGTGAGAGGAAATGGGTGATAGGAATGATTGCCTGCCATGCACCACATTTTAATTTGTCCCCATTTTAATGAGTCCTCGGAGAGGGGCGGCATACAAATCTAATAAATTGTTGTTGTTATTATTATTACTATTATTATTAATGAAAACAAGTAGATAAATTGATGGAAATGTTTTTCACACACTAATTGAAACATTAAAGACCCCCAATATGAATTATTAACTACCTCCATTCATTTTGTGCCTTAAGTGCAGAAGCTGAGCTTCCACATTACAGAAGATAAAATGTGGTTGGTTTCTTTAGGACTTCAGCAATAGAGTGATCAATGCCTGGAATGCACTACCTGAACTCTGTAGTTTCTTCCCCCAACCCCCAAAACTTTAATCTTAGACTGTCTACAGTCAACCTCACTCCATTCCCAAGAGGTAAGAGGAATGCATAAGCGCATCATTGAGCCTACCATCCCTTTCCTATTGTCTTTTATCATTACTTTTTACTTATGTTTAGAAATAATAATAATAATAATAATAGAATATAATTCTTTATTGGCCAAGTGTGATTGGACACATAAGGAATTTGTCTTGGTGCAGATGCTCTCAGTGCACATAAAAGAAAATATGTGGTGCAACACTTAATGATTGTCATGGGGGTCGAATAAGCAATGAAGAAACAATCAATATTAATCAAAATCTTATACAAGCTACTACTATCATATACATGTTTGACAAATATGGATGGATGGGATGGATGGATGGATGGATGGATGGTTAGATAGATAGATAGATAGATAGATAGATAGATAGATAGATAGATAGATAGATAGATAGATAGATAGATAGATGATAGACAGACAGACAGACAGACAGACAGACAGACAGACAGACAGACAGATAAAGCGGAAAGTTCATGCTCCCGTACTGCCGTAGCACCACCCTCTTTAGGTTGCTTGAGGATCGAGGCGATAGTATGTTTGGTGAAGAAGCGCCCAAGGCATCCCGAAGTTACTCCTCGGCTTCGGCCTCTAAGGCATCTATGATCTCCGCGGCCCCGGCTGCACTTCCGGGCCTTCTGGCTTCGGCGCCTCCTCCGAGCCGCTGCGCTATCGCCATGGGGACCGGTTGTGGCGGCGCGAAGTAACTGTCCTGCCTCGTTTGCTCCTCGTCGCGGGGCTGCCCCGGCGCAGCGACTGCGCTTCCTCCGGTTTCTCGTGGGTCGTTAACACAGCACGGAGCCGTATTCGATTCCTCAGAAGGTGTAAATTCGACTCCTATGAGAGATCTCGGAGCCTCCGGTTGCAACGGGCTTGTGTAACACAGGTAAGTCCTGCATTAAGTGAAGTCTTGTATCTTAGAGGTGGGCGTTTCCCCCTTTCCCACATAAGCGGAGGCGATCGTCCGCTGCCTCCATTCCCACTCACCACCACCACCACCCAAAAAACCCCCGTGGTCCTGTCCCAGGTCTAGAAATGCTGGATTACGGGCCATGTTTTGGGTTTCAAAAGTAATGCAGTATTCTGTATAAACATTCTGTTGGCAATTTAAAAATACATGTACTGTATTAAAAACAAAGAGCCAATTTGCTGTAGCTGTTAAGATACCAGACTAGAAACCGGGAGATCTGTGAGTTTTAGTCCTCGCTTAGCGGGATTACTTTAAATCAGATCCTCTGGGTCCTAAAAGCAGGCAAGGGGGGGTCAACCTCGGAAAAACTTTGCCCCCCCCCAAAAAAAACCCCCAAAAAATCCTGCAGGGATTATTCCAGGCAATCACCGGAAGTCTACAATGACTTGAATGCATGAAAAGAAAAGGGGGAAAAAGATTTTCTTTGATTTAGCAAGGTATCTTTTTTTACCCCTTTTCAAGGAATAGTGCTTGATCATTCTTTGCTATTTGGATCTGACCTAAGCAGCAATTAATAAAATGTCTGTCTCTTTCATTGTTACTTTTGTTTCCATTTACTTTTCCATCTCAGCAAATCTATCTGGAGGAAGAAGCTTGCCTCTTTCATAACATGAGTATAAGCTGGTTCAACTGCCTGGAATGCAGAGGCTGAGATCCCAGAATCTGAGGGAAGAAAGATGCTCCAGACCAGCAATTACAGCCTGGTGCTGTCTTTGCAATTCCTCCTCTTGTCCTATGATCTCTTTGTCAACTCTTTCTCAGAATTGCTTCGCATGGCTCCTGTCATCCAGCTTGTGCTGTTCATGTGAGTAGTAAAGACTTGCATATGTTCCTTAGTACATATTCTTTGCAGAATGACTTGGTTTTGTCATAATAACAGCAGTAAAGTGAAAGCGGCGAAAGAGGGTTCTGTAGATTTTAAAACTGTTGTCAAGACCAAAATGGTCCATGAAGGGAACTGTAGTTATTTTTATAAGATTCTCTAAGAGATGTTCATAAAGAAATGTTTCAGTCTGTACCGGAGTTTTTAATTAATGAATCATTTATATGGCCACCCATCTCAAAATGTGACTCCAGATGGTATACAATTTTTTTTTTTTTTTTTAAAGAAGAAGCCATAAAAACAAGCCATGTAATCTCATATGCAAAGGCCTGCAATTTTTATGCTAGGAAACAAAACACTTGAGAGCCAGTTTGGTATAGTGGCCAAAGGCACCACGCTGGAAACTGGATAATTGAGTTCTAGTCCCACCTTAAGCAGTCAAGCAGTGATTTGGAGTTATTTATTTATTTATTTATTCATTCATTCATTCATTCATTCATTCATTCATTCATTTAATTTGACTTCTATGCCGCCTAATCCCGAAGAACTCAGGCGGTTTACAACAATAAAAGAATTACAAAACAATAGAAGAAGTCAAAAATATTATCTAATCTCTAAAATCCTAATAAAACTAGTATAAAATGGACATAACAACATGCATACACACCAATCCCAAGTTGGTGACTTTCTAATATTCCTGGGAAGAAGGCAAGCCGACTTTAAAAACATTGCACAGAAAAATGCAACAACTTGTCTAGTTGCCCATTTGTCAGAAATCAAGACTAACTCAGCGCTCCTCCCCCAAACCACTTATCAAAGAACAATGTCTGTTGGGTAGATTGGAATGTACTTTGGGGTAAATATTCATAGAATTGTATCTTTAGTTTCTGCTCTTCTTGGGTTGCCTTCATTCAGGAAAACAGAGAAAGCCAGACAATATCTTAATTGATTTCTATTAAGTAATAAAATAAAACATTTTTAAAATCTAACATCAATTTGTATAGATTACTCATAACCTATGCTGGTTTGAACAATGTATTAAAATATTTCTATATGCATGGTGTATTAGTCAGATCACTGTGCTTAGGGAGTAGCAAAGAAAAATGGAACTGGGGGCAAGCAGGGAGCTCAATATGACTCTTATTTCCATGGCAGTCTTTTAAACAAGAGCTTTGGGATCTCTTTTTCTTGTTATTAATGAGACAGTAATATCCCAGTGGAAAGATAGGCAAAAGAGATTTTAGCAGCCCTATTGTTGTATTCTCTATTTGTAAAAAGCAAACCCATTTTTGTAGGATGTATGGGGCTATGTCAATCTCTGTTTCATTTTTTAAGAAGTATTTTTTCCCCCTACAGCATTCAAGATATTGCCATCCTCTTCAATGTCATCATCGTCTTTCTCATGTTCTTCAACACTTTTGTTTTTCAAGCCGGCCTGGTCAATCTCCTGTTTCACAAATTTAAAGCAACTATTATCTTATCAGCAACATACCTTGCATTGAGTATATCTTTTCACATATGGGTCATGGTAAGAAATGATTATGTTTGGCTCTTAAAGAGGTTTACTTATCTTGAATATTGGAATTAGATAAATTTATATTGAAATCCACTGTGCATGAGTGGTTTATTTTCCCATCATTGAATTCAATACACATCTGTTCAGTATGCATCTGTTCAATACACACAAATGGGTTGTGGTCCATAAAATAATTTTGTTAGAGGAATGCTGGCAAGAATGAAGGTGGGGAAAATAATTTGATTTTCCATGTGAGCCTGTTGAAGTTGATATATGTTTTCTATTTGTGACTAGCTTAGTAAATTTAAAAGTAGGAGGAAATAAATTGGATACTATAAAATTCCCGAGTCCTTTGGGATTGGGCGGCATAGAAGACGAATGAATGAATGAATGAATGGATAAATAAATAAATAAATAAATAAATAAAATGCAGTGTAATGGATTAAAATAAGAAATATCTGAAATATTTTGCAAAATACTGCTTGTAGATTTCCACGTCTATCTCTCCTACAGTACTATGATCCCTGTCAAGCAAGCAGAGAACTTAGTGCATGCCAGTAACCACTTCTGTATATAATCCACCTATGAATAATTTGTAGAATAGAAATTAATTGTAAATTGGATGAAAGAATTTTCAAATCTAAAGAATTATATGATTTGATTACTGTATTAGGGTATACTTTACTTTGTAGACCAGCAGGAACTATGTGTTAATAGTCGTGTTTTTGTTTTTGTTCTACAGCAAGTGTTAGATTAACATCCTCTCTCCAGTTGGTCAGTGACATAAACTCTGATGTGGCATGTGTGACTAAGATATGTTAAGATGCAAACAGTTACATTTAGATAATTTTCCTTGTATTTTTTTAAAATGTGAAGTTTTAAGTTAGAAGAAATTTTACTGCCTTTTTAAACACCATATACTTATCCGTGCTTTCCTGAATTAATCCAGTTGGCTAGGTTTCCAAAACACACTGAACCTTAAACTAGCTACTCTATGCTTGCATGATGCCATGTGCATTTTAGGCAAACATGGACAAATCTACCCTTTTATTACTATTGACTCAGTTGACATATTTAATTAGACCCAAGAGGACTTTCAACTGACTTTCCCTAGTAAATTTCTACCTAAGATGCTTTTTAAAAATAACAGTTCAGTCTTTCAGTTTCATCTCACATAGTTTCATACACATGCATTGGTCAAGTATTTTCTAATAATTTCAAATAAATAGAACTTTTATTCTTGATAATGTAATTTATAATGGGGAATGTCTCTCACTTGCCATATATATTTATGTTGGTGATTTCTGTGATCCTTAAAATATGCGCTATCTTAGATAATTGAATGAGAGGCCTAGCAGTGGTTGCATGTTGTGTTCGTAAATGCCCTATTACAGATTGTCAATGTTCCAATATTATGTTTAGTAAATTAGAACATCAAATACTCTTATTGATATACTGCATCCCTCTAAGTGAGTTTATCCCTTGCAGTCTTTATAAATGTTGATTTTTCTAGGCAGCATTGTTGGACATAAAACATAAACAACATATACAGTATTCTAAGGTTCTGTACTCCTAAAGTCAGTCTATATTTATTTGGGTTGAGGAAGAATCAATGCTGCTACTTTTGTTTTGTGGCTCTCTAATGACCCTTATTAAGATGTAACAAATCTTAATAACAATGTAACAGTTTCATTTACCATTACAGAAACCTGTGGACTTATTTGGTATAGTGGATAATGTGCTGACCTAAAAAACAAAGAGATTGTATGTTTCTAGGCTTGCTTTAGGCACGAAATCCAGCTCCCTTTGGGCCAATCATTTTCTTAGCTCAATCCACTTCACAGGGTTATCATTATGGGGGACTTCTGGGAGAGATTTGGTGTACTTAAGACATATTTGCAAAAGTGAAGCTGAGGTCTGGCTGTCAAGGAACCAATGAATAGACAAATCATTTGAATTTCTTCATATAAGGAGTGCATGAGAAATCATCCACTATGCTCCAACAAGATCACAGGATAGTGGTTTTCCATGAAGGTTGGAAGAAGAGGGGATTAGCCATCTGGCTTGCAACTGCAATGGGACCTTTTAAAGAACACTAAGTTTGCAAGGCTCACTTTCTAATCTCTTTTGGAAATCACCTATTAATTATCTCAAAGCTATTCAAGACCTTTGGAATAACAAGTATGAAAAATCATTAGGTGAAATTACCTTCCACTCTTGAAATCAGCAGCAAAAAGCTAAATAAGATTTTGATTACCAAAGTTCTAAATGGATTATAGGTCAAGATAAATTTCAAATGCTGATTTTGCTATAAGATTTTGGAATTAGCTGTACCAAGTAAACAACTTCTGAACAGTAACAGAATTATTTCAATTAGCCTGGTAATTGTAAGTCATAACAAAATATAAGTGATGGTTTTAGCAATTGGACATTAGAGTGGACTAAAGATTTTAAGTACGAGAAAAAATACAAAACCTATAAGTACTTGGATTTACAGGATGATTAAACATTTAATGGAAACATTAATGGAGGTCTTTAAAGATTGGATCTTAAAGTTAGTAAGTATAATAATAATATTGTCAGTAATGATATCTCCCAATACATATTTACTATGTCTAAAAGATGTTAATGAAGCAATGACTGAAATGGAACATTTTATTTGAGAAAGTATTAAAAGTAGAGCTACAAATGACAGGCCAAAATAATTATTTGCAAAAGGACACTTTATTGGATATACAAAGAAACTGGCTGAAGTTTTTAAAACTAAAAGGAAATATAAATAATCAACCAAGAAAACAATCTGTAAAATATTTTCTTATTGGATCTATATAGGAGGTCTGAAACAATTATGTGGTGAAGAAAATTGAAGAGAAATGAAATACCCTCAACAATATTTGATGGGAGTAAACATTAGAACTATTAGAAGTAAAAGGAAGGAATATAGTTTATTTGATCAAGCTTAAAAATACCCCCCTCCCCAATGTTTTGCAATCCTTTATGTGCTTTTGCTGACTTCAGGATTGAAAAAGTTGATGTTTTACGGATTTGCTTATAGATAATGAATAGAATATATTATGAAGAGATATCTCGTAAGGACTACTAACTTTGTTTATACTTGTTTGATGTATGTTAGAAGTCATTTCTTTATATATTTCTTTTTATTTCTTTACTGTTTGTTTTCTTTACTTTTTCTTCCTTTTTTCCAGCACATTTTATATTTTTTCTTCTCTTTAAATTTAGTCTGTGTTAGTAATCAAAATTCTTAATAAAAAGTCAGGAAAATAGACTGGAATATAGCAGCATTTAATTCCTTGAGTCACATATATTTATAAGGGAGGATAAAATAATAATAATAACTGCACAACTAACCCATGAGATGACTTTAATGTATAAATATTCAACAGCAATTGTATCTTTTCTGTAACTATTATTGAAATTGTTAAAGGGTGCAGCCAATCACATCAGAGACATTATTTTACTTTATAAACAATTATTATTTATTAGATTTGTATGCCGCCCCTTTGTAAGTACAGAATATATAGATGGCCCAAAAATATGTCTAGTTTTTAATTAATTAGTGAATCACATATCAGAACCCATATCTGTTTCTTGTCATCTCCTATTTTCACCCTTTTGTTTTGCATCTGTTTAATTGATTTTTGTTTCTTCTTATATTGAAACTAATATTTTTCATCCCGTTTGATAAAGCTTCCCACTTGGAGAGCAGTCTAGGTTCAGTTGCTTAGACTGTTTGGGCCAAAACCTTACTTAGTCAGAAATTTAAGAGGATTTTGTGGGATTTGTTGTTGGTAGCTAGAATAAGTCTGACGTGCTTTATAAATCTGGTGATCCGATTAACCTTTCTATGTTCCTCGGCTTCTCTCCAGCACTCAAACTCTTCCCATATGGTATATGAATGTTTAATCCTTGAAAGATTTGAAGGAAGGGGTTCAATTGTATTTTATTTTGGTTATAACTAAAGTGGAAACTTGAATTCTAGGGCTTCTCAGAGAAAGGAACAATACAGGTACACAATTTTTCAATTGATTCAGATATTTATGAATTAAAGAGAATTATGTAATATACTTTACTTTCTGGCTTTGCATTTTATATTTGAATATATTTTAATTGAAAAAGTGAAGACCTACTATGGTATTTTACAGAAGTTCTAGAAAAAAGTTGAGATGTTGTAGAGCAAGATATTGATTTTTGTATTTGTTGCAAATATGCCTAGTTTTTTTTCTAGGTTTAGGAATTCGAAGCCTTTTCTGTTCTGTTTGTAGATTAGACTTGAGATTTTTCCAAAGTCACTGCATGGATGGGATTTGAACTGTAGCTACTACATCACAGCAATACTTACATCAATCATTGGGCTGATACAATTCTTGTTTGCTGGCAAAACCTCTCTTTAAAAATATTAAATGTTGTTGGCCTTTTAAATTGGCTTTTGTTCAGAGCTGTTGTGATTTCCATGCTGAGGTCATATGGTTTGAGATAGCCTTACAAGATTTCATTTTCTTTCTCTCAATTGCTACACACCTCTTTTGGCATCCCATTTTGTTGCTTTTTAATTGCTTTTTTAAATAGGAATAAAGATTAACTTGGCCATGTACATCAGTGGTTCTCAACCTTTCTAATGCCGCCTCCTCTTAATATAATTCTTCATGTTGTGGTGACCCCCAACTATTAGTCTAGCACCAATTCTCCCAACAGAGCTTTAAGATGCTTGGCAGGAAGGTCAGAGGGACACCCCCACTGTAAATGCCTGATTTATTTATTTGTTTGTTTGCTTGTTTGTTTATTTATTTATTAGATTTGTATGTTGCCCCTCTCCGTAGACTCAGGGCGGCTGTTTGGTCGGATTGTAAAAATATGTTCCAAGATACTAGAATAGAAGCTTTAGTTCCTAACACCATGGGAAATTTGTCTTTTCCCATGGTCTTAGGTGACCCCTGTGAAACAGTCATTCAACCCCAAAAGAGATCCCGACCCCCAGGTTGAGAACCACTGTATGGCCATCTACATTCTTGGTCTTCCAGAGGGCCAGGGGAAACTACCGGTACTCTGCCAGGTATTCCTATCTCCAAGCAATCCAGTGTTTAGAGATGGAGGCAGCTGAAAGAGAATGTTTTCTTTGAGGGAAATCTGTAAAACCTATTGCTGCAATGTGCACTTGACAAAATTATCCTGAGTTGAACATTAGTGGAATATTATCAAAGTTAGTTTTTCAGTTCATATTGTCAGCTAGACATTTCCGTCAGTTTAAGAGAAAGGATCTTATCCTATGAAATAGATCTCAGTGAGAAAGAATTGCAGACATGTAAAAGCCTAAGACGGAGGGTGCAATCTAGGATTTGAAGTCTACATGTCAGTCCAAATTAGTCCATAAATGAATGGGGAAATAATCTTTATCCTATTTTTATTCATTCCTGTATCACAATTTTAAAAATTAATTCCCTTTTTATGAATGCATAGAGTAGGGCAGGCAATAGTGGGGGAAACCGATATTAAGTGAATGTTAGATTTTCCAAGATTTGAAAAAAAAAGTCATTAGAACGATCTGCCAGTTAGTTAACCAATGTCCAGCTGGAAAAATGGTATTAGGAATCAATATTAAAAGGTAAACAAAATTGCTGGGTAAAATCAAATTAAATCCTAGTTATATATAAACATGCAAAACTATTACAATCAAATAATATAGATAAATATGTAAACTAGTGCATGATTACTTAAAGAAGATGCTAGTTTTACTGGAACTTACTATAGATATATGTTTGTTTTGGAAACTCTTGATTCTGGCCAAACAGAAAATTTGAACAATTAGTATGGGAAGTGTTTGAATGCAAAGCAATAAATGGGAATTAAGTACACATTAAACTATACTGCATGTTTCCATTTGTTTAATTATTTGATGATAAACTCTACTGACATGTCAAGGGGAAACCTTATGCTACTTTCCAATTATAGAAATATTGAATATAATATTTTTTTAAAATGCTTTTTATGCTTTTCTTTTTTTAAATAGAATTGCCGCTGGGAAAATGCAAACATCTTTGTATGGACTAATGAGATGCAGACTCTGTTTGTTTTCCAGAGATTAGGTAAGAATTAAGTTGTGTCATTTCCCTTTGTGTCAAGACTTTTGAACTTTTTAATGAAGATGGTATAGTCAGCATTTTTCCTATGTAAATTAATGGGACAGCATATGAGAAATGTAGGAATTGTATCAGATATCTATGTCAGACATTAGATATGCCCTATTTTTGGAGTATAAAATGCACCTTTGTTTTTGGAGGGAGTATAACAAGGGAAAAAAGGCCTCTGCCTCCCAGCAATTTGTCAAACAGCAAACAGCATAGATGATATACACTGTTTGCTGTGTATTTCTGTGCATGTGTGCCTGACCCATAGAAATACCAAAGAATTGGAGAATTGTAAATTATGGCCATATATTAATGCCAGAAAGTTTTCATAAATATAATCACACTAACATCTCCCAATTATTTAAATAGATCTACTACAAATATGTAGTCAAGTCAAGATTTAATTCAGCTGCTTTATCTTAATACTAAATAGGACATTGTTACATTCCACATTATTCTTGTACAGAGCTGTTAAAATTGGCTTTCTGGAAGTATACATTATCTGCTATTTAAAAAAAGATGCAATAGCACTCGGCCTCTTCAGATCAAGCATTTATTTTAAAAAGCTTCTTCATTTTGTTCAAGTGTCTAGAACAATAATAAAGCAGTCTTTAAAAATCAGTCTAATAATTTGAACATTCCACAGACATTTATAGTTATTGACTTACCTTCTTGCATCCAGATTCAGCAACTGATTAGCACAAGAAAATAAAATTCTGCCTCTCCCTCCAGGTTTGCCTCCTTGCAGTTTTAGTTTCACTTTCATTTTAGCATGTGGCCACTGGCCAGCTTCACTCAAATGAGGGTCGGGAAGCTGATACTAAGTTGCTTGGCTAAACAGGCTCTGCCCTGTTTGCTGTAAGGAGGTAAATTGCTAGGAGGCAGAGACCAAGGGATGGGGGGGGGGGGGCGCTACATTCGGTGAACAAGACACACTCAAGTTTTCACCTTCTTTTTGAGGGTAAAAAGGTGCATCTTATACTCCGAAAAATATGGTATGTATAGTCACCAGCCAATGATTCTTTGAGTTTTCAGGCAAGCCTTTCTGAGCCCTCTCTGAAGATGCTGGATTTGGCATGCAAACCATCTGCCCTTTCACAGATTTGCTAGTAAATACTTCTGGAAAGTTTTGAAATATTCCCCGAAAGTAGAAATCCCCTCCCGAGCGATGGTGACATTTTCTTGACTGGAGGAAGCTGGAGAGCCAGTTTGGCATAGTAGTTGAAGGCACTGAAGTAAAACAGTGGGAGATTGTGAGTTCTAGTCCTGTTTTAGGTATAAAGCCACCTAGGTAAAATCTGGACCAGTCACTCTTTCTCAGCCCTAGGAATAACATTGTGGCAAATCACTTCTGAAAAATGATTCCCAGAAAATTACATGGACTTTTCCATAGAGTCACCGGGAGTCAAGAATGACCTGAAGACACACACACACACAAAAGAAGGGGAGAATTGAGAACTTTGATAACACAATCCTTTTTTATTGCAGTGGCTGTGCTATATTACTATTTCTACAAAAGAACAGCCGTTCATCTGGGAGACCCACGTTTCTATCAAGACTCTGTTTGGTTACGGAAAGAGTTTGCTCAACTCCGTAGTTGAGAGCTACTTCTGAGTTACATGGACTGCTGGAATGTCAAAGAGACCTTAATCAGTATCCTGAAGCAAGTTTTCTTCTCATTTTTTAATAGTTTGCATATTAACTTTTTATGACGATTTAATCTACAATACCATTCTTCTATGGAGTCTCTTATTACTACATAACTATCAGGCTTCCACTTATCCTCTCAGGTCTGCATACTGCACTTTCAGGAGTTGGTTATAATTTTTTTTTTTGAGGAATATATGACGTGCCAAATTGGTTTGGCTGAGAACTTTCAAGTAACAGTACTGCAGTTTATTTTTGAAAATATTCCCTTAATCTGTTTGCTATCTCTTAAAAGGTCCCCTTGTCTTTATTATGAGCAATATGATTTAGTTTCAAACCTTCACAATAAGCAAATGTATTCTCATTGACTTTTTTCTTTTGTACTACTTTTATAAGTTATGAGAAAATAAACCTGCCATTTTGCAATAATCAAAGTGTGATTCAGGGGAAGGGGGTTGGGGGTTGGGTTTGGGGGGGGGTTGTTGGGGGGGGGGGGTTGGTAGGATCTAATAATAACAGAGGGTTCATGCAAAGTTAAGCTTTGGAACAATATTCCATGTGTACATATTCATTATGTTGATCTTAAATCAAATTATAATATTACATTATAAACAGAATGTGAAAAAGAAGCATATTTAACAGTTAATCTTATTTATATTTCTTTAATCTAATTTATGTGCTGCCCAATTCCTGAAGGACTCTGGGTGGCTTGGTTAACTTGGTTAACTGAATATGCAAAGTCATATTTTATTTAACCTTTGTTATTTGCATAATATATTAAGCCCAAAATAAAGTGTATGTTATTGGAATACTAGTTACTGGGTATAGATCAGATTAAGATAGCAAACTTTCTCACATAGAAAATCCAGCATTATATTTTAGAATTACAGATTGGAAACCTATGGAGTGTTTGTACATGGCATCCAAATTAGAGAATCTTAGGTAACTTTTCAGCCTCTGCTTGAACATACCTGGTGAAAAACAATATATAACTAACTTGATAGTTTGTTCCACTACTCTTGTCTGTAACGATTTAATTTCCAACATTTAATTAGAATATTCCTTCTTGTAACTTAAATCCATTATTCTAGTTCTGCACAATGGAATGCTACAGAACAAGCCGTAATCTTCTATGTGACATTCTTTCAAGGGTTTGAAAGAATGTCACATAGCACTACACTACACTTATTTGAAAGGTCCTTGCTGCTCTCTGATGGTGGCTTTCTTGCAGACATTTAATTACCAAACTAGGTAACATTTTCAAGTGTTATGACCCATGAACTACAAATAGAGTTAGTCTTTGATGTAAATCATTTGTTTAGTGACCATTCAATATTACAAAGGGACTGAAAATGTGACTTACAAGTGTTTATCAGGGATGGGAAGCAGGCAGGACAGGATGGAACGCAGTTCCCCTGGTGAAATGAAGCTGCGTGCACAACTCCAGCTGACCGATGGCAGTCACTTCCTGGATTACTGGTCTCCGCTCGGCTCTCTTTTTTCCCCCTGCTGCAGCTGCTGCCCACTCCTCGCTTTTTTCCTCTTTCTACCTTCCTGGCCTCGGATGAGCTTCCCTCTCTCCTGCCAGGCTCCCCTCCAGCCTCACTCAGCCACTTCTCGAGGCCAGGGAGGAGGAAAGAAGAAAAAAGTGGGAAACACGAAGCAAATTGTCACCCCAGCAAGTGACACTGGTGAGGTTGTAAAATGGGGACTTAATAGTTCACTTGAACAATGATGATCATTCAAGCCACTCCCACCTGGTCACATGGCCATCAAGCCACACCCACAAAATAAGCCACACCCACAGTGTGACAGTAAAAATTTTGGCTGTGCATTACTGCTTATAATCATTATACAGTAGCATCCCGATGATTCATGTGATCAAAATTCAGCTGCTTGGCAAATGGTTCATATTTATTATGATGGTTGCAGTGTCTTTCTAACAAGCAAAGTCAATGGGGCAGCTAAATTCAATTAACAACCACATTAATTAACTTTAACTGCAGTGATTCACTAAACTGAAAAGTAAAAGTTGTAAAACACACTTAACAAACTTAGCAATCAAAATTTCGGGCTCAATTGTGGTTTTCTTCTATCGATATTGCGGTATTAGAAAGGTTGAATAAATATTGAATAAACAAAGCAAAGCAGAGCACACTCATACTGCTATCCTTTGTACAGCCTCATAGACTGGAGGGTAGTAACATTAAACTGCTTTAGAGATATATGTCCTGTGTGTTGCACAAACCCAGTTGTTCCAGTTGCAGACAGAAGTGGCAGTCTATAGAAGCCCTTCACTGCAACTTCAGTACAGTACATGTGGTTCTCGACATACGTCCACAATTGAGCCCCAAATTTCTATTGCTAAGCAAGATGGCTATTAAGTGAATTTGACCCTATTTTATGACCTTTCCAAAGTTGTTAAGTGAATCATTGCAGTTGTTAAGTTAGTAGCACGGTTGTTAAATAAATCTGACTTTCCCATTTGCTAGTCGGATTTTTACAAAAGGTGAACACATTACCCCGGAACACTGCGACCGTCAAAAATATGAAATCAGTTGCCAAGCACCTGAATTTTGATCACATGGCCACGGGGATGCTGCAGGGGTCGCTAGGTGTGAAAAACAGTCATAAGTCACTTTTTTTCAGTGACATTGTAACTTTGAATGGTCACTACACAAACTGTTGTAAGTCAAGGTCTACCTGTACCTACCTTTGGAGAAAAATGGTGGAAAATCCAGTTGATAAAAGGCAAGATCAGCTGATGAAAGGTAAATTGCAAGCACAGGTGCCAACCGATAAGCATTTTACGACTCAAAGATATCCTGCCTATCAGAGAAAGCTCCTTTCCTTATTCTGAAGTTCTTTGGAAAAGGACAATGTGGCTTGCCACTGAGATGGAGGCTACAATCGGCCTCTACATTGCCTTGCCCCAGGATTGACTTGAGGGTGGATAGGATTCAGTATCAGGTTTCTACTGGTATTATTTATTATTTATTCGATTTTTTAATGCCGCCCTTAGACTCAGGGCGGCTTACAACATGTTAGCAATAGCACTTTTTAACAGAGCCAGCATATTGCCCCCACAATCCGGGTCCTCATTTTACCCACCTTGGAAGGATGGAAGGCTGAGTCAATCTTGAGCCGGTGATGAGATTTGAACTGCTGACCTGAAGATCTATCAGTCAGCTTTAGTGGCCTGCAGTACAGCACTCTACCTGCTGCGCCACCTCGGCTCAGTAAGGATGAGGACGCTACACCAGTAGTAAGACTGGAGCTGTGCACACAACTTTGGGTTTCTCGTGTGCACGTGAGATTTTTCTTATGAGCATGTGCAGGGGACATGCATGCGTGCAAGGTTTTGGAGAATTTTTGCTTCCGTGCATGCGCAGAAGCAAAAAAATGGCTGAAATCTCTTGCACGTGCAACCCCTCATGAGATTTTGCTTCCTGTGCATGTGCAGAAGCAACATGTTGCTGGGACGCACACTCGCAGGCCAGAGACCTGAAGCTCTATGCGCAGCGCACTGTTAGCAGCAATAGCAGCAACTTCCGCCTGGTAGGATTCCTTTGCTGCTCTGACTATTCAGTTGTAGTAGCTCTGGGCATGGCTAGTCTAATGAAGAGAAGCACCATAGGAGACATGATAGCAGTATTCCAATATTTGAGGGGCTGACACACAGAGGAAGGGGCCAAGCTATTTTCCAAAACACCCAAAGGTCAGACAAGGAATAATGGATGGAAACTGACGAATGAGAGATTTAACCTGGCAATAAGGAGGAACTTTCTGACGGTGAGAGCGATCAGCCAGTGAAACAGCTTGCCTGCGGAGGTTCTGACTGCTCCAACACTTGGGACTTTCAAGGGGAGATTGGAGTGACATTTGTCATAGTAGTGTAGGGTCTCCTGCTTGGGGAGGGGGTTGGACTAGATAACCTACAAGGTCCTTTCCAACTCTAATAAAATAAAATTTAAAACCTTGGAAATAATGAGAAATTTTCTGACAGTGAGAACAATCACCCAATGGAACAGCCTGCATTCAGAAGTTGTGGGAGCTTCATCACTGGATGCTTTCAAGGAAATACTGGACTGGCATCCGTCAGAAATGGTGTAAAGCAGGTGTCTCCAACCTTGGCCCCTTGAAGACTTGTGAACTTCAACTCCCAGAATTCTTCAGTCTTCAAGAGGCCAAGGTTGGAGACCCCTGGTGTAGAGTCTCCTGCTTGGGCGGTGGTGTGTGTGTGTTGGACTACATCAGTGTTTCCCAACCTTGGCAACTTGAATATATCTAGACTTCAACTCCCAGAATTCCCCAGCCAACTGGCTGGGGAATTCTGGGAGTTGAAGTCCAGATATATTCAAGTTGCCAAGGTTGGGAAAAACTGGACTACATGACCAACAACGTCCGTTCCGACTCCTGTTATTCTGTAACTGCCGGCGCAAGCTTTCCAGACTGAGCTTGCGTCGGGCGCTGCAACCCAAAGCGGCGCGTCTCTCTCTTTCCCTCTCGTTCTCTCTATGGGAGGGAGCTGGGAATATCTGCCCCTTGACTTCCGTTCGTGAGCTCGATCGGAGTGGCGCTCCCCCCCTTTTTTTTTTTTTTTGCGTAGCGGTGTCCATGGAGACGGAAGATGGCACCTCGGCGTAAGTGGAAGGCTCGGCGGGTTTGACAGGGTGCCGGAGGAACGGCGAGGTCACGTGATGAAGGAAGCGCGGGAGGTGGTGTGGGGGGGGGGGGCGATGCGGTGTATCGCGCTTCCAGGTTACCAAGCTCGAAGGCTCGGGCAGGGAACGATGCAAGCGCGGAAGGGGGTGGAAGGGATCCAGCCCCGGACCGCCAGACGCTGCCGTGGCAGGAGATCCTGCACGCGGAAGGGAAGGGAAAAGGAAAGGGAGCCTGCCGTTAAGGAGCCAGTGAATCCGGCATCCCCCGAAAGCAAGGCAGGGTGCACTGCACATCTGTTAGGAGCATCATTTGAGACGTCCCCGTTTAATCCCATATTTCAAGGGAAGCAGTCTTCCGTTAAAAAAAAAAATCATCTTCGGATGTCCCAATTGGGTAGCGGAAAGATGGGACTCTGATAACTGCAATTCTAAGATTTTAATATGCGTTTCGGTTTTGTAACTTGAAATACTGACTTGAAATACTGGGATTAGACCATTTACAACTACGTCACCTCCGATCTGACCTAAATATATTTCATAAAATCATATACCAAAATGTCTTTCCTGTTAATGACTACTTCACCTTCAACTGCAGCAATACATGAGCAGGTAATAGATTCAAACTCATGTAAACTGCTCCAAACTCAACTGCAGAAAATACGACTTCAGCAATAGAATGATCAAGGCCTGAATGCACTACCTGACTCTGTGGTTTCTTCCCCCCAACCCCAAATCTTAACCTTAGGTTGTCCTCAGTGGACTTCTCCCCATTTTCTAAGAGGTCTGTAAGGGACGTGCATAAGCGCACCACTATGCATTACTGTCCCTGTCCTATTGTCCTCTTTTATTGTTACTTTTTACTTATGTATATACAAACTGCTACTATCTTATATAGGTTTGACAAATAAATAAATAAATAAATAAACCTCTTGAGTATCATGTCTGTTAAAATAATATAAAACTATCTGCTCTGAGTCAAATTTGCGAAGGAGAAGAGCATACCTGCCCATGACAATAAGGTGGAATATAAAAGATTGGGCTGGTAGTAATTAGTCCTAGTGCTTTGGGAATCCTAGATCTGAAATACAGCGATCAGGTTGCACTTGTAGAAGAGCAAGATAAATATTTTGTGCCTTTTTCAAGCCGCACATACATCACCGTTCCCTCTAGCAACTGGTGTCACTCTACATTTAAATGTAAATTTCTACATTTAGGCAAGAAAAAACAAAATGCACAGGTATAGTATATGTGATACAGTACCTTGTTCAACAATAGTAACCGTGAGAGGGATCTTGGAAACCTAATAGACAACCATTTCAATATGAGCCAAACAGTTGTAGGTTGGCATTAACAGAGGGATAGAATCAAGATCACGTGAAGTGTTAATACCACTTTATAATGCCTTGGTAAAGCCACACTTTGAATACTGCATTCAGTTTCGACACAAAAAGGATGTTGAGACTCTAGAAAGAGTGCAGAGAAGAGCAGAAGAGATGATTAGGGGATTGGAGGCTAAAACATATGAAGAACAGTTGCAAGGAAGTGGGTATGTCTAATTTAATGACAAGGGCTAGGGGAGACATGATAGTAGTGTTCCAATATCTCAGGGGTTGCCACATAAAAGAAGGAGTCAATCTATTATCCAAAGCACCTGAGGGTAGAACTAGAAGCAATGGGTGGAAAACTAATCTAGAGCAGCAACTTAGAACTAAGGAGAAATTTCTTGACAGTTAGAACAATTAATCAGTGGAACAACTTACTCCAGAAGTTGTGGAATGCTCCAACACTGGAAATTTTTAAGATGTTGGATAACCATTTGTCAGAAGTGTAGTAGGATTTCCTGCCTAAGCAGGGGGTTGTACTAAAAGACCTCTAAGGTCCCTTCCAACTCCTGTTATTCTATTCTACATATAGACATTCAGAAGATAATCTTTAAGAATATCATTTTAAATTTATAACAGAATAAGAATTATTATCGTTAGGTTTGTAGTAGGTGAAACTGTTCTTTTCAATGTAACATTGACTAAGTTAAATCCATTTCTTTTTGAAAAAAATATGAAAATAAATCACAGACATGTAACTGTTTTGGTTGTACCTCTTAGATCGTCAGCTTTCGTCTACACCTTTGGAAATTTTGCTGTTCCTCAATGGCTGGTATTATGCCACATACTTTTTGCTGGAGATTTTCATATTTGTCTATAAAGGTGAGTATAGGAAGTTAGTGGAGGGCATGCTTTGCATAAACTCCTTTGTTCTTTCTTGGGTATCTGTGACTTACCTGAAGAAAGCTGAACATAGAAAAATGTGACTTTTTATTTCCTCATTAATTCTGTAACTAAACCTATGATTGTATAAAATTCAAGGGTTTTGTAGAATCATTCTTTATAGTAGAATTATTGAAACCAAACAATGAAAGATTACATAGATTTCAGACATCCTTTCCTGAAGCCGTCAGAGCTTCTCACCTGGTTCCACGTCTTGCTTTGGGGTAATGCTTCCTGTTGCCGTCTTCCTGAAGGTACCTTACCTGGAAGTTTGCCCCCCCCCCCCCGATCTTAATGCACCCATACACAATGGTGGAAAGGGGCATCTTGCTTTCCTTTCAATTCATATGGCCATTTGTGTATCTTTATAGGTCTGTTGTTGCCTTATCCATCTGCTAATCTGGCTCTGGACCTGATTATGCTTTTTCTCTATCTTGGAATTGAAGTCACAAGGATATTTTTTGGTAAGCATCAAAAGATATACCATGATATTTAAAGGAATAGCACATGCATTTGTCAGTTAAATATGAGCTTCTTTGATGGCCTTTAAATTTACTAGATGGTCTCCCCTTCACATCTTTAGGCTGTTCATCAAATTGTCAGTAAATAAATCCTGGCTCCCTAAGAACAACACATTTATGAGATTTCGACAAGTGGTCCTAAGCAGACATAAATATATAGATGCTGGCAGCATTCTCCTACTGTATATTGTGCCCAGGCCTTAATGTTTCTATTCAACTGTGGTAGTGTATTATAGATGCAAATAGCAGTGAACATCCCTTCTTTGTGTAGTTTGGGTTACAATTATTTGGGAGTAGTTAGGATCCATGGTACAATTTGATATATGAGTATAGAATTGTTTGATAAGTCAGGCTGCCCCTCTTGATCTGTGACCATATGAAATCAGATCCTGAGAATTTGTAAAGTTCAGAATCCCTGCTTTCATTTTAGGAGAGACTATTTCTAATAGGTCATTTTCATGAAAGTGTACTGAAAGTAGGATATGCAGAACATAGTGCCATATATTCTAAACTTCAACACTTTCCGCACACTTTCCTCTGTTGAGTGAAATCTCAGAGTCCTGTTTATGTTCAAATGAATATAGTTTGCAGTATCTGAGGCATCATTGACTCAGATAAAACCAGGGGCAGAAAAAATTGTTAAGAGAGATTTAAGTTCAAGTTAGCATGCATTGAACTGCTTTTTGATCCTGTAGCTCAATTCTTTCTGTGGTTCATTTTCTCAAGTGAACATCTGAAACGGTTTACTGGATTGTTTCCGACTTCTGCTGAATGTCCATGTGTTTTGTGTCCCATATGTTATACCTGACAGGCTCCAAAGGCAACCTTTGCCAGCGGAAAGTGCCACTTGCTATCAGCCTGGCACTAACCTTTCCAGCAGCAGTGATGGCAGCCTATTACCTACTTCTGCAGACCTATGCCTTGCGTTTGGAAGCCATTCTGAATGCCATCCTGCTTTTCTTCTACGCAGTTGAGCTATTACTGGGTATTCTAACGCTAGCCTCCTTTTCCAGGTAATCTTTTTATAATCTGGGATTTATTGGGAGAGCCAGTTTGGTCTGGTGGTTAAGGCACTGGAATAGAGAGCAAGAGACTGTGAGTTCAAGTCCAGCCTAGGCTTGGAGACCTTGGGCCAGGCACTTTCTCTCTCAACCAACCACCTCGCAGGATTCTTGTGGGGGAGATAGGAGGAAAACATGTTGGATAGGTTCACTGCCTTGAGATATTTGTAAAAATAATAAAGGCAAGATATAAATAATTTTAGTTCTTGAAATCAAAGTTTTGGTTGTAGGTTGCTGTTACATTTTAAAGGCAATGATTGGTTTCCCTCCCCACTGGCTTTGAAGAAAATGTAATACTTTTACATGTAATGTAATACTTTCTGATTTAGAATCTAATAAAAATTGTCTTCTTAGACAACTTAGGAGAGAGAAATAAAAGAGTGCAATTATGAAGGAGCAGGGCTATTGAGTATATTGAAATGAGGATAAATGGTTGAGAATGATCAATTCCAGAGGACATAAGTGACAACAAATGGACAAATAAATACCAAGTCAAACCAAATATAAGAGTTATAACCACAGCAGTATATCAAACTTCATCAGAATATGTTGAGTCATATCAGAAATGAAGTCTTAGGAATTGTTGAGGATTACTGCACAATGGCAATTGAATTTCACTGTCTTCTTCAGACTAGTGGCTTCAAATATTTTTGTTACCACAAGAACTAGCTTTTGTTCTCATCTATCCTAGGTAAAAGTTAAAAAGTGTTTGGGGTGGTCATGACTAATATCCTTATGTTACCTCCTTTTATTTTTTTTATCCTTTCAGTTTGGATTCATATTGAAAATATCTGTGGACTGCACTATGTGATTAAGGGAAGTTGCATGAAACCATTTCCATGCCTAGCCCAGGATGAAGTTGACAAACTGGTTTCTTGGGCAAGATGAAAGAAGATATCGTTCCAGTATTTGCTTCAGGCATGCTGCGGTACGGTCCTGAGAGTAGTGTTTCCAATTCTAGGCTGGATGGTCTAAGCACATCGTCGTCGTCATTGTTCTTGTATCCCATCCTAGAGCATAACAATTGAGCAACTTGGACTTGGCAGTATTCAAGACTGATTTTTGCAGGTCTCAAGACTGTGGATCCGAGCACTTCAACCAGTGCATAAATTTTGCCTGCAAGTGCTGTTTTCTTCAGATTCTTCAAATGGAAACATTCTAACACTGACTCCAATCTTTACATGTGTACAATAACTCTTGTTACAATGCCTTTGTCAATTCTATTTGTTAAGAGGGATATCCTTTCCCTAGAAATCAGTATTGTTATTGTGTTGTATTGGTAATTTGTGATTGATACTTGATTTTTTTTTACAATACCCTTGACATAAAGACTTATTTTTCAACTATTGTAATTATGTGATGCTTCTAAGTGATAGAGATATGCTCAGCTATCTTAGCTTCCATCTACAACAAATGAAAGATGTACACACACAAACATATGTGCTATGGTGGCTGAGAATTTCAGCCACATGTTTAAGTTCAAGCAAAAAATTAATTTAATCAGGTTTACATGTAGATAGTCGTGAACTGGACCAGCCCCAACAATTAATTTTGTAGTTTTCACACATTACTGCTTTTTTTTTTTGCAATTGTTGATGGTATACTTCTCTTATTTTGCTTTGAGAATGGGAGGAATCAGGGTTATTGTAAAAGAGGTAATCTTTGATTTAACGACCACAATTGACCCAAAATATCCATTGTTAAGCGAGACAGTTATTAAGTTAATTCTGTCCCATTTTACAATCTTAAAGGTTGTTAAGTGAATCACTGCAGTTGTTAAGTTGATAAGCTGGTTATTAAGTGAACCTGTCTTTCCCCATTGACTTTGCTTGTCAGAAAGTCGCAAAAGGGGATCACATGACCCAGAGTCAGTTGCCAAGCATCTGAATTTTGACCATGTGACCATGGGGATGTTGCAACGGTTGTAAGTCTGAAGAATGGTCATAAACTGCTTTTTCCCCGATGTTATTGTAATTTTGAACAGTCACTAAGTGAAAGTTATAAGTCAAGGACATGTACCATGTCAGACAAATAACTGTCCCGGGTACTTTGCGTATAGTTTGGTAATAATATTAACTGTTATTGTTGAAGTGCATCTTCAGGTTCAAATTTGTTTTGATTGATTGATTGATCATGTGCCATTAAGTCATTTTTGACCCCCAGTGTTTAGATTTTCTCTATGACAATATATCCTTAGTAGGAGGCATTAAATGAGACATACAACAGGCGTTTAATGGAGGTCAAAACCTCTCAATAATGGAACAGAGTTGCATTTGATGCATCAGTAGACCCAGTCCATACTCGGCCTCCTTGATCAGCCATAAGGTATTTGTTGTTGGAAGCCTTGATTATAAGACTGCTGGAGGATACAAACTGGAGGCTGAAATTGCCAGGACGGTCACTGGTTACCAGGATTTGCCCATCTTTATCCAAGGCCCAATATTTGCCATCTAGCAGAGTTAATGGAAGGAAGGTATAAAATTAGGAAAGACAGAGGCGAGACAAACCAAGCTGTTCTATTTTCTTGATTTTTAAGGGCATTCTGCTAACCAAAGGAATCGTAGGTTGCAGTCATGTTTCTTAGGAGTGCCAATTTTAAACAAAATATTAGTGGGCAACCTTTTCAGGAATGGGATTGGGAACTATTCACACCCATCCTTAGCAAGACTTTACTTTTTATCAAAATTCTTGCTAAGGAATGTGACTTCTTACATGCCACTTTCAGTAATATACAAGGTCACCAGGAAAGAGTTAGTGAAGCATTAGTTCTGAGAACTGATGCTCCTTGGATGAGAAGTAAAACATTTTCAAGAAAAATATCAAGAAGGTCAAATTGCCTTTTGAAAAAAGCACCTTTCGGACAACTATGACCTGGATGATTGAGAAATTCCATAGATACCAAGTTTCATCTTTTTGCATTCCCAGCAGTCCTAAAGATTTAACAGGAAGAACATTTAACACCTAATGCTAAAATTGTGGCTGAAACGTAGACAGAAACTTAAGGGTTTTTACTTGTATAATTTGAGGACTATATAATTGGAAAATAAGTACAATACTCAGCTAATTGAGTAAACATAAATGCTGCAGAAAATATCTGGGAAGGGGAGGGGAGGGGAGAGGAGAGGAGAGGAGAAGAGAATTTTATTGGCCAAGTGTTACTGGACACACAAGGAATTTGTCTTGGTGCATATACTGTTAGTGTACATAAAGGAAAAGAGCATTCATCAAGAATCATAAGGTACAACACTTAATGTACCTCAATAAGGTACAACACAATCAAATCATATTAGGAACCAGTCAACATAAATCATAAAGATAAAAGCAACAAAGCTACAGTCATACAGCCATTAGTGGGAGGAGATGGGTGATGGGAACAATGAGAAGACTAATAGTAGTGTAGACTTAGTAAATAGTTTGACAGATCCCCAATGAAAGGCAGGTTGGTAGCAATTGTCTTTTTCTGCAATTCTAGTAGTATTGCATATCAGATTTTCCTCATAATGAAGATGATCTGGCAGGGGTGGGTTCCTCCTGGTTTGGATCTGCTGACAGGTGCTGGTCCATGGGTGCTGCCATCTTATTTTTATTTTTATTTATTTATTTAAAATTATTTTTTTCTTCTGAGCATGCACAGAAGCTGAATTTCCAGCCCTGTGCCTGCGGTCGCCATCTTGTTTTTGGCTTTTAAAAAAAATAATGTTATTTTATTTTTATTTTCCTTCCGGACATGCGCAGAAGCTGAGTTTCTGGCACTGTACATATTTTATTTTATTTTTGAATATTTTGAATTTTGTTTTTCTTCTGAGCATGCGCAGAAGCCAAGTTTCTGGCACTGTGCCTGCGGTCGCCATCTTGGTTTTGGCTTCCCCCCCCCCCAGTCCTGCACATAAACACTTTGCGCATGTGCGCCCAGTGGCACACCCATGTGGCACAGGAGGAAGCAAATTGGCAGTAAGGTAAATTAGAACCCACCCCCACCCCTGTAATCTGTGGGTCTCAGTTGTAAACAAACTTAATCAATTACCGTATACTAACCGATTTGAAAATTATAGTAGCCTTCATCACTGAGTGACAGGCTGCTTAGCACGTAGTCAGCACAGTTCCCTTCCAACCGTTTCAGGTCGGCAGTCCGACCAACATATCCAGCGTCACTGTGCAGGATCAGTAGAGGCCGGTTCACCAGAACTAGCAGAAAATCTTCACTTTTACCTGCAAGTACAATATAATCCTCTTGATGTTGTTCATCGTGGTCTGCATCTACCTGCTGATATTGGCTAAAATGCCCCTTTTACCCACAGATAAAGATACGCAAAGTACTAGAATGCGTATCCTAGGAAAGTTGACTGTTGGGACTTGTGAGTGGTCAGCTGGTCACGGATTTTAAGGATCAGGAGACAGATGAGTACTGGCATTGCAGGCCAGTGTTCTTGTCACCCGAATCTGAGAGTGAAAGTGAAGGGGAGATGGAGACCACTAGAGACTGTAGAAACTAGAGACCACTAGAGACTGTAGAAACTAGAGACCACTAGAGACTGTAGAAACTAGAGACCACTAGAGACTGTAGAAACCCCATTTATGGTATTGTCTGACTCAGAGGATGATGGGGGCTTTGAGGATCAGGACTCCCTGTTAAATGCAAGAGTAAGGAGGATGAGATCGAGACTTGAATATCTCACAAGAAGGGGTTCTTTGGGTTAAATAGATCTATGGGACATTTGGCCACACCTTGGCAGTATATAAGGACAGGCTGATGGGAAGGGGGTGTGGCAAACAACATTCCTCATTATGGATGAAGGTGCTTCAGAGCTGAGAGACTTCTACTTCCATGGACTTCAATTCCTGCCTGTTGTATGAGCTGTTTAAACTCTCTAGACTGTAGTTGAAAACCAAAGACACATCATTAGTGGAGATTTATGACTCTATCTGGCTGGCATCCTGGACTATCCTTATCTCCTGCTAATTAGAGAATTGTGTGGCCAGCATGGAATTCCTTGTGTTAACCTTTGTATTACAGAAATTGTGTTACCAATAGATTTGCCTGTGGGTACTTTTGAAACAACGTGTGTGGGTCTTTATTTCTGATAATTAATCCGCCCAGACAGGACTATGTAATTTGATAGTTCCTTTCTCTGGTCTTCCCTAACACAAATCATAATATTGACACTGGCCTAAAAAGCCTTTAATCATTGCGTGTCCACATTTCAAAGGCACTTGTCTTCATAATGATTTTAGTCTAGTGCACTTGCTCTATTAAATTAATTGTCAAACAATAACTTGAAAGATGTTTCTGCTAGATGTATTTAAGTACAGTTGGGGGGGGAGGGATTGTCATACCCCAAGGCCTGCCGATATCTTGTAACTTGCTCCAAAAACAAAGAAGGAACCTGTCAGGGACCCATGTTCTAATCCCAGTGACCGATTAGGTCCCACAGAGTTGGCCTTCTCCAGGTCCCGTCAACCAAACAATGTCGGCTGGCAGGACCCAGGGGAAGAGCCTTCTCTGTGGCCCTCTGGAATCAACTCCCTCCAGAGATTTGAACAGTCCCCACCCTCCTCGCCTTCCATAAAATGCCTTCCTTTGTCGCCAGGCGTGGGGATAATTACCACCTTCTCCCCCTTTTTATTATGTTTTCGGCCTTACTGTATGAGGGATTAGGTTGAATGTGTCTGATTGTATAGTTAGGGATTTTATTATGTATCAATGTTTTTAAATTGATTTAACTTCTACTATTAGATTTGTAATGTATTGTATCACTATTATGTTGTGAGCTGCCCCGAGTCTTCGGAGAGGGGTGGCATACAAATCTAATAAACTACAACTATAACTATAATTGTTCCACAAAGGCCACACCAGGGGTAGGCAAAGTTGGCTCTTCTATGACATGTGGACTTCAACTCCCAGAATTCCTGAACTAGCATGATTGGATCAGGAATTCTGGGAGTTGAAGTCCACATGTGATAGAAGAGCTAACTTTGCCTATCCCTGGGCCACACCATTAGAAAAGCACAGGGCTTGGTTTCCTGTGCTGCTTTTTAACCTAAGCTGAACCTAGGATTGTGACCCATGAACTTGATTGACTTAATGGATTTAAGAAAGGGAAAGGCATGTCGCTGCTCCTTATTGACAACAGCAACCAATGGTTTGAGAAGAGCTCTCGTTTTATAAGCACAGCCCTACCATTAATTTTCAGTTGGTTTCTTTTCCACAATTTGCCCATATTTTAATTTTGCCCAGGCTGAAGCCGTGTAATTACAACGAAAGCTACTGACCAACGTATACCTGCAGCTTTGGGGACTGCAAGGAGCTGTCCGTTGGGACGCATAGACACATACTTGTCTCCCATGTGAAGCAGCACCTTCTGATCCTGATACTGGAGTTCAAACCAAACATTCTTGTCCTGTTTGCTGCTGCTAATGATACAGTCATTGGGTCCCTGCAGAAGAAAAAGCAGCTTTACTGGAAGGGAAATTTTGCCTTCCCCAGTCTAGAAAAAAACATTCCCAACCCTGTGGTTGAAACTTATCTTTCAGTTCTAGCTGCCTGGCCTGCATTATTTTTAATAATATAATAATATTTTTAATCAGCATTTTTGCTGATTTTACATCTCATTCCAGCCCTAAATTCAGCTACGATTGACGATAATGGCTGTGTTTGCATCACATTAACCTGCAGTGCATTCAGTGATGGGCTGCCAACACTTTTACTATCACACTGGGGGCGTGGCTTATTTTGTGGGTGTGGCTTGCCTGCCCTTGACAATCATGTGACCAGGTGGTGGTGGCTTAAAGGTCATGTGACTAGGTGGGAGTGGCTTACCAACCAAGATTAATTTTCAAATAGCTGCTTGGACTCTATCAGTCACATTACTTGAATAGCCACAAAAAGGACAAATGATAGACAGCATTATTTGTTATGGAGCACAGTAACATTTTAAGGTTCTGTACTGAGCCCACAATGTTCAGTATGATAACAGATCAGGCAAGTAGCTTAATTTTTTTAAATTTCTATTTCATTTCATTTCATTTCATTTATTGGATTTATATGCCGCCCCTCTCCGAAAACTCGGGGCGGCTAACAACAGTCATAAACAATATACAGTAAAAATCCAATACTAAAAACTAGCTTAAAACCCCCTAATGTATAAAACCAACATACGTACAAACATACCATACATACAGTTGTATCAGCCTAGGGGGAGAAGAGGTCTTAATTCCCCCATGCCTGGCGGCAGAGGTGGGTTTTGAGTAGCTTACGAAAGGCAAGGAGGGTAGGGGCAATTCTAATCTCTGGGGGGAGTTGGTTCCAGAGGGCCGGGGCCGCCACAGAGAAGGCTCTTCTCCTGGGTCCCGCCAAGTGGCATTGTTTCGTTGACGGGACCCGGAGAAGACCCACTCTGTGGGACCTAACTGGCCGCTGGGATTCGTGCGGCAGAAGGCGGTTCCTGAGATAATCTGGTCCGGTGCCATGAAGGGCTTTATAGGTCATAACCAACACTTTGAATTCTGACCGGAAACTGATCGGCAACCAATGCAGACTGCGGAGTGTTGGTGTAACATGGGCATATTTGGGAAAGCCCATGATTGCTCTCGCAGCTGCATTCTGCACGATCTGAAGTTTCCGAACACTTTTCAAAGGTAGCCCCATGTAGAGAGCGTTACAGTAGTCGAGCCTCGAGGTGATAAGGGCATGAGTGACTGTGAGCAGTGACTCCCGGTCCAAATAGGGTCGCAACTGATGCACCAGGCGAACCTGGGCAAACGCCCCCCTCGCCACAGCTGAAAGATGTTTCTCTAATGTGAGCTGTGGATCGAGGAGGACGCCCAAGTTGCGAACCCTCTCTGAGGGGGTCAATGTTTCTCCCCCCCAGGGTGATGGACGGACAGATGGAATTGTCCTTGGGAGGCAAGACCCACAGCCACTCCGTCTTGTCTGGATTGAGTTTGAGTTTGTTGACACCCATCCAGGCCCCAACAGCCTCCAGGCACCGGCACATCACTTCCGCTGCTTCGTTGACTGGACATGGGGTGGAGATGTATAACTGGGTATCATCGGCATATTGATGATACCTCACCCCATGCCCTTGGATGATCTCACCCAGCGGTTTCATGTAGATGTTAAATAGCAGGGGGGAGAGGACCGACCCCTGAGGCACCCCACAAGGGAGAAACCTAGAGGTCGACCTCTGACCCCCCACTAACACCGACTGCGACCGACCGGAGAGGTAGGAGGAGAACCACTGGAGAACAGTGCCTCCCACTCCCAACCCCTCCAGCCGGCGCAGAAGGATACCATGGTCGATGGTATCGAAAGCCGCTGAGAGGTCAAGAAGCACCAGGACAGAGGACAAGCCCCTGTCCCGGGCCCGCCAGAGATCATCCATCAACGCGACCAAAGCAGTTTCCGTGCTGTATCCGGGCCTGAAACCCGACTGCTGGGGACCTAGATAATCGGCTTCTTCCAAGGACCGCTGGAGCTGGAGTGCCACCACCTTCTCGACAACCTTCCCCATGAAGGGAAGGTTGGAGACTGGACGGTAGTTATTAAGTACGGCTGGGTCCAGGGAGGGCTTCTTGAGGAGGGGGCACACGAGCGCTTCTTTATAGAGTGTTGGAAAGACTCCCCTCCCCAAGGAAGCGTTGGTAATCTCCTGGGCCCAGCTCCGTGTCACCTCTCGGCTGGCCGAAACCAACCAAGAGGGACACGGATCCAGTGAACAGGTGGCAGAACTCACAGCTCCAATGGCCTTGTCCACTTCATCAGGTGTCACCAAGTCAAACTCCTCCCAGACAGATGGACAAAGACGTTTAGCCCCAGTCACCTCGACTGACTCGTTGTCAGTCGACTCTGTTTTACAATTGGAGTCGAGATCGGCCCGGATCCGAGCGATTTTATCAGCGAAAAACGTGTTAAAGTCCTCGGCACTACTCTGTAAGGGCTCCCCAACTCCCCCCTGATTAAGAAGGGAGCGGGTCACCCTAAACAGAGCGGCCGGGCGGGATTCCGCTGATGCAATCAAGGCGGAATGATACGCGCATCTTGCCGCCTTGAGCGCCACTTTGTAAGTCTTAATAAAGGCTCTTACAAGTGTTCGATCGGATTCGGACTTACTCTTCCTCCATCGCTTCTCTAGACGTCTCTTCTGGCGCTTCAACTCCCGGAGCTCCTCGTTGAACCATGGAGCTCTACGGGGTCTAGCGCCACGGAGAGGTCGCAACGGCGCAATACGGTCAAGGGCCTCTGCTGCCGCCTTGTTCCAGGCCTCAGCCAGAGACTCTGCCGGACTGCGGACGAGTGTATCTGGAAGAACCCCAAGCGCCTTCTGAAAGCCTTCTGGATCCATCAGGCGTCTGGGGCGGAACATCTTAATTGGTTCCGCCTCCCTGCGGGGGAGGATTGGAGCCAGGAAGTCAAGCCGCAGTAGAAAATGGTCTGACCATGACAAAGGCAACACTTCTAAGCCCCTTAGTCTCAGACCATTACTCAGTTGCTCAGAGAGGAATACCATGTCGGGTGAGTGCCCCCCCTCATGAGTCGGACCCTGAACTACTTGGGTCAGGTCCATGGCTGTCATGGTGGCCATGAACTCCTGTGCCAATCCAGAGGATTCGCCGAGCGACGGCAGGTTGAGGTCTCCCAAGACAATAAGTCTAGGGAACCCCACCGCCAGCCCGGCTACCTCCTCGAGCAGCACAGGCAGGGCTTGTGCCACGCAGCTGGGAGGCAGGTACGTGAGAAACAAGCCCACCTGAACCCCTAAGTCCAACTTCACCAGGAGGGACTCACAACCCGCAATCTCCGGAGCAACGAGTCTACGCAGGCAGAGGCTCTCCCTGGCTATAATAGCCACTCCTCCCCCCCTTCCCCGGGGTCGAGGTTGATGCCATATCTGAAACCCGGCTGGGCAAATTTCCGAGAGAGGAACTCCTCCCTCTGGGCCCAGCCAGGTTTCAGTTACACATGCCAGGTCGGCCTCCTCATCCAGGATCAAATCCCGGATGAGGAGAGCTTTATTTACCACCGACCTGGCATTGAGTAGCAGCAACCTGAGCCCAGGGCCAGATATACACTCATCACCAGTATTCTGGGTTGAGCTCACGGAGTCGGAACAAGGGATCGTTATTAAGCAACGATCCCTCCTTCCCCTGTAACGGCTAGCTCCGTGACTCCCGCCATATCTGCCTCTCCCCAGCAGCACTGAGATATCCTGACCCTCTGTCACCCCAGAGATAGCCGCCCCTCCCCCTCCCGCCTCTCCAGCGCCAGGTTGGCCTAGTGTATTATTTACATCACTCCCATTCATTTCACCCATACTATGATCCCACCCATCCCATCCGCCCCATCCATTCCAATCATTTGCTCCATACACCCTATGCCCATCCCAGTTATCCATCAATAAAACACCCCCCCAATAATTTAGTTAAAATATAAATCAATTAATTAAAATACTACAGTTAAAATACTAATAAAAGAAGTAAATACAAATAGAAAATATAGAATATATAAAATATAGGTAGTAGTATAACAATTCAGTTGATTGAAATGAACCCAGTCAGCAGCAAATAACAACAGCACCAAGGTCTCAGGTAGTAAAGTCACAAATTGCTCAGAGTCAAGAGTCATTCTATATCTCCCCCACTCCTCAGAGAAGGGGCGGTAGAACGTCCTTATCCCAAGTATGCTGGTTATTAAATTAATTTCCCTGTCTCTCAGAGTCCTTAGTGTCAATGATGATTTCAGATCTTCCTTCTCTCTTGTCCCATCCACTCTTACAGTGCCTCCAAACCGCACTGGTCGGCCCTCCGTTGATTCCCAGTAGTTTTGCAGCAGAGTCTCATTTCTATAGATCTCATAAATTGACATGCCCAGTCTGTTGTGTTCCCAGCAGTAGCCAAATTGGCAATCCAGACCTCTATGCAGCCACAGTATGCTCCTTTGGTGGTCATAGTGGTACTCTCCTCCTTGGCCTCTTTGTTTTCCCATAGCCCTCTGTCTCCTCTCTCTCCTCCTCCTGCAGTTCCCCACTTGGCTGGTCTTTTGACACCGAACACCCCCACCATTCGGTGTTCCCGCGTCTCAGGACCGCTTAGTGTGTCTGGTGGGTCTGGCTGTTTCAATTTGGCTGGCTCGATAACTCAGCTCAGCCTCTCAGTCTCTGAAGCTCTCAGTCTCTGAGGGTCGTAACTCGGTGAGGAAAAGAGAGAAAAGGGCTGCAGGTAGTTTCGATCTGATTTGCGGCCGCCATTTTCCGCGCCCCAGCTGATTCCTCAGCGAATTCCGCGGCGGTGACAGTCCAAAGCAGGCGGCGCGAAGCCGGGGGCAGCGGGATCCTCCCAGACAAGGCACAGGCTGGGCACAGGGTTCCTTCTACAGCTCTAGCCCCCCTATCCTCGACAAAGTCGCTGCGGCCAAGATGTTGCAAAAATAAACGCCGCGGAGCAGGGGGGGGGGGTGATGGAAGCGCCACGGAGCAGGGGGGCAGCAAGGACCCCCTGAGCTGGGACGAGCCGACTCCTGAGCCCAAATCCCAAATGCTCACTCTCCGAGCCACCGGGCTGCAAATGAGCTGCAAACGGGCCGTCCGGCGCCTCCGGCTCCCTCCCGACAGCACAACACAGCTCAGCTGCAAACAGCAGCCGCCATTCTGCCGCGTCTCTGTCAGTCCGGCTCCAGGCGGGTTCGCGGCCAAGCAGCTCACCAATGCCGCGAACACCGCCGAACCCAAGGTCTCCAGAAGCAGGGACACCTCACCTCCAAAACAGGTTGTTGTCTTGACGTGGGAAGTTTCTATATTTTCTATATTTTCTGATGTTTAACCGTAGTCCGGTGGAGCTGTAATTCCACCCTCCTCCTCCCACCGGAACCGGAAACCTATAAAGGTTCAGTTCTAGATAATGATTAAAATGATTAAAGTGTTTATGGGTAAAAACATACTATTTAATTATTTCCTATTTTAAAAGTAATTAAAGATCATACTAAGGTACTAGAGAAGGAAGGACAATAAAAAACTATTAAGTATTCAATAAATAGTGCGTAAACTTAATACCCCCCACTGCATTTTCCCCAAGCCGTGGGGGCAGCAGCCCATTACTGAGTGCATTTGATTTATCTACTGTGTTGTCCAAATCTTGAACTTCAATCTATTTGAGTGTGACCTTAGTCATGATTTCTATGATTTCATTGCTATGAGGACATGATCTTGGATAGCTTGGCTCAGAAGGTTGCGTGAAATGCACACACTCACTGGGTTTATACCTTGTGCTAATCTATTATGTGGTTTGACAGGATTTTTGTTTAACTGGTTGTATGAACGCAGAAATTGTGGCCTATGTTAGCGTGTTGCATGATCCAGCTTTTGTGCTACTGGGCAAACACACACATGCTGATATACACTCTGTGATTATTATCTACAGTATGTATTAGAACTGTCAATCAAAGAAAGGTAACATAGGGCCAACAACTCCCGGTCTGGCACCAGCCCACAGTATGCCAGAACCCTGTTCATACAAACAAACGAAAACCCATTTGTGGGCTGCAGGCAACATGTGAATCCACATCTCCTCCAGTCCACAGGAAAACCTCTCTAACAGATTAACAGAGTTGGAATGGACCCTACATCTGCCTCTACCTAGGATCAAACTCACAACCTCCTGATTGTGAGGCAAGAGCTCCACCTCTAGGCCACAGCAGTGCTATCTGATGGATGGATGGATGGATGGATGGATATTTTTGAGAGAAACCTCAAACTCCCGTTCCTAGAAAACGCTCAATCTGTCAGAGTGATAGGTTTTGGATTAAGTAATTAATACCCACAATATTTTACTAAAAGCCACATTTCTGTCAGAATGTACTGCAAAGAAAGCCATCTAAAGTGCAATCTTAATGGAATTTGTTTTACCACTTTTTAAAAATTAGGTAATAAAAATTAATTTGATCCTTTGTTCAAACATTAAAATAATTTATTTATATTCCACCAGAAATAATAGATGGGGAAAAGGAATTTCCAAATCAGAAAAGGGGTTGGGTGTGGGAGTAAAATCAGTAGATCTTTTTGAGAACTGCCTAAATTATTGGGATTAGAGAATCATTAAAGGACATGTATGCCTGTTATGGTGTGCTGGATAGAGGCAAGATTCCTCTCTTATCTCAGAATTTCTTGAGGTGGTGGAAGTATGGGAAGGTTTCAATTTTTGGTTTTCATACAGTAGTAGTTTTAAGCTCAGTCTCCCGATTGACATTTAAATGGAATTCTAACTTCTGGGAATACACAACTCTGTTACTTTATTGAAGTTATAACTGAGCTTTCATATGGAGAATTTGAACAGCATAATCTAATGAACCAATTGTTGTGAGTACAGGTAGACTGGAATGTCTGTTGCTAAGGGATGGAGTGGTAAAGCACAACATCAGGTGACCATATTGCTTAGCAAAAGCAATCCTGGGCAGTTCCGTTCCACACGCCATTGTATCTCCAGATGTGGAGGTCATTAAGATGGAAGCAGGAGGTGTCCCAATAAGGAGCTCATGGGAGCTGCAAGGAGATGGGAGAGGACCTGGGAGGCCCAGTGCAGGCCATGCATAAGTTGAGGGGAGGTGGGGATTGCTACTTACCACTGTTATCGGTGCGCATCCTGTGGAGCTCTGTGTCCCTGACGTGTGTAAGCATGCGTGCATCCAAGTGAGATTTTGCTTCTGCGCATGTGCAGAAAGCAAAATTTTGTGAGGGGACGCATGCGTGAAAGAGATTTTGGTGACTCCAAATCTCCAAAATATCTCTCTTGCATGCTTCCCCTCACAAGATTTTGCTTCCTGTATATCAGTGTTTTTCAACCAGTGTGCCGTGGCACACTAGTGTGCTGCGAGACATGGTCAGGTGTGCCGCGAAGAAGGAAGCTTAGGTTTTGGTCTCACAACTTTTTGCTGAGAGAGAGAGAAAGTAAGCAAGAGAGAGAGAGAGAGAAGAAGAGAGAGAGAGAGAGAAAAGAGAGAAAGCAAGAGTGAGAAAGAAAGCAAGAGAGAGAGAAAGAGAGAAAAGGAGAGGAAGGGAGAGAGAGAGAAATGAGCAAAAAGGGGAGGGAAAAAAGAGAAATGAGAAAATGATTGAGACAGAGAATGAGAGGAAAGAGAGAGAAACAAAAGAGAGAGAGAAGTGACTCTTGATTTAAAGCATACGATAAAAAGCACGCAAAGAATAAGAGAGAAAAAACCCCCACCCCTCACCTGTTTTTGGAAAGGGTTCCAGAATGTGTACACACACACACACACAAGGGGGGGAGGAGACAGGGATGGAAAAAGAGAGGAGAGTGTCTTAGGGTGTTATTTTCTGTCATTTTGGTTGGTGGTGTGCCCCAGTATTTTGTAAATGTAAAAAATGTGCCGTGGCTCAAAAAAGGTTGAAAATCACTGCTGTATATGATGTGAAGCTGTGCGCGCAACTCCATTTTTTGCAACCGGAGGTATGGCGTGGCCTGTTCCGGTAGCAACCCGCTACTGGTTGAGGGGATCCTGCAGTATAGCATAAGCATAGGAGGGCAGAGAAAGACTACATTGCAGCTCAAGGACCTCTTAGTATCCTGCGGCCTGGGGCTGCAAGAAACTCCTGAGTTGCAGAGCAACATGAAATTACAACCACTCCTGGAAGCCATGGCTGCCCCAGCTAGCTCAGCAGCACAGTGCAAAGCTACCACACCCTGAGAAGTGCTAAACACCTAGGAAGCCCCAGCTTTTCCCTAGCCCAGCCACCCTCACTGCGTGGACTCTGAGACCTCTGTTGCCTTGCAACTCCACCACCTCAGTTGACTTCATCCCACCACTGAGGAGACATGGTCACCCTGGCCCTTTGTGAGTCAGCTGTTGCCCACATTGGGCCTTCTGCCCAAGGCTGCTGGCACTGTTTTCCAAAACTACATGGCCTTGTCCAAATTGCATGCAGCCTTCTTATGAGGCTTTGGAAGGCCGAGTAGGCTGTTCACAATTTGGATAAGGCCACACACTGTCTCTGGGAAGCCTAATGGAGCCAGCCAGCTGCCTGCCAGTTAGGGCACGCTTGATTAGCAATGGGAGCAAAGAAGACGGTGAAGGTCAGTTAGAGCTGCAGAGGCGGTAGAACACAGAAGATCAAATTGCATAGATTGCAGGGAGATTATCAGGGAGGGGCAGCTGAAGTGCTCCTACAGTCAAAATACAGCACAGGCTACCAAATAATTTAATTTAATTTAATTTAATTTAATTTAATTTAATTTAATTTAATTTAATTTAATTTAATTTAATTTAATTTAATTTAATTTAATTTAATTTAATTTAATTTAATTTAATTTAATTTAATTTAATTTAATTTAATTTAATTTAATTTAATTTAATTTAATTTAATTTAATTTAATTTTTTAATTTAATTTTTTAATTTAATTTAATTTAATTTAATTTAATTATTTTATTTTATTTTATTTAATAATTTAATTTAATTTAATTTAATTTAATTTAATTTAATTTAATTTAATTTAATTTAATTTAATTTAATTTAATTTAATTTAATTTAATTTAATTTAATTTAATTTAATTTAATTTATTCAACTTCTATGCCGCCCAATCCTGTAGGACTCAGGGTGGCTTACAACAATAAAAAAATAATACAATAGAAGTTGAACAACAACCCCATAATCCTAACAACCCATTAAAAAAAAACCCAAATCAATCTAACAACATACAGTAGTCCCTCACCTATCACTGGTGTTACGTTCCAGACCTGGCCGCGATAGGTGAAATCCGCGATGGGGAATTTATCGACTGATAGTACTTATTTAAGTATTTATATTGTAATTGTTTGGTAAGTTTTCATTGTTTTAAGTGTTTATAAACCCTTCCCACACAGTATTTATTTTAGATACAGTACTTAAATACAGTATTTACAATTTTAGATTTTTTTTAAAAAAACCTGCCGATCGAGTTCAGCGGGCTGTTTAAATCTGCCGATCGACTTCCTCAGAAACCCGCGATGAAGTGAAGCCGCAGTAGGTGAAGCGCGGTATAGCGAGGGACTACTGTACATACCAAACAAACATAATTTGGGCAGGTCTGATGTTAACTTCACAGGCCTGTCGACAAAGCCAGGTTTTAACAGCTTTTCGAAAAGCCAGTAGAGTGGGAGCAGTGTGAACATTGGGGAGGAGTTGGTTCCATAGAGCCATAGAGCAGTAGAAAATGCCCTCCCTCACGGTCCCGCCAACCTACATTATTTAGTCGACAGGACCTGGAGGAGGCCAATTCTGTGTGATCTAATAGGCCTCTTTTGATCATGTGACCACAGGAGGGCTGAGTTGACCATAATCAGCTCTGTCTGGAGATTTGTACTGCCTCCGTAAGGCCTTAAAAATGCACCTCTGGTGACAGGCCTGGTGCCATTGAATTTTAACATCTACCCCGGCCCATGATTGAATCTGTTATGTATGTTAGGATGTATGTTGATGATTGGTTATTAAATGAAGTGGAGTTTTAGAATAGGAATTATTTAGATTTTTGTACATGAAATTTTGCGTTGATGCTTTCTCTTTTTAGAATTTTAAAGGTTATGATTTCTGTATGTTTGTATTTGTTTTATTGAAAACCGCCCTGAGTCTCAGAGAAGGGCAGCATAGAAATCAATTAATCAATCAAAAAATAAATAAAATAAATAAAATAAAATAAAATAAAATAAATAATAAATAAGCTTGACCAGTCGCTAAGCCCATTTTTTTCAGCACTGTTGGAACTCTGAGCAATTGATAAAGGAATGGTTGTAAATCGACAACAATCTCTAAACAAGGAAGGAAAGACAAACTACTGACAATGCCTACATTTCATTCCAAAAGGGCAAATGTCATGGCACACTTAGGAATAGGTTGAAGTAGTTGATCTTTCCCATTTTATCCCCATTCTTGCATTATGCAGATGGACTCACCAAGGACATGTATGTGCCACTATGGCCACGGAAGCAGACCTTCTTTGTAGCATCATCAAACAGCAGTTGGAAGATCTCTGTGTTACTTACTGCCATTGCAGTGGCATAGAGGTCAGCACCTGCAGAACAGTAAAGCAAGTTTCAGCCCAATAAATTATTGTCCATTGTTGTCTAAAGTCCAGCTAAAGCAGTGCTCAACTGTATTGCAAAAGGATAGTAACAGGAGAACAGGGAAAGAATATGACCTTTTCCTTTATATACAGTACATGTCTCAGCATGGAACCAGAATCATAGTATAACTATGGAATAAGGGGCATAGAAATCTAATGAATGAATGAATGAATGAATGAATGAATGAATGAATGAATGAATAAATAAATAAATAAGGGGGATTTCTGTCTGCTGCTTTCTCAAACTCTTACAGTACTCATTAGGTTAGATCAAATCTGCCTTTAACTCCTTTCTATTTCACTGAATGTCTAAATCAATATTTCTATTATGACCTAGCTAGATGCTTGGATTATGTATAGTCAAATCTATCATTCAGTTTTTACAGAAATTTAGAATTGCAGAGTTATAAGGAGCCAACTACATCTTCTAATTCAGTGTTTTTCAAACTTGGCAATTTTAAGATGTGTGAACTGTGGAATTCTGGGAATTGAAGTCCACACATCTTAATGGCACAAAGTTTGAAGAACACCGATCTAATCCAGGCCTTTGCAATGTGCAGGGAAATCTGTTAAAGCATGAGATGTTCCTTTTGTTTTTCATCTTTTCCCATTCTTATTCTTGTTCTTGTTGTTATTATTATTATTTCTATGCCACCCTTCTCCATAGACTCAGGACAGCTCACAAGAATCAATACAAGAATACAAAAGTAAGACATACCTGTATATGAAAGTCAAATCTAAAATGTAGACTAAAAGCCCTAGTTTTAAAAACACTCATCCACATTCATCCCATCATATACATCCATAACATCGTCTGGAGTAAGCTGATATTTTTAAAGCTTCCTGGTGACATAGTAATTAATAACAATACTCAACCAATCTTTTCCCTTGTGTTTTGTGTCTCCCTCCCTCTCCCCAAAAACCCACATTTATAAAATTCTACATTTTTGCAGATTTAGGACTAATAATAACAACAACAGAGTTGTAAGGGTCCTTGGAGGTCTTCTAGTCCAACTCCCTGCTTAGGCAGGAAACCGTACACTCCTTCACAGATGGTTATCCAACATCTGCTTAAAAACTTCCAGTGTTGGGCCATTCACAACCTCTGGAGGCAAGCTATTCCACTGATCAACCGTTTTGACTGTCAAGAAATTTCTCCTTAGTTCTAAGTTACTTCTTATTTAGTTCCCACCCATTGCTTCTTGTTCTACCATCAGGTGCTTTGGAGAACAGGTTGATTCCTTCTTCTTTGTGGCAACCCCTGAGATACTGAAAGACTGCTATCATGTCTTCCCTGGTCCTTCTATTAAACTAGCCATGCCCAATTCCTGCAACCACTCTTCATATGTTTTAGCCTCCAGTTCCCTAATCATTCTTGTTGCTCTTCTCTACACTTTTTCTAGAGTCTCAATATCCTTTTTGACTGTACTTATTCCCAGGGCAAATCATCCCACTCACCAGACTAGGCAAAATTAACAAGTTACTTTTAGAAGCTGTGATTAGACATTCAACTGCCATCATTGTCACTCATATCTAGACACATAATCTTACTTTCGCTCAACTCACCAGGCTTGCAACAGACGAACTTGTTGGTAGAAGAAGAACGCAGTGAAACTTGGGCAGGGCTTGCTTCCATGCTGAAAAGTTCATCTCGTCCAGGTTTGTCCATCTTTAGGGTTTTCATGCTACCCTCTCGCCCAGTCAAGTACTTTCCCTCATCATCCCGGAAGGCAACCAAGCCACCGTGGACTTCCAAGGAGTACATGGTTTGTGGAGTAAAGTCAGCCATCAGTGAACCATTGGAAGCTAAGAGTTTACCTGTCCCGTTTCTCAATCCATATTTCTTGACTGGAGATAGAGCAGGAGAAGGGAACAAAAAGAGATTGACAGGGCTTGGTATTCAATCCTGGAAAATAATCTCAAAATGAATGTTTGCAAAGTTGTAACTATTCATTTCATTCTAAAGGTTTCCAACATGCAGCCCTTGTTTCCAACATCTTTGTTCTCACCACCTCAGAATTAGCCCAGTTTCCCATATCTGTAATCTACTATTATATATCTTCTTTTTCTTTTTACAATCAGATTTAAAGTCCAAAGTGAACTGTTCTAAATGAAGTTCTATTCAGGACAAGAGGAGGATTTTTAAGCTACTTATACTGGGATTGTGTTCTGTGCAATACTAAACAGTTCTCACTTGGACTGGTTTGCTTCCTAGTTCAATAGTTGAAATTGCCTAGATCATTTTAAAGTATAAAACGTGTTCATCTACTTTCTGTTTTCCTTCTACCAAAGAATCTGTGAAACTCATGGAAAGAGTTTTCATTTTAGCGGTTCAAACTCATATTCACCCATTTGTAGAGATGCATTCCTAGGGATGTTTCAAGAAATCTGATTCCAATATGCAGTATCTTATTCCAATATTATTCTGATCTTATCTAGAGAGCTCCAAATTTTTTTCCACCTAGGTTTCCAACTTAGAAATGGATGGTCCTGGAACATTTCAATCTTGAAATATTTTGCATGCCTCTTTCCAACAATAGAGAGAGCTTTGGTATAACCACTTAAATAATCTACATGCTTGGACACTTGGGGTGGGTCAGTCAATCTAAGAATGGAAACTTGTATAGACATGATGTTAAATAATATCTTTGCACATCCCTCCCATTTTTCCTGCTTTTTAAATATTTTGGCTGATAAAGAATGCTTGGAAATATTATGGCTTGCAACTATAATGTACATTTTTCAGTTAGTCTAAGGAAAATGTTGTCGTCTTAGTTTTGTTTTTGTTCCGTGGACAATACAGCTTGCTGTTGTTTTTAATATATGTGCTTTGTAAAAGTATATTTTTGAAAGAAGCATTTTTGTTTTAGTACATTGGTTTTAGCTTTGCCCCCAGTTTAGGTGTTAAAATTATATCTGTTTGCTTATCAACCTTATTTTCTTTCCAGTACTGTATTGAGGCTTTCTATGTATGGATTCTTAATATAGCCAAAGACTATAGATCACAACTCCAGTAAAACCAAATGCATCAAGGCACATAGTCTGTGTTAGGAACTGGAAATTAATGTTCACATCAGTGTTCATGCATAGTTTGTCCCCATGTGTATATAAAGTAGGACCAGATGGACTGCATTTGATAGGAAGAAGAATTTGAAGTGAAGATATTTTTGCAATGTATTTCAAAGATGATTGAAATTGGCCATGGACTCCTCTTTGATGAACATACCCCCTTTTTGGCTTCAGTGCATTGCTTGTTCTACTGTCTTATTGGAATTATCCAAGTTACCTAACAAATGCTGTTAAGGAAATCAAACTTTGCACTATCCATAGTGACTTCCTGGGTAAGCAGAATTTGAATTCACCTGGTATATATGGGGACAATTGCATTCTGTCAGCATTGTGTGCCTTGGAATCCAGACCTATTGAGGAGATGCAAATGAATCAAGCTTAACTTTTTAACATATTAAAACAGAGGATTATTTTAGGAGTTTGTCTGGCTATCTTAATAGCTTTTGGGTAAGACATTAGCAGATATGACAATGTTACTCAAGCACGATCATCATTCTATCTCTTACCCTTCTCCATTTTGATGCTCCCTTGATATGATTGAAATATAATATAATTTCCCCTCTTAATTTTCTTTTCTCCAAGATAAAGCTTGGTCATCTGAATAATTCTTAAAATATGGGTCTACAATTGGATATAGTTCTTAAAATGAAGTTTGACGTGCAGAATCCAGTGGAACTATTACTTTACATGATTTGCAAATAATATTTCTACTGATGCATCCTAAATTATTTTGCCTTTCTGACAGCCGTATCAGCTGATAATTACAAGATTCTTTCTCATATGAAAGCAGATAATACCAACTCTATATTTACTTGTTTGATTTTTTCCCTAAAGACATTGTAATTTGTTTCTGTTCGATTTTATACAGATTTAATACTGCCTAGCCTATCAGTATTATTTTATACATTTTCTTTTTGAGGTTATTGGTTATCTCACAAAGGTTTGTTTCAGTTGCAAATCTGACAAGCACAGGGACTCGTTATTTGAGAGACATCTATATCTCCAATAGTTTCTGCCCACCTAATGAGATTGGGCAGAGTGGGTGCATTCTAAGTCTGTTCAATTAAACAACACTATCTATTGGAACCTAGAAAGTGTGTCTTTCTTATTGTGGCATCTGCCCTCTGGAATTGCATTTCCTGGACATTCATAAGACTCCTACGCTGCAGCTGTTCCATTGGCCTTGCTTGTGGAAGTTGGCTTTGCTTCCAGGGGTACAATTAGGGTAACTCTGGGTCCTCTGAAGTTTTCTTTTGGTGTGTTTTTTGTCTTTTTTTTGTTTCATTTTCTTGTTAGCTACTTTTGACATATAAGCTACCCAGAGGTTTCGACAGTTGGGTAACCTCTAAGTCCAATAAACAAATACATAAGTAAATACATAAACAAGCAAATAAATTTGTTCAAATAGTCATTAACAGTGAAAACTGTATGATAAACATTTTCAAAATGTATATAAATGAGGGTGAAGGTTTATTCTCCAAGCTTGTGGGTTGGTTTCTGAACGTTTCGTTACCACGCTAGGTAACATCTTCAGTGGAGTTTAGGGAGATTCCCCTAAAGTTTGCTGAAGTTATTATCTAGCCTGGTAACAAAATGTTCAGAAACCAACCCACAAACTCGGAGAACCAACCTTCACACTCATCTTGCACCCGAGCTACAATTGCAAATGTATATAAATGTAGTTTTTGAGTTAATTACACACGTACTAAAAATAGTTTGTTAATCAGCATGTAGTATATTTTTTCATCAGTTGCTTTGTTGAAATCCACATTTATTATAATCAGGGTATTTCCACAATCGCCTAATGAAATACCATATAAAAACTGATAAAATTAATCTGACCACAAATCCCTACTGATATCCCTATGCAATAATAACTGCATTATTTTCAAAACGTTTACAAACTGATCTACAAATTTACAAATTCTACAAAACAAATACCCATTTACAGATTTCTAAAGTAATCTGCTCTAGAATTTTCCCAGTAATCAATCCCAGACTGACTGGTCCATGGTTTCTTGGATCCTCCTTTCTCTCTGCTGTTTCTTCTTTAGTATACTACGATGCAATATGTCTGTCTAAGTTTCTTTCATTCCGGGTCATTAGACTGTGACTTATTTCTATTAGCATCAAGATGGTATTCTGCTCGTTAATTCTGCTTTCCAAAATTGCCCATTATCCTCTTTGTAGAGAAACTAAAGAGTTACTTGATTAAAAAAAGGGACAAAAACTTGAAGCACCAGGAAGAAAATATAAGGAATCATAAGGGAAAAGAGTAAGGTGAAGAAATGACCTTACATTTTCAATAAGTTGATGATTGCTTCTAAGATGTGCATCAGTAGTGGGTTCTAAAACCTGTTGCTACTGGTTCGCGCACACACTCACGCCTAGAAGCATCTTGGACAGGTGGCCGGAGCCTCTTGCCGCCTGCGCTACCAGTTTGCAGAAACGGGCCAAACCGGGATCAGCCCACCACTAATGTTGCTCCCACCACTAATGTACATGATTATTCCTGCATACAACAACAGTACAACTTTTTAAAGTAAACTTGATTTTGAAAAGTTTTCAAAATTATATTGGCAATATTCTAGATCAGTGATGGCGAACCTATGGCCCGCAGAGCCATATATGCTGACACACAAGCCGTTGCCCTAGCTTAGCTCCAACATGCATGTGTGTGATGGCCAGCTCATTTTTGGAACACCCAGAGGCTCTGGGAGGGTGTTTTTGCTTCCAGAGAGCCTCCTGGGAGATGGGGGAGGACCCTCCCTGGCTCCAGGGAAGCCTTTGGAGACTGGGAAGGGCGAAACACGAGCCTGCTGGGCCCAGAAGAAGTTGGAAACAGGCCGTTTTCAACCTCCAGAGGGCCTCCAGGGAGTGGGGGAAGCTGTCTTTGCCCTCCCCAGGCATTGAGCTATGGGTGTGGGCACTCATGCATGCACAGTAGTGTGTGCCCACGCTCTTTCAGCACCCAAGGAAAAAAGTTCACCATCACTGTTCTAGATAGAAGAAAAATGTTGCATTGCATGTCATCAACAACCACATCACAGAAGAATATTAATAAAGAAGAAATCTTTACGTAATGAGCAAACCATTATTTTTCTGTAATTTGTTAGACACAATGTGGCCTAATACAAAAACATTGAGAATATGTATTTATTTAACACTCAACTTCATGTCTTGGCCCCTTGGGTGTTTATTTTTATCAGATTTTTGGAAACTGTTAGAAAGGTAGTCATGAATTGGCCCTAATTCAGCTCATTTCCCCCCCCCAAATTATATCTATTGTATAATCTTATTCTTGCTTATTCAGGCAACTCTTCAACTCAGTGAGATGCCTTTGTCGCAAACCTATGTAAGATTCTAATATTAACTGATGATAAGCAAATAACTATCTATGTGCATATATAGAACACCACTGAAACTGAATATGTTTTATATGTTTTTCTTTTTCTTTCTTCCTTTCTTTTTCTTCTTTGTACGTTGTTAGTTTAAAATTGTTTTTCTTTTCTTTCTGTTTTTATATGTAGAAACTTAATAAAGATTTTTTAAAAAGATTCTATCTTAATCATGGTTTAATTTAGGTTTATGCGTGTAGCCTTTATGTTTGATATTTATTTCATTTTAGACTAAACCCTATTAAGAAGTATTCAGCGTGTTTTATCTCAGAATTCAAAGTTGCATCCTGCTTCTTAGAAACATAGAAACATAGAAGTCTGACGGCAGAAAAAGACCTCATGGTCCATCTAGTCTGCCCTTATACTATTTTCTGTATTTTATCTTAGGATGGATATATGTTTATCCCAGGCATGTTTAAATTCAGTTACTGTGGATTTATCAACCACGTCTGCTGGAAGTTTGTTCCAAGGATCTACTACTCTTTCAGTAAAATAATATTTTCTCATGTTGCTTTTGATCTTTCCCCCAACTAACTTCAGATTGTGTCCCCTTGTTCTTGTGTTCACTTTCCTATTAAAAACACTTCCCTCCTGGACCTTATTTAACCCTTTAATATATTTAAATGTTTCGATCATGTCCCCCCTTTTCCTTCTGTCCTCCAGACTATACAGATTGAGTTCATTAAGTCTTTCCTGATACGTTTTATGCTTAAGACCTTCCACCATTCTTGTAGCCCGTCTTTGGACCCGTTCAATTTTGTCAATATCTTTTTGTAGGTGAGGTCTCCAGAACTGAACACAGTATTCCAAATGTGGTCTCACCAGCGCTCTATATAGCGGGATCACAATCTTGCCGCAGTTGCAAACATTAGTTTTAGGACAATTGCCTATGTTGAAAATGAAGCAGAGTTATTTATAATCCAATCCTATCTGCTGAGTTTCCCCCAAAATAAGACCTTGTCTTACTTTTTTTTTTTGAACCTTGAAATAAGCCCTTGGCCTTATTGCCATGCACTCAACAGCCCGATTGGACTTATTATCATGGGATGTCTTATTTAGGGGAAACTAGGGTTTGTATGCCACTAGATGTTGAGCCATCTTAAAGAAGAGATATAAAGAAGATTTTGGACTTCCAAAATTCCTTATGCATAATAATTACATCTAAAATCACCTTTCCCCACCTCTGAAATCATAGTAGATACTGATGACTGATTCCGCCCCCCACGGCACATCACGATCACAGCGCAATACCTCAGCCTTCTCATCAAAACGCACATAACGCTTTCGGTTGGGGTTATAGATTGCAACATTGGGGTGCATTGCCAGGTGCAGGGTCCATTTTTCTGTTTCACTGGAAGCCTGGGCAAAGCAGGTCACATTGTCCTCTGCCCCACCCAGGTAACGCTTGGACTGCTCATTTTGCAGAGATACCTGCCAGGAAAGAAACGTTACCAAGTCAACCTCATCAGACATCAGGGGGTGGAGGTGGCAAATGAAACACACACATTATGAAAAGTTAGAACGGCTCTCCAGGTGTTGCTAAATGTCAGTTGCAGCATTGTATACCATTGGTTAGGGAATGTGTATTTATCTGAAACTTGCCCTTCAACAACTATACATTAGCATTAGCATTTAGACTTACATACCGCTTCATAGTGCTTTTACAACCCTCTCTAAGCAGTTTGCACAGTCAGCATATTGCCCCCAACAATCTGGGTCCTCATTTTACCTACCTCGGAAGGATGGAAGACTGAGTCAACTTTGAGCCCATAGTGAGATTTGAACTGCTGAACTACAGCTAGCAGTTAGCTGAAGTAGCCTGCAGTGTTGCACTCGAACCACTGTGTCACCCTGGCTCTTCTTCACATCCTGTGGCGCATCATGTCCAGACCCTTCTGCTGAAAAGGTCCAGATTCTTTTTCTACCAATACATTGTAGTTGACCAGCATGTTTTAGGTAGTAAGAACAAAATATGTGTTTTCCGCTAGGGTTGGAGGGAAGTGTACTGTATGCCCTACAGTAGCACATTGAATGCTACCAACCTGATTTATTTTGCTCTAGGCCAGAGATAGGCAAAGTTGGCTCTTCTATGACATGTAGACTTCAACTCCCAGAATTCCTGACCTAACATGATTGGCTTAGGAATTCTGGGAGTTGAAGTCCAAAAGTCATAGAAGAGCCAACTTTGCCTACCCCCAATCTAGGTACAAACAAGAATCAAGCACCCATATATTTTAGAGTATAAGATGCACCCCCCCTCCAGAGGGTGGAAATGTTGGTGCGTCTTGTACATTGAATATAGCCATTTTAGGCCTCTCGAAGCCCCGCCCCTTTGTCCCATTTTTGCCAAAAATAAACCAATTTTTGCCAAAAATGAACCCATAGGATGTGTAGAAGGTTTGGGAGACCTGCAGAGTGCTCCTGGGGACTGATGGATGGCAAAAAGACCAGTTTCTGTGAAAAAAGGTGAAAAATTGACAATTTTTTGCAAAAACGGGGGACGTTTTGCCTTCCCCTGGCCCCTAGGAGTGCTCTGCAGGCCTCCCAAATCCTCTGTGCACCCCATTTTTGTAAAAATGGGTGACAAATGAGTCATTTTTTTGTAAAAATGGGCATTTTTTGCCTTACCCCCAGTCCTAAGGAACACTCTGCAGGCTTCCCAAATCTTCTGCATGCCCCGGTTTTTTTGCAAAAACAGGGGAAAACAGGTCCATTTTTGCAAAAATGGGGGGAGGCACAGAGGGAAGCCTGCAGATCGCTCCTGGTGCCTGGGGCAAGGCAAAAAAGCCCCAATTTTTGCAAAAAACGCGCCCATTTTTGTGAAAAACAGGGCAGCAGAGTACTGCAGAGCTCCTGGTGGCCGTAAAGGACAAAAATGTTTCTTTCTCACCCCTTTGAGGTGAAAAATATGGTACTTCCCAAGCATTGCACGCTTGTAACTTCTGCCACTTATGGAGACCAATGCAATACAACCAAAAGCAGCTCACTGCACATAGGCGAACAGGAAACAACTCCCCATTTTCTTTTTCTTTCACCCCATCCTTCCTTTCCCGCCCCGTTACCTCAACCCAGTCCCACCAAATCCACTCCACTGGACATAACTAGGCCATAATTCTGTGGTTTGGGATATATAATCAAAATGTCTTGTTTGGCCTTGAATGATCCCACCTTGCCATCTGGATGCTGATGCAGCAGGAAGAATGTCTGAGGCCCCGGTTTATCCTGGTCGCAGGTGACTTTGCCATTTGGGTCAGCTGCTAAGTAGCGTTTCAAGGCACTGATCAGGTGGACTTTCTGGGCAGCCCCTTCTCCTGGGCCAGCTGCTCCAGCTCCATGTGGGGTCACAAATTGCAGCACCCACACCTGGCGAGGCTTCAGTTGTTTGCCTGTGGCTGTCACCTGGAAACGGAAAGCTTCAGCAGTCAGGTATCTGTTTGCAGCATTGATAAGTCCGAATTCCAGTGAGTATGTCATGGTGGAAAGGCTCAAATGGCACCAATTCTTCAGGCCAGCCAGCTGCTTGGCCTACTTGAGACTGGGTCTGATGCACAAGATCATAATGGAATCCTAGCAACTAGGGTAAACCCAACCCCCTTAGAACTAAGCCCCACCCACAGAAGTCCATGTTCTGAATCATTCAAGCCTCATCAATGATTACTTGCAGACAGCACCCTTTTAGGGTAAACTGGAGGCTTAGCGGAACATTATTCATACAGGACAAAAGAAGAGATTTTCTTAAAGCCATTTGGTTTAAAGCCTTCTTCTTAAAGCGTTCTTCTTCAGCAAAAGCTTGTTCTCTGGAGCAGCTGCCCAGTTTGAATTAGAAGTTACTGGCAGGGATCCTTGAGATTATACAGAGGTAGTGAAGTGCAAACTTTTATGCAGTATGGCAAAATATGACTTATGCCCAGTTTATAGTGATCCTCCAATAATGTGAATTTTCCTATAAAATATAGGAGTGTAGGTACATCCCCATCTCCATCGTGTTTTCCTATATCTAATGCAGGTGGGCAGCGCATGGAGCAATGCTGGGGGAGGGGGCCACATGACCCCAGGGAATGTGCTTTTTTTTGCCACATGGAGTAGGACGCGCACCCTACCTGACACTTGTATTGGTACCTCCATCACGTTCTTCAGTGTTGTGTCCAGGGTAGCCCACTCTAAAAGAAAACATCTCACAAGTTCAATTAAACTTCCTGAACTTGTGAGACATTTTCTTTTAGAACAGGCTATCCTGGACACAACGCCCAGAAACATGACGGAGGTACTGGTACAAGTGTCAGGTAGGACGCATGTTTGAAGATAGGTTCTAATTTGAGGGTGGCAGGTCGGGCCACGAGAGCGCATTGCCAGAGAGTTGGGGGGAAATCCGAAATGCTTATTTCTTCCCAGAGAGGGAGTTGTAACAGAAAATAATTGAGAAGCACTGATCTAAGGAAATTACTGTAGGTTAAAAAAATAATAATTCACTAACAAAAATTAAATCCAGGTAAACACATCTTGCCCCCCTCCCATACTGGAAATTATTAAGTTTAACCAGAAGTCAATACTCTCAGGCAATTTGTCAGTCTGAAGTATGATTAGTTAAATATAATGATGAGATAGAAGTTTTATCTTTTAAAAAGGCATTTTAATTTTTGTACACAAAGTGGTTTTTGAACTAATTTAGCATTACATAAAGCCATGGTTGTACAAGGGCTAGCTTCCAGCTAGAACATGGCACCTGCCTCATTTATACATCTTCACTGACGTATCTAAGTCACATTTAGCCCAATCCCTCCCCCTACAATCTTTTTTTTTAAATGGAGATTTCTATAAAACAACTCACCCTCCCTTTTAAAACTTACAAAAGGAAAAGAAACAATACAATGCAGTATAAAAGATTGACAATATCATCAAGTTTATTACACAATTTCCAACCTATCAGAAAAGGACAAACAAATCAAATCACGAAGAACAGGAGTGGGAGAGTAGAAGGGAACTGAAGTTGTTTTCTGTTGTCTGTTTTTCTTCTTTTTTTTCTTCCATTATTTCAAAACAAACTAAAAATGTCCCATTAGGTAAAAAGCAACTTTTCCAATCCATATTGTATATTTTACAGTTTAAGCTCTCTCCGCTGGCTTAGATTTAACTTTTTTGTTTTCTCTTTTAAAAAAAACATTACCTTAGAGCTTAGACCCTCTTGGATCAACAGCACAAAAGGAGGCATCATACTCCTTGGTGGCACAGTCATCCTCTTTAATCTATCCAATTGTTCTCTGAGAAAAAGACAGATCCTTCTATGAGGAGGGCTTCTCCATGCAGTTGGATAGTCACAATGTGCTTGGTCTTACTAAAGAAATCCAGGGTATATAACTTGATTCTATGTAACTGGGGTGCTAGGATGGAGCACTGAAAACTAAAATGCACACCTCAAAAAGTTCCATCTCAAAGATGACACTTGAATCAAGATTTCTGCAGCCACTGTTTTTCCATAAGGATCCCCATTGTAATGTGTTTCTGATTTCAATCGGTTGCCAGCTAAAAGGCTCACTGGATCCAGGAATCCTAGTTCTAAGTTTACATAATAAAAATTTAACTTTGTCTTTCCCTAGGATGGCATGCCAGAGACCACTAAGATTTTATGATGTCACCGAAGCAAACGTGTGAATGAATCCCATCAAAGGGAAAATTCCAAATGAGAATGGGAGCAAGGGTAGTTTTGGACCTTAATTCAACACTTACATCACACAAAATTTAAAATTCTCAAGGTGTGCTCTAATCAATAATGTCCAGAAGTCTCAGATTGACTTTGCCGCAATTCCATGTTTCTCTTTCTAGTCACAACTCTTCCTCTACAACAAGGAAGGTGATATGCTGGGAAAGAATGGCCTTGAAAACAAATGGTTTGTGTAAGAAATGACAATCAGAGCAGCTAATGCATGAAACAAAGCAAGGAATTTGTCAGTAAATCACCTGTGGATAGAGCTCCTGCAATAGCGAAAGGTACATTTATTTTTTAAGGGAGACTCAATTTTGTGGGCAAGCTTAACAGCACAGCCCCTCCTAAAACAAGTTAGGTTAAATTAGTATGACAACTTTCAGGAATTAAGAAGAAACATGACTGGAAGCAGCAACTAGCCTGTTCTCATCCCAGAAAAGGAAAACAAAACTTTTCTAAGCTGTGTACAAAGCTGTTAGAGTGCAAGACTGAAGCTGCTTTGGAAAAAGGCTTAAAAATTAAGGACGACTCTATGCACTGATGCCTAAAGAAGACAATGCAGTTTGAATTTTGAACATAAGCTCCAGTGAGGCTATGGTAATATACCTTGTGCTGTGCTGAAGCATGAGGTCTTCCTACAGGAGAGAAGCTGGATACATTCCTCCCCGGTGTTTCTAAAACGCCATGGAAAGGAAAGAGGTGACAGACCTCTGTGGAAAGCACCATTCTCTTTGGATCCAAGAATCCATGGATTGAAATGGCCCCCTGGTCACAGTGGCTCAGACAACCCCTCCCAAACTCCAAGTCATTCAGTGTTCCTCCATCAAGCAACAGCAGCAGCAGCACACTTAGGAAGAACTCAAGTCTTAGTGCCATAGTGTGCCAAATGGAGTCCTACAGGCAAAGTCACTTCCAAGGGGTCTGGAAAGAGCAGAGGGCAGCGGGAAGGAGTGGGTGGAGAATCCCCCATCCTTTAGTCTTGATTAAGGACAGGATATAAGTCCATAAAAACACTGTATACTTCCAGCATCCCTGCAAAAAGAAAGAAACATAAAATATCAGTCACTTTTAAAGGCATTTTTGAGAGCATAGTTTAGAAAAGTGCAATTCCAAGAGTGAATTCCTATATGCAGAGGGAATTGAAAATTGTGGGATGTTTTAGGGCATAGTTGACCCGGACTAGGATTTGAAGCCAGGTTTATTCTGCCACTGAATTATATAGACTAAGCATAATCCAACTACTTTCTTCCCATCATAGAATGGTACCTAACAAAAGACCACCACCTCAGGTGTTACACAACCATTCAGAAACAGGTGGAAATCAAAAGTTTGTAGTTTAGATTTTTTTTTTTAAGATGTCCAATTCCCTTTAACCCAGAGCCAATTACAGTGGAATAAACAATTAAATTTGAGTTTTTTTAAAAAAAGAAAATTTTTTTTTTACTGATATTTCCCCTTCTGAAATAAGATATGAATTTAGGCATATACTTCACCCAGGAAAGAACAAAGCAGATTCTGCACAAATGTACTTCAGGATATCCTTCTTGTTTAAGTAGTTAAATTAGAAGCTCTGGTCTGATTATCTACAGCAGTGCTGGATAATCCTTTTGGGCCGAGGGGCCACAGTTCGCTTTCCTGCCTTGCCTTGGGGTCACAGGGGGCATGGCCAGCAATGTGGTCATTTTCCCTGAAAAAAAAACAAAACAGGAAAAACTAGCCTAATTTTGGAGAAGGTACTAATATTTTAAAGTGATGCTATAGTTCTTTACATCCCTACAAACTCAAAGTGGGAATTCTCAAATTATGGGGTGTGACTCCCCCGGGGGAAATTAACGGAGCATAATGAGTAGGATCCCACTTACTCCCACTCTAACTGGAAGTGAGCAACTCTGCTGAGTTACTGGTCCTGCACTATGCCATTGAAAGGGTTTAGACCACTGATGGCGAACTTTATTTCTGCTTGAGTGCCAAAAAGGCTTTCCAGAGGCTTTCCTGGAGCCCGGGTAGGGCGAAAATGGCTTTCCTCTGCCCTCTGGAAGGCTAGAATTCAGCTGGTCTGGAACTGACATAGGGCAACCCCTCACGTAGCCTCAGATATGGCTTCTCGTGCCAGCTGTGGCACATGTGCTATAGGTTTGCCATCACATGTGTAGACTTTCCTTTGATCACGCCAAGAGGTGAACTGTCAGACCAGGAAAATTTCACCACGAAGCTTTTTCAGTCAACGCTCAGAGATACAACTCTGGGGGCCTGCCTCAGCACAGAAGTTTTTAAGCCGGCCTCCAGAGACAAGAGGGAGTCCTGTCAGCAGGTGACAGCAGCTTGCCACCCTCCCTGCCAGGTTCTCTATTAACCTGCTGGGGAAGCCGGCAAGGAAAACTGCAAATGGTTTGATCATGAGGCACTTGTAGATGGGCTGCCAAACACCCAGACCACAATATGGCTACAGGAGTGCTGCAATACTCATAACTTTGGGGACTAAACATAATCCCTTTGTTCCACACTGTGATAACTGTGGATCGTTGCCGAACGAATGGTCGTAGGTTGAAGACTATCTGTTCTTGAAGTTGCTTCATATAAAAGGGAATTGAAAATAACATGAAGAATAGTACTGACAGTTATTGATTTTCTAATCATTTGGGACACCCAAACATCTGAAACAACTGAAGTTTACAAAGCACTGAATATGAAACGCCCACAAATGAAGCAAAACAAAAACAAAACAGGAATTGAGTCTTAATTTAACACCACTTTTTCCTGTCCAATGCCTATCAATGATTCTGATGACAACATGGACTACAATACCCAATTAGAGGCAAGAGAAGATGGCTTTCTTTTCTTTTTTTTAAAGGGAGAAAGACATAATGAAAACAAACAGGCATATTAAAACTCCTTTGCCCCATCTAAAGTGTTCTCACTTCTCTCAATGATGCCGATCTCTTTCTCTGTCCCTGTCTCTGTGCCTCTCGTGATCCCGGCTTCTTTCTTGGAAATAGTCCTCATGTCGATCTTCATTATGAACCACCTCTCGGTGCCTCCTACTACTCTCACGTGACCGACTTGGTGACCTATCACGTGACCGATGTCTTTTTCTGGAAAATAACATGTGTGGTTAATAGGTTACAATTGCTGTCATTTTTTATTTTTATTACAAAAGGACACATTGCTTATATGGATGTATCCATTCCAAACAAGGAAAAAATAGGACCAAGTCATGAATATAATAAATCCAGCCAAATAAAACACAAATAAGTTTGCTTGTTGTAACTCACCTTGAGGAACTACTGCTGCTGCCAGTGCCCATGCTGTAAGACTTGGCTTCAATGCCATGAAGGCAATCCTTAAGCGAAGAGATAAGGACTCGACACCGCTCATCATTTGCTACACGGGACTGTTTAATTACAGCAATGGCTGTAAGCAGGGTCTCAATAGCATCACTGTAATCTCCTGAACCATAACAACATAAACAAGATGTTCAGACTGAGGCCTGAGCTAGGGAGGAAAGACAGCATTAAGCAACTGCGCTTACCTGCACTGGCCCCAGATACAGCCTTAGATATGGCACTGCTGGAAATTGCTCGATTCCTATTCATGATATCATCAAATTCTGCATCACCAACAGGTGGAGGTAATGGGCCCAATTCCCTGCTGGAGTACACAAGAATGCACCCATCATTCAGCAGAACTACTTTGCCCACCGTGAATGAAGACCCCCCCCCCAAAGGAAGTGCATTGCTGAATAAGTATCTCTCCCTTATTTCACACCATAGCAGATATTATAGTAATCATAAGACTCTTAAGGGATGAAATCTTTCCCTGTAATTGGATACATTTTTTGGCATTTCTGTTTTGCCCAACTAAAACACATTTTTATCCTAAGAAATAATTTACAAAGTTCCTTTTTGAATTAGACCCAGACACCCTTCTTTGTGCAGCTTCAAGTTTATGCACATTCTTAAGAGAGGAGAGTTCTCACCTGCTGTGATTATACGGTGCAGAAGCCTTGCTGTAGGCATCTGGTGGAGGCCCCATGGTTGCATTTGGGGGTGGGAAGAAAGCTGGATTGAGGTGCAGGGCAGGTGGCACTGTCCCTGGAGGTGGCACAGATAAGTGGGGGGGAAGTCGAGGTGGGGGAGGCATGAGATGCTGATAATGGATACCAGGAGGGGGAGGGGGAACTCCAAAACTTGAAGAAAGTGGTGGAGGGGGCGGTATGGGTGGAGGAGGCAGCCCCATCAGAGGAAGCGCAGAGGGAGGGCGGTTGAAGAAAGGTAAAATGGGAGGTTTCTCAATGCGCGGTGGTGGGATAGCATTCTCTGTTGGAGTTGCTCGGCCATCAAGAGAGTCTGAGGAATCCCTTGAGTGAGCCATTGGAGGCACCCCTGTTGGACATCACAAATGAGGAAAAGTATTAAGCATCGGAGTAATTACATGATTTTTGTTTCATACAGCATAAACTTCCAATAAATATTTTTGTTACATCACTATGACAAAATAGAAAAAATACAATCCAATTTGGTTCTAATTTCTAATTGTTTATATTATAAGAGGAATAGATGCTCTTATGATCATACAGGGCTTAAACTTTGTAGAGATCCAGGGATCTGATTCAATGGAAACATGCATTTTAAATTATTCTAAAATCTGACCATTGTCTAGGAAAAATCACAAAAAGCCACAAAATATAAAAACAGTGTATCTGTTTATGGATATTAAGCATTCCAGGTATGACAACAATCTCCAATTAAGCCCATGCAATTTGGAGGGTGGTAAGCAAGAGATTTTGATAAGCTTCAGTTATATTTAAATGTAATGAAGTCACCTCCCTTCCTTAAAAAATATTTCTATTTCTACAAATGAAAATTAATTTGCTCCTAGTCTACAGAGCTGTGCTCAGGATTTTCAAATAAACTAACCAATGCCTCCTTCTCTGCCTTACTACCTATTTAGCTAGCATAGCATATCCAGCTAAACTTACGTTTTCGGGCTTGTGCCTCAAACTGTGCAAGGTTTTGCCGGGTAGCCAACTTGACTTCTATTTTATCTCCATTTAGAATCATTCCTGGTAGCAGTTCTAGAAGTTTGTGGACTGAGTTTTCAGAAGCAACCACCACCTCTGCGTATCTGTTCAAAGAGCCACAGAAAAATCATTGGAAGGGTATTAGGAAACTTTTATAAGGTCTACAATCTAAACAAGGGGAAGGGAAGAATTAGCCATTCTTGTACAATGGTAAATTCCCAGCTTTCCTCATATTTAATTATAATGGGTGGATGGGTGGAGGGCTGGGGGCAGAAGAGCGCTTCCATCTGGGGGGGAAGGGAGGCTGCCTCATCATTCCTGCAGAATTCCACCTAACAGTATCTTCATTTGTTTCCATTGCCCACATCATTTTTTTGGTGCCAGAAGAGTTAAATTGCTTTAGATTAAATAACTTGACCCAATTTGTCTAGTTTTCTGTTTCCTTTTTTCATTTGGCCATTCTTTTTCTTAGCTAATTTCAGACATGCATTTCCCCTTTCTATTCTTTTTCAGTCTGATCTTCCTTTCACACTCCTGATCTCAGCGGTCTGCTTCCCTTCAGGAATCCTATGCATAGCTAGAGGGTTAAGGAGTAGCAAGGAGAGGTTTCTTAGAGGGGACACACATAACACATGTAATGGGAGAACAATTCATTAATTTAAAATGTTCTGTGTTTGAAGCACCTTTTCTATCCATTTCAAGTCTGAAATAATTTGCATATCTCTGAAGCCAAATTTATAAGCAAACAAGCAAAACTAATTTTCAAATTAAGTTAACCTCTTTTATTTCATTCTTTCCTTTATTAGAATCTTATCTTTGTCTGAAGTTTAGCCCTAGTAGGCAGGCATATTGCAAAACATTCAGCTTCTTCAAAAATAAAGCCAAATTCAAAAAGCCAGACTGTTGTGTCTATATATTCATATATATGATCGATCATAAAGTACTCGGCATTACTCTGTAGTATCTTCCATAATGATTGCCCTTCATGTTTCAATCATTAACAGAGATGCCCTGCATTGCTCACCCTTTAGACTGGCCATTGGCTCTGTTCTCAGCAAATTTCAGCTCCACGACATCATAAACCCCTATAGAGCGGATTATTCTGGTCAATTGCTGGTCAGTTGTCCACTGCATATGAAGAGACATAAAAGCACAAGCTAGTAGAATTTTGTCAAGAGAATACGATGGTCATAGCAAACACTCTTTTCCAACAACCCAAGAGATGACTATACACATGGACATCACCAGATAGTCAACACAGAAATCAGATTGACTATGTGCTCTGCAGCCAAAGATGGTGAAGCTCTATAATGTCTATAAAAACAAGAGCAGATTGTGGCTCAGATCATGATCTTGTTGTTGCAAAATTTAGGCTTAAATTGAACAAAGTAGGGAAAAACGCTAGACCACTCAGGTATAAAACATATCCCTGATGAATATAGAATAGATGTGACAAATAGATTTGAGGAATTAGATCTGATAGACAGAATGTCTGAAGAACTATGGATGGAGGTTGCAACACTGTACAAGAGGTAGCAACAAAAACCATCCCCAAAGAAAAAGAAATGCAAGAAAGCAAAATGGCTGTCTGAGGAAGCTTTACAAATAGCCGAGGAAAGAAGGGAACAGATGAGAAAGAAAAAGATACACCCAATTAAATGAAGAATTCCAGATAATAGATATAAGATATAAGAATGCTTTAATAAGTGAACAATGCAAAGAAACAGAGAAAACAATAGAATAGGGAGGGCAAGACACCTCTTCAAGAAAATTGGAGATATGAAGGGAATGTTTCACGCAAAGATGGGCATGATAAAGGACCAAAATAACAGGGACCTAATAGAGGCAGAAGAGATTAAGAAGAGAAATTACAGAGAAGAAGTATACAAGTACGAGCTTAACATCCCTGATAACTATGATGGGGTGCTCACTGACCTTGAGCCAGAAATCCTGGAATGTGTAGTCAAATGGGCCTTATGAAGTCTGAGCAACAACAAAGCTAGTGGAGGTGACAGTACTCCAGCTGAGCTATACAAAATCTTAAAATACGGTGCAGTAAAAGTGCAACACTCAATTTGCCAGCAAATTTGGAAAACTCAACAGTGGCCACAGAATTGGAAAATGTCAATGTACATTCCAATTCCAAAGAAGGGCAATGCCAAAGAAACATAGAAACATAGAAGTCTGATGGCAGAAAAAGACCTCATGGTCCATCTAGTCTGCCCTTATACTATTTTCTGTATTTTATCTTAGGATGGATATATGTTTATCCCAGGCATGTTTAAATTCAGTTACTGTGGATTTATCTACCACGTCTGCTGGAAGTTTGTTCCAAGGATCTACTACTCTTTCAGTAAAATAATATTTTCTCATGTTGCTTTTGATCTTTCCCCCAACTAACTTCAGATTGTGTCCCCTTGTTCTTGTGTTCACTTGCCTATTAAAAACACTTCCCTCCTGGACCTTATTTAACCCTTTAATATATTTAAATGTTTCGATCATGTCCCCCCTTTTCCTTCTGTCCTCCAGACTATACAGATTGAGTTCATTAAGTCTTTCCTGATACGTTTTATGCTTAAGACCTTCCACCATTCTTGTAGCCCGTCTTTGGACCCGTTCAATTTTGTCAATATCTTTTTGTAGGTGAGGTCTCCAGAACTGAACACAGTATTCCAAATGTGGTCTCACCAGCATTCTATATAGCGGGATCATAATCTCCCTCTTCCTGCTTGTTATACCTCTAGCTATGCAGCCAAGCATCCTACTTGCTTTCCCTACCGCCTGACTGCACTGTTCACTACCCCTAAATCCTTTTCTTTTGAAGTATTTGCTAACACAGAACTGCCAATACAATACTCAGATTGAGGATTCCTTTTTGCCAAGAATGTTCAAACTACCACACCATTGCACACATTTCACGTTAGTAAAGTTATGCTCAAAATCTTAGGCTCCAGCACCAGAAGTACAGGCAGGATTTCAAAGAGACAGAGGAATTAGAGATCAAATTGTCAACAAATGATGGAGAAAGCTAGGGAGTTCCAGAAAAAAACATCTACTTCTGCTTCACTGATTATGCTAAAGCTTTTGACTGTGTGGATCACAACAAATTTTGGCAAGTTATTAAAGAGATGGGAGTACCAGATTATCTTATTTGTCTCTTGAGAAACGTATATGCGGGTCAAGAAGCAACAGTGAGAACTGGACACAGAACCACTGGTTGGTTCAAAATTGAGAAAGGAGTTCATCAAGGCTGTATACTGTCACCCTTTCTATTTAACTTACATACAGAGCACATCATGAGACAGGCAGGGCTAGATGAATCACAAGATGGAATTAAGATTGCTGGGAGAAATATCAACCACCTCAGATGATACCACTTTAATGGCAGAAAGTGAAGAGGAACTAAAGACCCTCTTGATACAGGGGAAGACAAGAGTGCAAAAGTTGGCTTGAACCTCAACATTAAGATAACTAAAATCATGGCACCCAGCCCACTCAATCCCTGGCAAATAGATGGGGAAAAAATGAAGTAGTGACAGATTTTATTTTCCTGGGCTCCAAGATCACCAGTGATGGGGACTACAGCCAAGAAATTAAAGGATGCTTGCTCCTGGGGAGGAAAGCTATGGCAAACCTATATAGCATACTAAAAAGCAGAGAAATCAACCTGCCAAAAAAAGTGTGTACGGTCAAGGCTATAGTTTTCCTAGTTGCAATGTATGGCTGTGAAAGTTGGACCGTAAGGAAGGCTGAGTGCCAAAGAATTGAGGCCTTTGAACTATGGTGCTGGAGAAGACTCCTGCGAGTCCCTGGATTGCAAAGTGATCAAACCGGTCAGTCCTAGAGATCAACCCTGACTGCTCTTTAGAAGGCCAGATCCTGAAGATGAAACTCAAAATACTTTGGCCATCTAATGAGAAGGAAGGACCCACTGGAGAAGAGCCTAATCCTGGGAAAGATTGAGGGGAAAAGAAGGGGTTGATAGAGAATGAGGTGGGTGGATGGAGTCACTGAAGCAGTCGGCATGAGCTTAAATGGACTCTGGAGGGATGGTAGAGCAGTGATTTTCAACCTTTTTTGAGCCGCGGCACATTTTTAACATTTATGAAACCCTGGGGCACATTGAGGGGGGGGGGGCTAAAAAAAGTTTGGACAAAAAAATTCTCTCTCTCTCTTCCTCCCCTTCATTCTATTTCTTTCTCCCTCCCTCTTTCTCTCCCTTCCTCCCTCTTTCTTTCTCTCTCCATCCCTCTTTCATTCTCTTCCTTCCTTCCTCTCTTTTTTGCTCTCTTTCTCTCTCCCTCCCTCCCTCTCTTTCTCTCTCTCTCTTTAGCTCTTTCTTTCTTTCTTTCTCTCTCTCTCTCTTGCATTCTTTCTCTCTTGCTTTCTTTCTCTCTTGCTTTCTCTCTCTCTCTTGCTTGCTTTCTCTCTGAGCTTCGCGACACACCTGACCATGTCTCGCGGCACACTAGTGTGCCAGGGCACACTGGTTGAAAAACACTGTGGTAGAGGACAGGAAGACCTAGAGGAACATTGTCCATGGGTTTTGGCACAACTTTGCGACTAACAGCATCCATTTCCAAGCACTATGGTATATATATTTACTTCAACAGAGAGAGTTCCCCCATTTTTTGGGAGGGATAGAGGAAAACACAGCTCTAATTTAGAATAAGGTTACTATATGCGAGTGGCAAAAATCTAAGTGATACAGAAAAACCTCTTCTGCTGCCATGTATTAATCATCCAGATTTCTGTATCTCCAAAATAGCAATCTTAGTTTAAAAGGCAAAACCTCTAAACCAGCTACGTTAATTTTTCATCAAATCTTTGTCCATATGGATGCAAACAGAAATAACAATTATTTTTCTTCTCAGGTACACACCAACAATGTATCGCTATCTATTGTTAAAAAGAACCACCTGTGCCAGAAGAAAATTATGTTTTGTAGCATGGAGTAAATGCTTCAAAAAACGCCTCTATGGCTGTTATAGTTTATACCAAATCAAAGTGAACGTATGACAGAAGCATATAATGCAGCTTTTCTCTAAAATTATCAATGAGTATTTTGCAAAGTCAACTTCTATTTATTTCCTGTTCTAATTTAGAATACTTACCCAAGAAAAGCTGCCCACATAAACAGCAGCCCTTTTATTGCGTAGTCCACTGTATGTATACAAAATAGCAGGGGATTTGCTGTTTGACTTAGAAGATTGTTCATGGCGGCTGTCAATTGGTGGCTCAGAGCTGCCAGTACAACTTTCAGAAGGTTGTGAGCTGGCAGCTAGCACGTCATCATAAAGATCCATCTGGTCAGTATTACTAAATTCAGAGTCCTAGAAACAGGAAGATACCACTTAGCATTTTCAGGCTAGAGCTTTTAAATCTTTTACTATATTTGTAAAATACACATATCATTTCATAAAGGGCTATACAGCTTATAATAAAACTGGCTTCTCCGATCTTTCTTCCTAATAAAGTCCCCCAATGTCTCTTTCCAAAGATAATGAATACGCAGTTGACTGTTGTTACCATTATAAAGATTTCAGCTTTATGTTTCCATACTCTCCTATACTATATATCAACAGCCTTATTTTTTTTTCATTCCTCCATCAAAAAACAAATAACTCAACCAGGCTCTTTCTAAATAAATATTTCCCTGCTGCCTAATCAATAATGGTAATAACCTGATTTATCAAGAAGCTGCCCCGAGTTCATGGAGAGGGGCGGCATACAAATCCAATAAATAAATAAATTGTAACCAAACAAGAAATGGAAATTTATTTCATAAAAAGACATGGCATGTAATTTGAAATTCAACAAATTTTACATTAGACGAAGTTACATTTATTGACGTATTGAGAAACCAAGACCACATTTGGTTTGTTTGAAAGAACAAAGTATTGACTGGACTAGAATTTTGCTTAAATTCCCTAAACCGTAAGATTTAAAAGATGTCACACTGACTTTAATAAGACCTACTTCATCTAGATCCAATTCACTGTTCAATCACCGTAAGATTTAAAAGATGTCACACTGACTTTAATAAGACCTACTTCATCTAGATCCAATTCACTGTTCAATCACCGTAAGATTTAAAAGATGTCACACTGACTTTAATAAGACCTACTTCATCTAGATCCAATTCACTGTTCAATCACACACACACACACACAGGTTCATATATGTATCTTTAAACAGTATACTATAAAATTATATATTTGCTGATACTGTATAGAGAAACTCTGGTCAGTGAACAAAAATAAACCTTGTGGAAATGCCGTAACTTTATCTGCATATCTCATACACATTACGCAGAATCCCGTTACCGTTAACATCCAGTGGATGTTACTTGAGGGAAGTGTCAGGTTGTCAGAGCCTTTTGCAAAGCTAGTGCATTCAGAGTTATAGGAATCTGTGGTGGGAAGGTGGCAGGAAACATAAACAGAGAAGGCACACTTCCTAGACCCCACCAGGCAACTCTTTCACTGAAGGAACCTGAGGCATAGCCACTTGGATCTAGTGGAATGGGCAGAAACCACTGGAGATTTCTCAAAATAACTTAACTTCATGCAATGTAGGGATTTAAAAGTAACAACCAGGGATTGCATATGTAACGATACAATTGTTAATATCATACTGAAATGGCACAAAAATTAATTTCTTTTTGAGTTAGTACCATCACTGCCAATTTATATTGAAGTGTAAGCCTGATCATGAGCAAGAATACATAATGATAAACACGTGGCAATCAGAACAACAAAATGTCAGCATTTCTCTGCCCTTGTTGTTTCCATGAAAGGTTGCCCAGCAGCCCTTCTGAGGGTGGTGCGATCACTGCTAGGGAGTGGCATACTGTTAGATCATCTGCAGGGCTTCTGTGAAGAATATCTGATTATTTGGCAAATAAAGAACATCGGATCCAGACTGAATTAATTCCAACTGGGCACATCTGGCCAAGTGCCAGCAGCAGTCTTTTGTTATGATCTAGGATGTATCTGAGTTGGGGTTTTAAGGTTCTCTAATTCCTTCAGCAGCTTATTTTCTGGAGTTGGGTCTATTCAGTGATGTTAGTCTCCTTGAGGGAGGTGATGGTGTCTCCTACTAATCGTTGAAACCAACTGTTTTAGACAACTATCATATATATCCTATCTCCAGTCCTGTTAAAAAGATGGTTTCTTTCACTTACAAAAGACCTAGAGGGAAATAGATTCTCTAAACACATTTCAGTTGTTGTAGACCAGGATTCAGTATTGGGTGTGTTTTGGTCATACTTGATTATGATCGGATGTGGATGTAGGATGGGAGAGTGCATTTTGATTTTTTGCTACTGTCAACTACAGCATCCTTCTGGACCAACACCAAGAGCTAGGAATTAGGGGGCGCTATATTATAGTGATCCTTCAAGACCAATTTCAGTTGTTGTTGACTTGGAAAGGTTGCTCCCTAGGAAATACCTCCCCCCCCTTTTGTGAGATGCAACAGGATCCTACCCTCTCTCTCATCTTGTTCAACATTATATTTTTCAATAAGGCAGCCAAGTAAGGACGTTCAAGTACCTGAAGGCAGGTTTAAATGAAGAGTAACAGACTCTGACTCTCTCTCACCATGATTAAGAAGTAGCTGTGGTTACCTGGACACGTAAGTTCGAGGATTTTGCACTTTCCCATTCAAGAATAGGGTTTTCTTAGGCTCAACTCGTACTCAGAGGCATAAGTTATGGTCAAGGAGACCTTTGCATATCTCCATCTGGTGCACTTACAGTATGTCCTTTTCTGAATTTGATGACATTCTAGACACTGGAGCCCCCCTCCCCCTTTGTCATTTCACAGCTTTGACTGCTGCATTGCTTTGGTTCTGCCATTAGACTGTTAGAAGCCTCAACTTGTCTAGAATACAGTGACATTTTTAATGATTGGCTTCATAATCTACATATATTGCCAGTATTTTCAGAAACAATTCATGGTGCTAATTATCACTCATAAAGTCTACAGAGCCTTTAGGTCCAGTTATTCAAGGAACAACTTATTCATGGTTTTTGCCTGACTGAGTCTATGTGCTCCAAGTCCCCTTGTTTAAACAATGTCATTGTTGGATTTCGTTTGAAGTTTGGCTCATGGCTCAATAGGGCATCTTTCGGAAAACTCAGGAATTATTTTTTCTCAGTATCAGCTCCTGCCCTTTGGCATGAAGTTGTTCAGAGATTGGGATGATTCCCTGTTACTATATTTCAAAAGGACTGGAAATGCTAGCTGTTCTCCTTAGCTTTGGGGTAGCCTGTTGCCTGTATTAATGTATTGTATGGATTACCAGATTGTAACTACTTTGTAAATCCTTTTAGGGAGTATTGTATCTTTAGTTATTTTTTAAATATTCTTTATTTTTGAACAACCCCAAGTTGGTTGGAATTTGGTAGCATCGAAACTGAACGAATTTTGAACATATCAATCAAACATTAGATATGTAATGTAATAGAAATACAAATCCTCTAAAATGGTATTTTCTCAAAATATGATTAAAAATCAACATTTAAAAACACATCTCAATAACGTGTGGGTGCATATTGATTATTCTACCCTGTTTTCCCCCAAATAAGACATCCCCTGATAATGAGCCCAATCAGGCTTTTGAGTGCATGGCAATAAAGCCAAACGCTTATTTCAGAGTAAAAAAAAAAAGTCATAATTTTTGGGAAACACAGTATATTTCATTCACTTACCAGACTTCCACAATCTAGTTAAGAATCCATCGATTAATCTTACTTCGTTAACAATAACTCTAATTTTCATCATTAACTATGGTAGGATTTTGAGTAAGTTGGGCCAAACTAAGTATTACTAAAAACGTCATATTATTTTATGTTTTCATGGTGTTAACATTATATTCCACACATAGAATAGCCCCATGTTAATTGCAACTCTGCCTCTTCCTGAGAGTACTTGTCTATTGTAGTAGATGATGTATGTGTATCCAAGTTCACTCCCTTAAATACTGCCACTTTATGGAACCTCTGGTGTGACTCTGATGGCTGTCCCAATTCTTTATGATACATCCAAGGGATCACTACTCTTTTGGAGGGTGGGTTGAATTGCGTCTTCTTCCAAGCACTGAACCAGGATATGGATTGAGTTGGAGTACTGTTTGTCTAGTGATTGGGAGGGGGGGGGGACCTCCATTTTTCTTTTTGTTCTTATGGATTGTTGTAACAAATAAATATGTAACATTTCAGTATATTTTATTTTATTTTTTATTTATTAGATTTGTATGCCGCCCCTCTCCTCAGACTCAGTTATATATGCATCCATCATGTTATTCCCTTTTGCTATAAGGAACACTTTTCACAAAAATAAAATAAAATAAAATAAAATAGATGGTCTTTGCTTAGCATCCCTAATTTCCATTGCTAAGTAAAGTGAAACATCACATGATCACTCTGATTAGCAATGGCAGTTCTGGTAGTCCTGGTTGCAGTCATTAGACAAGGACCATGCCAATGATAGATAGGGACTTTGCCCTTCTGCACTCATCTCTGCTTCAATGCCCACCAGCTGCCTATCATTATTGTCTTTGTTCTTTGGTGAACTTGCACTCCACAACCTGGATCCAATTCTTTCTCCAATTGCTGATAAAACGGAGTGCAAAGCAGTAGAGGTGGTAGGGTACAGGGCTGCTAAAAGGCTAGACATGGGAGGGAGATAGGCTGGAGGGAGCTGGAGCACCTGCTAGTTGTAAATGTGGGTGGGCTGCCAAGGACTCCAATTTTGTTTGTGTTAACTATGAGGGTGCTGCAATGTCTCTAACTTCAAGGACTGATTGTTACTAACATGTGTTCAGTGTTATCATCACTGGAGTGGTTGTTAACTGAGGACTACCTGTAAGCAGTTGTAAACCAAAGAAATTAAATGAGGTGGAGTGGGGATGGGAGAAATGTCACTAAACCTAGATAACAACAACAACACTGTTTAGTCTTCCTCTCAATGTTTTTTTCTCAAACTTGAGACCAAATCCTGTTTCATCATACTTAAATTGTTTCATGCACTAATCTCCATTCTTCAAATTTCTCATCTATCAGTATTCAATAAACTCAATTCAAATATGTCTTTCTCAATTTTCACTTTCTTCTTCCATTTGCTCTTCCTTCATACATTTGCTGTGATTGGTTCCTTATTCATCCTTGCTGTATGAACAAATCAAATATTACCTTAAAGATAGTTATTTTTTATTGAATATTAAGATTTTCAAGACATTTCAAGATTTGCTTTTCAAGCTCATGAATGTTTTTAAAAATCATGCTCCCAATATCACTTGTTACTCTTCATGGCCTTTCCAAGGTAGCTGTGTATTCTTATTTTATTTACAGTCACAAATCCAGGATTCATGCAGCTGCTACTTGCCTGCTTAATGACTGTATTTTGCCATATATTTAATGGAATATAAAAAGTAAATAAAACCATTAGGTACAATTGATGAACCAAAAGCCATGATTCTATATAATCTTCTAGCAAAGACATGAGTTTTTTGTGACACAATATCTAATATAAATATACAGTATTTTCAATTTTGAACATATCTTTTTATAAGCTTTATAAAGTTCATTCATTCATTCATTCTCTATAATCACCCATCACAATCAACGACGCTGGATAGCTTACAATTCCAAAAACAAAATATTTCAAAAACAATTTAAAAACATGCAAAATAAATATACTTAGCAGCTGAGATACTTGACAAGTTAACAGTAAAGGCAAAAAATGGGGGGACCTTAATACTTTCTATTCTATGCCCCAGACTTGGGAATCCTACTAGATTTTTAACGTCTTTCAAAAGGCCACTAGGGTTGGGGCCATTCTAATCTCCAGGGCAAGAATATTCTATAGAGTAGGGACTACTGCAGAAAGGCTTGTCTTCTAGTTTGTGCTCATCAGGACTCCCGCAACATGCCCAATCTCCTTGATAGAATTGGAAAAAAGCAGTCCCAAGTCATATACAGGTAGGTCTTTTAAGATGACAATCAAGCACCTTGAATTGCATCTGGAAACATACCAGTAAATAAGGCAGCTCTTGCATGAATCCTGCATATTTGGCATCATTTACCATATCAGTGCCAGTTGTAGTTCCATATCCTTTTCCCTTTCAAAAACTAAATAGGTAGGAATGGATCCAGAGTATTGCTTCCATGAATGGACAAGCTCCTTTTAATTGTGGAAAAGAAAGCACAGAGTTCTACTGGATAAAAGGCTAAGAAAATATCCTAATCCTTCAAGAAAGTATTTGAAGGAAAAAATAGCAAAAACTGCCTTTTCTCTTTCTTCTGTGAATATTTTATGCTTCTGCTGATAGGAAATCTGAATCCAAGCTATGGCATGTGTTCCCTTACATTTACAATGAAAAGGGGCTATTAGCATTCTCAGAATATTTTTTTCCCCTTGAACTTCTGAACTTTTGTTCTTTGAATATTTGAAGAAACAATCTGCTGAAATGCAAAAGAAGTATTTGCCTGATTAAGACATTTGACTTAACTGCAAAACATATTTAGAAAGTTTAGTGAATTTTTACAAAACCTAAGTTCTTTAAATTTATTTGTAACTCATGGTCATGTTCACTTGTTGTAACTCATCTTGCCATTCAGAAAATGTATTGTCTCTTAAAACAGTAGCTTCGTATCTATATGCATTGCAAAACTGAATGCTGTTTAGGAAAAAAGAAAAGAAATTTGGTACAACTACATCTTTACATAAAAAATATAACATAATTTAACAAAAACTATCCAAAACCATTAGTTACTTTCTCAGCTAAAAATACAGAATGGTAATCTTAAAGGGTATACTAGCATATTCAAGTTACCTAAGGAATAATTGGGAACCAAATATTGCAGCAAAATAGAATGCAACAATAATTTATGCATGTTATCTGATAGAATCCACTATATTTCTAGAACTCACCACAAAAGTACATCTAAAACAATCTAGGGATCACATGAAAAATATGGGTGTGTGTGTGAGTGAGTGAGTGAGTGTGTGTGTGTGTGTGTGTGTGTGAGAGAGAGATGCTCTCAGCTTGAAACATTAAAGACTTTGTAAAGTGGACTGCTTAGACCATGGAAATGATTCTGCCACTAGATTATAACAAAAATGCATGGAATCTCTAATCATTCAGTATTAGATTGTACCTGTGTAATAGCCATATTAAAACTAAATTGAGAGATTGAGATTGAAGAGAAAAAAACTAGGACTCACAAAACAACGTATGCAAAACTATTATTTTAAAAGCACACAGAAGAAATAATAGACATAGTGATCATTTGGAAACCTATAGTGAATACTTCATAGAAGCGTGTAAACACTCATTTGCCCATTTACAGAAAGAGCAGTATTGTAATGCTTCAATTTCCAGATTTTCACAGCTTCCCATTCCTTTGGTCAGAGACAACTACATTTTCTGCTATGCTTATGGGGACCTAGTGCTTAAAGCAGATTCACAGGCAATGACAAGTTCACGTCATTCTTGAAAACAGTCCACAATACTGTTATTTTCTTAGTGGCAATATGGAAATCTCTCACCATTCCATTTTTCCTAGGGTACTTTTTTCAATGTTCCAATCTATACTGTCACCTAAATTTAAATCCTGATGGTTTCTTATCTAAATATAAATCTGATCTGACCTTGTTTAATTTTGTTGGAATAAGCCAATATTCTTTGGAAACTGCCACTTGCTGTAGACAGTTCAATCTTACTTTATAGGCCAAAACTCGTTCAACAAATCACAGTAGCAAATGATCTACCACAAAAGCAACCAAAATCATTTGAAGATTTATCTGTATACTTGTTTATGTATATAAATACAAACACACAATGTTCCTATGATGTGTACGTCAAGTAAAGCAAATTATAGACAAATGCAAATCCATATATCCACTACTTTTAAAACCTGTCCTATAAAGGAACATCCCACCCCCATACACATATGGAAATATATACTGTAGTGCTGCTTTTCTCCCTCAAAAAATTGAATTAGGACAAATGCATAATCATTTTAGCTATTTAATGAATGAATGTATTGTAAGTAAAGCCATATATATATAATGCAGGACTCCAAAAATCACGGAACACTTTGGAAGCAATACATTTTCTTTGTTTTTCTCTCCAACTGCACCAGGATTTAGTGAAACATGTTAGTAATTTTATATCAGGGAATAAATCGAATTAAAACCTGCCCAGAACAGAAGACTTCCATAAATAAATTGACTGCGGAGAACAAATAATTGTAAATTCAGAACACTATGGTAATATGAAAGACCTAATGGAAATAATTAATTATTGATGTAATCCTATTTTACTTAATAGAGACTTAAAAGTATAAAGAATTAACATATGCATAGACCAAAGAATGTCATTCATTGTTTCCTGACTGTTGTAATCCAATTTTAAAAACAAACACAAGAAAGAAACATCTATGTCATTCTCTTAATTATGTCTTAATATCAGTTCTTGGATCTTTGAAACCCCAAATAATAATTAGCACAGCAGATTTTGTACCATGCCACAAACACTTCCTATATTACAACCCCCCCCCCCCCAGCATGCTGGAAAAATTACCAAAATATTCTCCTTTGTATTAGTTACAAATATGAGATGACTAAAAATATTGCCAAAAAGTAAGTGTAAACAATTCTAATTTGAGATTACAACATGGACATAGTATTAGACACTTTTGTGACCCCAGAAAGGAAGTTTCAAACTGATTTCCAGATAGCGAATTTTAATTATTTAAAAAGATTGCTGACTGTATCTCAGATACAGATATCCAGAAGCTATCCATCAGGATGTTTGTGGGTTGCTGCTGCTAAGTAAAATGCAAGACTACCTAGGGGATGTAAAGTTGCTTTGCCCTAAGATACAAATCAGAAGCACATTACTTAATAGTGGTAATTGACTTATCCCAATTCAAATACCAAGCAAACACCTCTGAATCCTGTTACAATAAGCTATTTGATAAGAAAAAAAAAAATGCAGGTATGAACCCATAACCTCACACAAACTTTTAACATTCTTAACAACTTTGCTTAAATTATTAACCTATTCCTTCTAATCCAACTATAGCAACAGGCACTCTCCAAAGTTTTAGATACAAGTCTAAATAATTCTACCAGGAGATATACGCAATAGAGCCTGGCATCTTCTGCTTGTATACCACGAGACATATCAATGATCTGAGTTGCTTCCAAAACTAAATGATTGTGTTTGTTAGTACTAGGCAATTTTTAATGACAGATTGGTTCCAAATCCTCTGCCTGCCAAGTTACTATTTCTCTGCTGACTTCCCAATGTTTTATTTAAAATAATGTATAGCTATGTTTGCAACATACTTGCACAGACATATTCAAACTAAACAGGGAATGAGACTGATCTTCCCTCTTCCAAAGTTTAAAGCAATATACTTTTATCAAATCTAATAAGTCAGATTATAAAATTTCTCCTGCATTTTAATTTATTCTTCCTTTATATTTCATATACTCAAATTACCTAATATAAATATAGCAGGTAAAAGTATCAAGAGTTAATTATATTTACTGTGACATCATCAACATCCCTAAAAATACAATCTAGCAAATGGTAACTAATATTTGTAAAAACAATGCTATAGTATATTAACTGTATTTTCTTTTTGCAGATGATAAGAGGAGTCGGGATTTAATTGCATGCTTGATTTGTTTGTCAGTGTTTTATTTAGATTAATTTTGTTGCTATATCAGTATGGCATCAATAGTGAGATTATTGTCCTCAAGTTACAACTATTCATTTAGCAACTGCTGAAAGTTACAAGAGCACTGAAAAAAAGTGTTGACATTTGGCATTGCATCACATGATCACATTTGACCACTGCATCACATGATCAGAATTCAGGTGCTTGGTAATTAGAATGTATTTATACTGGTTATAGCATCCTGGGATCATGAGATTGCCATTTGCAACCTTCCCTTGGCTTCCAGCAAGCAAAGTCAATTGGGAAACCTAGATTCGCTTAAGAAATTGCATGATTCACTTAGCTATAGTGATTTGTTTTACCATGGCAAAGCAGATAATAAAATCAGACACAACTCACTTAACAAGCACTTTGCTTAGCAACATAAATTCTGATTTCAATGGTGATCATAAATTGAGAACTGCCTATACTGCTTAATTTATATCGACATAAAACTGGTATAACTACAACAAAATTATAGTTGGAAGGGACCTTGGAGATATTCAAATCCAGAGGTCCCCAAACTTGGCAACTTTAAGACTTGCGGACTTCAACTCCCAGAACTCTCCAGCCACTTATGCTGGCTGGAAAATTCTGGGTGTTGAAGTCCACAAGTCTTAAAGTTGCCAAGTTTGAACACCTCTGCTCTAGTCCAATCTCTTCTGCTTAAGCAGAAGGTCTTATAACATTTCAAACAAGTTGTTGTCCAATCTCTTCTTAAAAACTTTTAGTGATGGAGCCCTCACAACTACTGAAGGCAAGCGGTTTACTGATTAATTGTTCTAACTATCAGGAAATTTCCCCTTATTTCTAGGTTGGTTCTCTCTTTGTTCAGCTTCCATCCACTGCTTCTTGTCCTGCCTTCGCGTCTTTGGAAAACAGGTTGATCTCTTCTTTCTGGCAGCCCCTTATATATTGAAACATTGCGATCATGCCATCCTTAATTGTTCTTTTCATTAAACTTAGAGCCAATTCCTGTAACCCTTCTTCACATGCAACACCCAAGTCTAAAACTAAACAAATATCCAACTCCATTAAATAGATGCAATCCCAGAAAAAGGAAAATACCACTCAAATACAAACTAAGTTAACTGCAATATTTTTGTGTAAATTGTCACTACAGATAAACACATTGTTTTCAGTTCCCACTAAAAAGTTTAACATTCCTTTCCCATGAAAAAAAGATACCGTGTTTCTTCCAAACTGTGCTTTTCATTTATACCGATGATCAGTACAGTACTTCAAATAAAGGAATACTATTTCTTCTTCCATGCAGATTAAAAACAATTTTTTAAAAGTCAAATGGCTAGCAACTGCATGAAAAGTTTATTTCAACTCAAATTGCAAATGAAATTTAACAACCATTACCTGGAATTCAATACTCTTCAGAGTTAAAATGTTTCCCTTTTTTGGGGGACGGGGGGACGGACCACGTTGGGTTAAGTCAGTGTGCCGTTGCCCACTAGTACCTAACAAGATGAAAATCTGTCCCCTTTTTTGTGCCTTTCCCCCCTTCTCTGTCTCTCTCTCTGAGGACTCATCCACACTTACCTGGTTAAACTCCTCGTCGGCGTAGATATCAATGAGGTCTACTCCTTCCGACATAGTTTCAGGAGCGCCACGGAGAGAATCCGGGGGAGGGGGGTAAGAGCAGCACTGCAGGTCAAAGTAAAGAACTGGGTTAACGCGGACCATACAAGGATAACCTTTCTGGCGCGGCTACGAACCGGGCCCGGCCTTCCTCCTACTCCGCCGCCGGCAGCAAGGCAGGCCTGAAGACCGCAAAGCAACCCCGCCCCCCTTCGCTCCGCGCGCGCATCTGAGGGCCCCGCAAGAAGAGGAGGGGTCGGGGAGCAAAAAAAGGTGGGAAACGAAGACACCCGCCCCCCCACGTCGGCGCCATAACTGCGACCGCTGGCTCGCCATCGCCTCCCGAGCTGGGAAGTGAGCCCGCCATTCGTCCCCCCAACCCGCCACCACGAAGGGTGGCCACCATAACAGCCGGCGGAAAAACCTCATCCCTCCCCAATGTCAGGCGGCCCCGTTATACCGCGTTAAAGGCCCCACAATCCCAAGCAGGCCCAAAACGCGCGCGAACCTCTCTCGCTCTCTCTCTCACTCACTCCACCACAGTAAAGGGCCTCCTCCGTCCCGCCCCTTCCGGCTTGACGAGTCCCGCCTGTTCCGGTTTTTCTAACGCTTCTCCGAGTAAGAAAGCAACGAAGACCCAAAACGTCGTATTTGGCTCCCTTGCGACGGACGGCCGTTTTTTCCCAAAGGGACCGAATTGAGACGCATGCGCGAACGAGCGCTCTCCTCTCTCTCTCTGTCGCTAGCTAGCTGAAGAAAGAAAACTCAGTCCGCTTCGCCATAACCTTGTACGTCTATGGTCGACAGCGAATGATAGAGCGGCTCGGGGAGAAAGCCGGATGGCGGCTCTAATGGTTCGGGTGAGTGTGGGAGGCGGACCGGGAGGACCGGGGAAGTGGTTATTTCTGAAGGGCGGTCGCTCCCATCTCTCTCTTTCCTTGCAGCGCGTCTTGCTGCTTCCCGGCTGTCTCTCTCGCTGGCCCAAGTGTGGCTACCGCGGGGATTCTCCGTCTGACTCCGGGAAGGACCTGCTGGAGATCCCGCTCCCTCCCTGGCAGGCTCGGCCGAACGAGCCCCTGGCCAGCAAGCGCGCCCGGCTCTTGTACGAGAGCCGCAAGAGAGGCATGTTGGAGAACTGCCTGCTGCTCAGGTGGGGCGGGTTTTTTTGTTTCTCTCCCTCCCAGCCAGAGTACGCGCAGGTAGTCCTCGACTTACGACGGTTCATTTTGTTCATACTTCACGACGGCACTGAAAAAAAAGAGAGACTTACGAGCGTTTTTCACATTTAACGACCTTCGCGGCAGCCCCAGGGTCACTTGATCGCAATTCAGATGCTTGGCAAGTGGTTCATACTTTTATCACCCGTTGCTGTAGTCCCAGGTCATGGGATCCCCTTATGTCAAGCAAAATCACCGGGGAAGCCAAATTCACCTAGCAACGGTTAGACCAGGGCTGGGCAATTAATTTTGCCATGGGGCCGCATGAGAAATTGGGATGGTTTTAGAGGGCCGGATTAATATAATTAACTCAGTTCTACCCAATACTGTATATTATTGGGTAGAACTGAGTTAATTATATTATAGTATATTTTTTGTTAGATTTGTTTGCCGCCCCTCTCCGTAGACTCTAGACTATATAATATAATTACAGTATATATTATATTATATATTATATTATAATTATAAATTAATTGCCCTCCCTCCCTCCCTCCTTCCTTCCTTCCAACATGTTAGCAATAGCACTTTTTAACAGAGCCAGCATATTGCCCCCACAATCCAGGTCCTCATTTTACCCACCTCGGAAGGATGGAAGGCTGAGTCAACCTTGAGCCGGTGATGTGATTTGAACTGCTGACGTACAGATCTACAGTCAGCTTCAGTGGCCTGCAGTACAGCACTCTGCCTGCTGCGCCACCCCAGCTCTTTTGTCAGTTGAGAGAACATAGTGGAGGCTTTGCCTGAAAGTAGCTTTGGATTCCTCTTCTTCCTCTTCCTTCTCCCCCCCCTTTTTCCCCCTGAGAGGTGGGGTGGGGGGTTTGCTTTAAGTTTCTTGGAAAGGCCAATTAAACCAATGAACAATTAAAAAATTAGCATTTATTGGACTTTTGCAAAAGGGCATGGAAAGAGAATTTCTCCTTCCTTTCTTCCTCCCTCCCTCCATTTCTCCTTCCTTCCTTCCTTCCAACCTCCATGGGGCGGTCACAGACAGCGGGCGGGCTGCATCCGGCCCACGGGCCGCCCTTTGCCCAGGTCTGTTAGAGTCAATATTGCAGTGATTTGCTGAATAACAATGGCAAGAAAGGTCGTAAAATGGGCAATGGCAATAGCATTTAGACTTATATACCACTTCACAATGCTTTATAGTCCTCTCTAAGCGGTTTACAGAGAGTAAGCATATTGCCCCTAACAATCTGGGTCCTCATTTTACCGACCTTGGAAGGATGGAAGGCTGAGTCAACTCTGAGCCTACTGAGATTCGATCTGCCAAACTGCTGGCAGCTAGTGATCAGCAGAAGTAGCTTGCAGTACTGCACTCTGACCACTGCACCACTAAGGCAAAACTCAATGTCTTACTTAACAACACATTTTAGGTTCAATTGTGGTCATAAGTGGAGGACTACCTGAACTACCTGAATTGCTAGTCCATGGCTACATGGTTTTAATTTTTACTACTGTATTATTTAGCTCAAACCCTTTTGGGACAGGCAAAATTTATTTATTTATTTTATTTTATTTATTAGATTTGTATACCGTCCCTCTCCGTAGACTCGGGGCGGCTAACAACAGTAATAAACAGCATGCAACAAATCTAATGATTAAAATAATTAAAAAACCCTTATTAAAACCAAACATACACACAAACATACCATGCATAAATTGTATAGGCCTATGGAGAAAAGGGTAGTTCAGTTCCCCCATGCCTGACAACAGAGGTGGGTTTTGAGGAGCTTACGAAAGGCAAGGAGGGTGGGGGCAATTCTGATCTCCAGGGGGAGCTGGTTATACAATAACTATATTTGCTAATAATACAATAACTATATTTGAATATTGTGCTAATCACCACTCTTCATAACTTGCACTGGGACTCCTGCCCTGAAGTACTCAGCAGAGCATGGAGCAGCACTTAACAAATTTTAAAAAGTGATAACAGCATCAAAAATAGTTAATATTTGGATGGAAGGTCACCAGGAAATATTAGAATTATAAGGCAGAATAAACAATGTAAATAATAATCCTGCAATATCACAATGGCATATACATATTATTTCTATATTGGGGTAGGGAACGTTGGCTCTTCTATGAGATGTGGACTTCAACTCCCAGAATTCCTGAGCTAGCATGATTGGCTCAGGAATTCTGGGAATTGAAGTCCACAGGTCATAGAAGAGCCAATGTTCCCTACCCCCGTATCTATATTAACATAGGCTAGTAACCAAGTTCAATTTGACAAGATTTTCTTTATTTTATCACCTGCTGACCAGATTAAATTTTTTCTTTCCAAGTTTTCTTTCATCAAGTTTACTGTGTGAACTCCCAAGTCCTACCTCATGGAGGACTAATTTGTCCTGTAAAGCAATCTAAATTAGTAGCCATTACCATATCTTTTCTCTTTAAGATCTTGATATTAAATATGTGCTGTCTGACATAATCTGTCCTTTTGTCTCCTCAAAGTCAACACAGAAGCACACATTGTGCATAAAGACTTCTTTAATATGGATGTTTTTGTTGTGAATATAGATACCTCTGCAAATTGAATATTACTTGGGCATCTTCAGATGAGGTAGAGTTGGTCCCTGCCTCTCCAACAAAAAAACCTGCCTCTACCTCCCAACCAATTGCCTCCTTACAGCAAAAAGCCTGGCAAGCTTCAGCACAGCCTGATTTAGCACAAGCAACTGATTGGCGGTCAGATCAGCCTTCTGGCATAGTGATGATCGGCTGTTCCAGGTGGTGGGAATCGCTGCTACCACCTATCATCACTGACATTTGGTGTTGATTGGCAGCATCAGCAATCTTTGCCACCTGAAACAGGCTGAAAATGGGAAGTGCAAAGGTCGAAAATGGGGTGAAAAGTAGCAGCGATTGGTGGCAGTGATTGCTGCTGCAGCCTGGAACAGCTGATCATCGGTATTCTAGGAGGCTGATCCCACCATCAATAAACTACTCGTGCTAAATCAGGCTGTTCTGAAGCCCCACCAAGCTGTTTTCTGCAAGGGGGCAAATTGCTGGGAGGCAGAGGCCAAAGGGTGGGAGCTGGCGGATGGGCAGGGTTTTGGCTCTATTTGCTCTATAAGATGCACAGACATTTCCACCCACTTTGGAGGGAGGGGGAGAGAGTGTATCTTATATCTGAAAAATAAGGTAATTAGAATCTACTAAGAGACATAGAAGGATTCTGTTTTATAAATATATAGGAAAATTCAGATTGTTTTCTTATTGGTATGTTTAAGGTGTATTTTTGATCCTTTTTTCATTTTGTGTCTACTGGCTTTGTATGAGCGTACCACTTTTAAGTGTTCTGGCGTTTTACAGTACTCTTAATTGTTTTTAATAGTTTATTTGCCAAAGAGAATCTGAATAAAATGAATGAACAACAACTGGATCTTTATGACCGTCTAATAAATGAGCCAAGCAATGATTGGGACATATACTCCTGGGCAACAGGTAATGTAGAACAGTGTGTTTTTGAAGCCTACAGCTCCAGCAGACTACAGCTCTCAACATACCGTATTTCTAACCTTACAATAATGAGTAAAGCAATATAGGTAATACAGTATTTGAACCTCTGTTTCTTATCTTTATATTTCAGGGATTTTGTAGACAGACCTTAAAAAAACTATAAAAGATATGTATGGGCCTTGAAATTTATGGAACTTAGAAATCAGCGGTAAGCTACGAGCCGGAGCGCTAAATTGTGTTCGCCGCCGCAGTTCATAAGTTCTTGCGGGGCCAGTGCGATTTTGCTTCTGCACCTGTGGAGGTTGCAAAATAGTGCATGGAGCCGCAGGTGTGCCCGTGTTTTGGCAATGTTTTTTTACTTTCACGCATGACACGTGGGTGATTTTGTTACCTCCACAGGTGCAGCAGCAAAATCGCGCTGGCCCCACAAGAACTTATGAGCCGCGGCAGCGAGCACAATTTAGTGTTCCGACTCGTAGCCCACCACTGTTAGAAATACAGTGTTATCTTGGAGCAGTAATATGTACAGTAAATTGGTTAAGAACACCATTTACTATTTTGACAACTAAGACACTATGCAATCCTGTGCATACCTATTAAAAAGTACAATTGTGGAGATAGTTTGTGACTCCATTAAAACTCTCCATATTATTTACAATTCTATTGTGATCTACAATATTAACTACTAGTTTGTGACTCCATTAAAACTCTCCATATTATTTACCATTCTATTGTGATCTACAATATTAACTACAGGATTATAGATGGAACTGAAAAGTTCATAGATGTTCATCTTTGTCAGATGCACTGGGTTTATTTAGAGTTTTTTTCCAGGTTAAGAGGTCTAGGACTGTAACAGAAAGATTGGATCCTTACTTATGCTTAAAAGTACATCTGCTAAATAAATAAAACTTTGGAGGAGTTGATTTGCTCTACTAAATTTAGTAGTCTTATTCCTAGCGTAACTAAATCTGAATCCAGTTTTGTATATATTAAATAACCAGTATTTTATTCAGTAAGGTTTAGTTCCCAAAATACGTACAAAGGATTGAACTGCATGATTATTATATTGCAGTGAAGTTATCCTGCACACCAGAAGACGAAAGTTATATTCTTTAGAAAGTTCTAAAAATGGTTGTTAGCTGATGTTTCATTTTTTATATTTAGCAAACTAATGCAATCCATAAATAATACGTAAAACTTAACTGAAGTTTGGGAAAGACTATTGGATCTGTGGAAAATTTCACTCTTTGTTTTTCCTTCTCAAGAAACAAAGCCTGCTCCAGAAATCTTTGAGAATGAAATCCTACAGATGCTTAGAGAGTTTACTAAAAACAAGCACAGAGAGAAGAGACTACGACAACCAGATCTGGAATATCTTGCTGAAGGCTCCCACTGATCCTGTGTGCATTTCCATAAATGCCCAATTCGGAGAATCCTTTAAAACATATATTTGTGCTTCATGGCTTCTCTTAAACTATGTTATGCCTAATCTGTGAATTCTCATACAAGTAGCTATTTTTTCTTTATTGTACTGCTCTGAAATAAAGCTGCTTTTTTTCCTAAGAAATGTCTGAAACACGAATTAGGAAATAGTGATCTCTACTGCACTTTAGAAATGTATTTTATTTATTAGATTTTTAAACCATTCTCATCTTGCAGATCTTGGCAATTTTAAAAGAATTTGAAATATCTGTAATATATATATTTAAAAATTATCTAAACTGAAACATATATATTTGTGTATGTTTTTGTGGGTGTCATCTCTAAGGCACAATTTTAACTACTGAAAAGGCCTGTTAATCTGCTCCTCAAAGGCCAAAGAATGGGGCTAAACCTATATCTATTAGCTAGCAGTAAATCATAATGGAGAAGCAGCTCTTCATTGTAGACCCTGTGATCTCCCATGAAAGATTAAGACAAGGATGTTGAAGGCAGTATTTATTTATTTAGATGTATATGACGCCCACTCCCGAAGGACTCGGTAGCCCCGATGCCTAGCCATGTAAGATATTAAAAGGTTAAAACTAACATTTTAAATTGCATGGATATTAACTGGCATTCAAGGCAAGGCCCATGAGTAGATGTTCATGGCATTAGTGCCAGTTAACATGCAGGCCATTGTATATTGTGCCTACTGCAGTTTTAAAAGCAAACTTCATGTAGAGTGAATTGCAATTGGCTAATTTGTCAGTGATGGTGTGGGTTGCTATCTCCCCAGCCCTAGAAGTCACAACTAGTACCTCATCTGCAGCTAGATTAAGGACCTCCTGGCTGTCACTAGAATCAAAGAATCATGGCTGTAAGGAACCTTGGAGATCTAGTCCAACTGCTTCCTAAGGCAGGAGACCTACCTTTGCCTGCTTAATAGTATCTGCCCAGTACTAGCCACCTAAGTCCTGAATTCCCCTTTCAAAAGCAATGGTACCATTATAGGAGAGAACCCAGAACTGTGGGAGAACCTTTGTGTTAAGACAGCAACTCGAGTTTGCTTGAGTTCTGTTGTGGACCATTTCTCCCCATCTAGATCCTGAAAGCTATCTGACATAGTGGATGATGGAAACAAAAGCTGTCAGTGATAGTTGATTCATCAAGGAATATTTCTGTTAATTCAATTGGGTATTGCCAGTTCCAGGCTTTATGTGCAGATATTAATATTATATGTATGTATGTTGAGGATTTTGCCTCGGAAATATGCCAACACAATAACCATTATTTTATTGGCATTTGTATTAGCTCGTCTATTATCCATTTATTGACAATTGGGGCATTTTTAACAGCTTAGCAGCTCACGAGATACCATATGAACAAAATTATATTAATTTAGCTATGTCAGTGCACATATTACTCTATATGCAGCAACTTTATTCCTGCTTGGCCAATTTTTGCCATCTATTTGGCTCACCTGTTGCTGTCCTAGTTTTTTCAGGCAACTATAAGATTTTTGTAAAGGAAATTTCACAGGCATTTTTTCTTCTTGGATTCAGATGCTATTCTGTTCTCGAACCTAAGTAGGAGGATTTATAAAAAGAACTTGGGAGTAAATGATCCATATTGTAATCAAACCATCGATCCTTGTCTCAGTGGTGATGAGAGTTTTTCATTAGAGCTCCCGTCATCCCTGACTATTTTGCCTGTGATGGTTCATAGGCAGAAATACATTTTCAGAGGAGCTTGTACATGACAGAGGCCTCCAAATTATACAGTAGTTATCTGCTATTAAAACTTTTAGCTTGTTTAATAAAATGTAATGAGAATTAGTATTTATAGGTGATTAGTTGCACTTAACAGACACATTTGTTGCTTACCTGGTTACTGCAATTTAACAAGTTTCACAGATGCTAAATGTCTGAATTAGTTTGTATACAACATTTTGTACATACATTTCTTTACATGATTGGTGCCAGCCTTGTATTTTTCCTCAATTGATCACATATTATCTAAACAAATTATAAATAACACTTTCAGAAGGTTAGAATTTAATTTTGTTATAGAGGGCAGCTTTAGCCAATAAAACATTGGAGTTACAATTATATATTAAAAACATCTTTTTTATTCTATGTATTTTATGTATAACAGTTTTTAGTTATTTTCAAATATGGCAATTTAAACATTTTATTTTTCCTGAAATTTTAAGCACACAGTCCAGGGTAAAAGAAAGAAATTATTTACTGTACAGTGTTCCCTCGATTTTCGCGGGTTCAAACTTCATGGAATGTCTATACCACGGTTTTTCAAAAATATTAATTAAAAAATACTTCGCGTTTTTCCCCCCTATACCACAGTTTTTCCCGCCCGATGACATCATATGTCATTGCCAAACTTTCGTCTGCCTTTAAAAAACATTTTTTAAAATAGACTTTAATAAATAAAAATGGTGAGTAATAAACTAAATGGTTGCTAAGGGAATGGGAAATTGTAATTTAGGGGTTTAAAGTGTTAAGGGAAGGCTTGGGATACTGTTCATACCCCAAAATAGTGTATTTACTTCTGCATCTCTACTTCACGGAAATTCGACTTTCGCGCGCGGTCTCGGAACGCATCCCCCGCAAAAATCGAGGGAATACTGTACTGTACATCCTTTTGTTGCCATAATATCCCTGTGATATTCCCTAGAACCACCACAAGGTGTCATTATATGCATATAGGTCCTACTCAATGCTGATGAAAATGAAGATCCTAGATACATGTTTGATCAAATACACTATGTAGCTTTGTATCTTAGGACTTGCGTAGGAATTTTCACAGATTCTTTATTAAGTCAAGGAATATACAGATGCATGGTTTTACATTCTCAAATGATACTAAAAATCTGCAGTTGGAATTTGCTGACACTTAAACTTGCAGACCTATAGAAAGCATGTTGCTTATATATTAATCCATTTTGTGCGATCAGTATTGCTTCAAGTCTCACAAATAGCATTACAACTGTAAAATTCACTGTTTCTGTGAATCTAGTCTGACACCGGATTGAAGCATAATTGGATCATTGCTAGGAAAACTCGCTCCAATGTCCATTCTGAAGGTTAACTTTAAACATCTCCAGACCTGATAAGAATTTGTAATATATCTGCCATGTTAAAAAACCACCAAACTAATTCCACTGGCTTTTCCACTGAATTCTATAAATGTGCCTGTCTTGTGGACAGGTTCTCTTGAGCTGGTTGCTATGAGTTAGTTGCTAGGATACATGTTGTTACTTCAGTTCTACACATTCCTCCAAGTTCCTAACTTACGGGAATAATTTAGTCCTCTGGGACACTATAAGGATTCTGCTCACTGTAGTAAACCAACCAATATCTTGACTGGCAGGTAAGGACCTGGTATTTGCAAAATGAATCTTGACATTGCTTCATAAAACACAAGTTTTCAGGATAAAGGAGTATTTTGCCTCAAATTTGTATGTGGTTTGTCTTCTGTTTGTTATAGTAACCAAATTCTAATTCAGAATTGTTTGACCCCTTTATCATAGATTTGCTAGACATATTATCTGAATCTTTGCAAGGCTAATGTAGAGACTAAACTTTTATTTAAAATGTGTACTGCTGCATTTTGAGCACTGAACTGTAAATTCAAAGTAATTTATTGAAGGGTTTGCATTTGGAAATGTCAGTGATTGTACTGTACATCTTTAAACGGAACATCTGTTTAGAAGTGGCTATGTTACTTAAAATTTGACTTGGGTCTTGTCCCCATTCTATATACACTAGAGAATGCTTACATGTTTCAGTTGATGAGTTTCCAGAAGAGTAAGTATGTGTATTATTAGTATATCAGATATTTTGGCACTGGAAAGTTCTGTGGTTGAAGTTTTAGATGTTACAACGGAGAAAAAGATGAAAAGGATGATTCTTTTGGAGGAATCAAGCTCCAATAGTATAAATTTGAGTACAAGCTCAAAAAATGAAGAGGCTTGTCATTGCATTAGAGAAACCATTTGATGTAATTGAACAATATGGACCTGGTCATAGAAATGATAGAACAGCACAATCGGTTGGAATGCCTGAGTTTATAGGGCACAATATTATAAAAGTGCAGGGGTAATTTAAAAAAATGAATCATTTTTTAATTATTTGCAAATACCACATTTTAAGGAGATTGAGAGACAAATATATTTTTATTAATGTAAGCTTAACTTTAGGAATCAAATTTAGAAGTTGTTTTTCTGCTTACTAAAATACTCTGACTTAGTTTAGTATAAATTTAAATTAGAAATACAATTTTCTTTAAATATACATACATATTTATGTTTTAAATTTTTTGTTGCTTATTTCCATTGAATTGAAACCAATTTTCCACAAAAATATTACTTTGAGTGGTGCAAAATTGAATAACATTTCAAGGGATTTATTATTTACCACTAATTGAGACCAAGCTATATTGTATTTGAAGCAATATTATCTAACATTTCCAGTACTTCAAATAATTTCAACATATCTGCTTCAAATATATATTCTATAAAATGACAAAAACGATTGTGTTAAGTGAGCATCAATTAACTACTACCTAACTAGTTGCCACATAGTTAAGACTTCAGATCAACAACAAGAAGGAATAATATATATACTTCTCAGTTGCCAGTTATAAACACTGTGCCATAAATTATACATTTTATTTCTCCAAAGCTCAATAAAATATAAACAGACTTGCCTTTATAAAGCACTTTATTTCAGTTGGATTCACCCCAGTAATTGCAGTAAAAACAAGGTTTCAGTAATAGAAATAGAATAATAATAATAATAATAATAATGATGATGATGATGATGATGATGATGATAATACTGTAGTAGTAGTAGTAATACTACTACTACTACTACTACTACTACTACTACTAATAATAATAATAATAATAATAATAATAATAATAATAATAATAATATATGCCTGGATTTATGAAGTAGCTTCAGGACATGAAGCAGCAGAAGAGACCTTTAGTGTGACAATGGTAAAAAATGAAATTAACTGACCAAATATAGTGGAAGCATGCATTAGGGTGGCAACTGCTATAACTTCAGATTTCTCTCCATCTACTCTGTTAAGGGTGACCCATGTCCTTTTGGGGATTGGCTAGCAAAACATACTTGCTTCAGTCATTTTGGCCTTTGTGCAAAGCATTTGGAAGATTAAATGTTTCCTATTCAGTCAGATCTTGATAATAAGTTAATTAGATTTGTAAGTGTTAGGGTGGTGTACAGTATTAACAGCAAAGCAAAGAAAAATTATCAAAAAGAGAAACAGTTCAAAAGCCTTGGTATATTCTCAAAATAATAATAATACCCTTGAAAACTCTCTCAGGCAAATGAGCCATTGCCTGAGAGAAAACTCAGATTTTGAGTACTTTTTAAAATAAGATTTGGGTGTTTGATGATACTTATGTCTTAAAAGGTGCCTTAAAAGGAGACTGGAACTAAGTTCTGGGTTATCAGGGATACATTTGATGCTGTGGACTCCAAGTAAATGTATAAGATTCTTGATCGTATATGACAAGATTCTTGAGCTCTGGTAATATTGTACTTTTAACTAGAGCATATAAAACATTTGCTAGACCAATTCTTGAATACAGCTCATCTGTCTGGAACCCCCACTGCATATTGTACATTAATACAATTGAGAACATCCAGAGTTATTTCACGAGGAGAGTCCTCCACTCCCCTGTTTGCAACAGAATACCTTATGCCACCAGACTTGAAATTTTGGGCCTACAAAATTTAGAACTATACTGCCTTCAATCTGACCTATGTGTTATCTGTCAATGACTACTTCAGTTTCAACAGTAACAATACATGAGCACACAATAGATACAAACTTAAACCACTCCAAACCTAATTTCAAAAAATACGACTTCAGCAACAGAGTGGTCAATGCCTGGAATACTTTACCTAACTCTGTAGTTTCTTTCCCAAATCCTCAAAACTTTAACCTTAGGCTGTCTACCACTGACCTCACCCCATACATAAGAGGTCTGTAAGGACCATGCATAAGTGCCCAAGCATGCCTACCATACCTGTGCTAATGTCCTCATGTATTTGTAACCATGTCATGTACTCATAGCCATACTTATGCACCTTATATATTCACAATCATGTTTATATTTTGTCTGTAATCATATATATATGCTTGTCAAACAAACAAACAAATAAAACTCTAAGTGCTTCGACAACCTGCTAAAAGGAAGCAGATTACCAGCTGTCTGCAAGGAATATAAATCCTTCCATTCCCCACTATCCTGTCAGAGCTGAAGAATCTTCTTGGATAGGAAGCGAAATGTCTTCAAAAGAAAAAAACTAGAAAGTCCAGTTGCCTCCTGAAAAAACACCTTTGCAACTATCATTACTATGCTGATGATATTCAGCCATACTTCTCTATGTGCACTGAGAGTATGTGCACCAAAGACAAATTCCTTGTGTGTCCAATCATACTTGGCCAATAAAGAATTTCTATTCTATTCTATTCTATTCTATTCTATTCTATTCTATTCTAGGCATTCTAGGATTTTATTTTCTAGAATGGATGGGGTTGTATTCTCCCTCATAGAATAGGTATATCATCTGACAATTCACTTGGACCCTGAGCTTCTGCTGGAACAACTAGTGAAAACTATGGCCAATAAATTCTTACCTAATTTCAGCTAATATGCTAGTTACAACTACTCATGATCTCATTAACACATACTTGGACTACTACAATACATGCTCTACTTGGTCTTTGAGGGACATATCAAAATTTCAGCTATTCAATGTGGCTGACAACACATTTCCTCTGGTCACTGTACTGGCTACCTTTAGGTTTCTGATATAGTTCCAGGTGTTAGCTGTAACCTATAAATCCTTTTATGATTTCGACCACGGCTAATGAGGAATAATTTGTTCTAGTTTGGATCTGACCCTTTCTTTGTGATTGAAACAGCAAGAATAGCTTTGTCCTGAAGCTAAAGAAGTAGAGACCAGAAAAATATACCTTTTCTGTTACTGCCTCTGGGCTGTGGAATAATGTACCCTTGAACTAAATAAACAGAGGGGTAGACATTTAAGAAGAAACTTCAAATGAATTTCTTCTGCAAAGTTTCAGTTTCTTACCCACTGAGAGTTGTTATTCAAATTTATTCACTGGGATTATTTATTAATTGTATTCTGTAATTTCTGCTATGTGTTTATGGCTTTAAATGCAGCAATTATTACAGGCCATCAATCCATACAATTGGGGAGACATAGAAATTGTTCTGTCCGGCCCCATTAATTATCAGTAATTAATCCCCAATGAAGACTCAAAAGCAAAGTCACGATGTATATTTGTCTATTTACAAAGAAACGTGCTGGAAACAGCAATGAAATCATAGAAATCTCAGTCCGACTGCCAAAAGTCCACCAGTATCGTTAGTAACGAGTGCCCAGCATAAGGTAATCAATTCAAGTCATTAGTTTCCAGCATTGAAGATAGGTATTCACAAATGCCTTCAAAAACCAGGATTTCAGGATCGCAGAAGGATTTAAGAGAGAGACTCTTTGGCTGCTAGTTCTCTCTCTCCATATAGGAACATTGAACTTCTGCACCGAGGTTTCCAATAATCCTCCTTTTATACTATCAGTGATAACAAGCTGTTCATAGAAATATTCAATGTCTAGCTCCACATTGCTGGAGATAATCTTGTCTCCCTCACATTCTTCTTACCCTAGTGTCTAATATTGGGTCCACAGTATCCCCCTCCTCATCTGACTCAAACATTACCACAGGCCCTAACTCTCCCTCACTCTCACTTTCCGATTCCTCTGGTAAACATACTGGCCTATGATACCCAGATGGACCCTGTTCATTCTTCTCAAAGTCCGTAACCAAAGGAGCCAGATGCGAGCCAACCATAACAGAAATGATGTTGAATAGTCAAATAAATAAAATCAGTATTATGTTATATAGTGTCAAACCTGAGGGCTAAGTCCATTTTGCTGTATTATGGTATCTCAATTACAGTCCACTTTAGTTTTATTAAGTTTTTCTTTAAATCTTAAGATTCTATGACGTCACAGAGTTGTGTATGAGCTCACTCTGTTTCCAGGAGATCTAAACAGTCTAAATAAATATCTCTCCACGCCAAACTGATTTTTTCTTCTGGTATTCAGCAGTTTTCTAGTTCTCCACAATGATCAGTGGCCAGTCTTCTACAATAACTGTGTCCCCAGGAAAATCTTGTATCACAAAAACTTTTTCTCTACCCAGAGAGAAGATGGGACGTCTCCCCTTAGGTGCAGTTTCTCCCTATGTAAAAACAAGCTCTGGTGGAAGTATCGACCCCATGAAATTCTATTGCACTAGCTATGGGGCAGCTTATGGTAAGACTTCAACCAACGTAGAAAATAATTTATTCTCCTCAATTAATCTAAAAACTAGAATTTGAACCTTGCTTTTTTATTTTGGAGTGCAAGAATGTCCAATATATAATTTATCTGTCTAGATCAGAGGTGGATTACTGCCGGTTCTAACCAGGTCTATAGAACTGGTAGTAGCTTGGCGGTCTGGGTCACTAGAACTGGCAGTAACCCAGGCCTGCCACACCTCTGAACCAACTCTCTCAACAGTACCATTTTGCTTGTTTGTTATTGTTGTTTGCTTCTGTGCATGCGCACTTGTGCAGCGTGTCAGAAAGCAAACTAGCAGCTAAGTAAGCCAGAACCTACCCCTGGTCCAGATGAAAAGTTAGAAATTAGTAATTGTGGCAAATGAGCATAAGAGAAAGGACAAATATGAAATTCTTTAGGATTTGTTCTAAAAAATGTCAACAATATGTTTGGGATTTATATTCAGAAATATACAGAATTAACAGCTAAGTCCTAAATATGTTTGATCAGGAGTGACTACCGTGGGATCCAGCTTATTATATTTACTTTCCACGCATCATTATTCTTGCTTTACTGTCCAGCCTGTGTCCCTTTCTAGTATAGACTGCTCTCCTTTTCTTCATTCATACATTGCTATGCTTGAAATTCTGAAGAAACGGAAAAAATACCAACATTAAGTAATATAATAAAAAAACTACAGTGTATTTATATGAATGTAATAAAACTTATGTAAATTTGCCACATATTATATGCAGCAACCATTCCATGTTATATCAATTTATATTTCATACAATAGTGTGTAAATGTATTTTAAAATGATTATTACTATCATCTATTTTCTTGTATTTCCTGGTGCTTTTGCTTTAATTAAATGATAATGTTGGGATTTCCTTGTTTCTTTTCCTTTCCTTTCCCCTCCTCCAGTCCCACTCAGCGCTTCCTCATTTTCTCTTCAGAAAGCAAAGTAGTAACCTGCAATATCTTTATTTCACAAACTTCTGGATCCCAACATACAGTAATTCCTCCCCAGTGATGGGCTACCAAAATTTTTACTACCACACTGTGGACGTGGCTTATGCATTTTGTTACAACATCTTCCAATGCAAATTGGGTGCTCTGGGGTGGAGCTCCAAATTTTGTTACCGGATCTGTGTTTCTGACCGTTCCCGTAGGAGCCCATCACTGTTCCTCCCCCATGCAATCTGTAGACCTGCTCCCAAAACAATAATAGTAAAATGGAGTCCTAGTTGGCACAGAGCAAATTCACCAAATAAAATGGTCACTCTCAAGTGGACTGCCATTTTGTGAGGAAGCAATCAAGCCCCCCCCCCCCCGTGATAGTCATTTCAGAAGATCTCAAATTATGTTTTCAGCATTTAGAAGTCTTGTTGAGTTGCTGTTTTGTATTATTTTTTTACAGTGCCATGACGGAAAGATGATTTAGGGTGGCAGTGTAATAAGAAAAAATATTGTCAAACTTTTTTCTCCTCAGGCCAGGAAGGCTTTCGTCCTCGGAACGGCTTCCATTCTGGAGCAGGATATAAAAGCAACTACCGGCCTGTTGTCCAATACAACCCAAACCTAGATAAAATAGATAATCCAGCTGTGGGGTCAGTATCTCCTTTTTCAGGCAATTAAGAACAATATTTCAAACTTAGATAAAAGAGTAACTGGGATATTTCAGTCAGCCTTTCTATAACATGAGTACATCCGTTTAATCTATTTATGCCTGTCTGTCTGTCTGTCTGTCTGTCTGTCTGTCTGTCTGTCTGTCTGTCTGTCTGTCTGTCTGTCTGTCTCTCTCTCTCTCTCTCTCTCTCTCTCTCTCTCTATCTATCTATCCATGTATGTATGTATGTATGTATGTATGTATGTATGTATGTATGTATGTATGTGAATATGAAACCAGAGTGTTTTAGATGGTGAAAGTCTGGATTCTCCGATTTTGGTAGATTGTCTCTGAGTTAATAACTATTTCTACATTAAAGTAATATAAGGCTAGGATACACTGATTTGTGCTGGAATGCTCAGGCAAAACCATGATCAAGTCAACCATTGCATTTGTCATTAGTCTATAAATTGTGTAAGCACAATCATAGGGTGGGTGGCTGTGTCCCTAAAACATTTTTTGCAGAAGATCATTGTACAATATTTCAGTATATTCTTCAAATTCAGGACTGAATAATCAGTCCAGGATCCTCACCTGCAGCTTTCTTGACTGAGTGATGAGTAGGATGGTTGTAGAGCAGACCTGGGCAAAGGGCGGCCCGGGGGCCGGATGCGGCCCGCCTGCTGTCTGTGACTGGCCCGTGGAAGTTGGAAGGAAGGAAGGAGAAATGAAGGAAGGAGAAATGGAGGGAGGAAAGAAGGAAGGAGAAATGGAGGAAGGAAGGAAGGAAGGAGAAATGGAGGAAGGAAGGAAGGAGAAATGGAGGGAGGAAGGAAGGAAGAAGAAATTATCTTTCCATGCCCTTTTGCAAAAGTCCAATAAATGCTCATTTTTAAATTGTTCATTGGTTTCATTGGCCTTTCCAAGAAACTTAAAGCAACCCCCCCACCCTACCTCTCAGGGGGAAAAAAGGGAGGAGGAGGAGGAGGAAGAAGAGGAATCCAAAGCTACTTTCAGGCAAAGCCTCTACTATGTTTTCTTAACTGACAATGTAGGTCAGTTGAAGAGGCATCTGAAAGGAATATTTTGAAAGAGAAGTAAAGCACTGTCCAAAAGCAGAAATAAAAGGCAGAGAAAATCAGAGAGACAGAAGCTTCTCTCCATCTGGAGAAGGAAGGAAGGAAGATAGGAGAAATGGAGGAAGGAAGGAAGGAAGGAAGGAAGGAGTGGGCAATTAATTTATAATTATAATATAATTATAATATATAATTATATATATTATATGTATAATATAATATAATATAATATGTAATTATAATTTATAATTATAATATAATTAGCTCAGTTCTACCCAGTAATATACAGTATCGGGTAGAACTGAGTTAATTATATTAATCCGGCCCTCTAAAACCATCCCAATTTCTCATGCAGCCCCATGGCAAAATTAATTGCCCACCCGTATTGTAGAGAGTCTCTATTGGAGACCAATAGAAACCGTTTAACAGTGGCTAATTGACAACCAAGGGTTTTTAGAGGGTTATCGTAGAATTAGAATTCCCTTAGAACTAATGTTGAACAATTGGGTAACTAATTTCCTGACGGTCAGAGCGATCAACCAATGGAACAACCTACCAGCGGATGTTGTAAACTCCAACACTCTGGACATTTTTAAGAGAAGATTAAACTGCCACTTGACTGGTGTACTATAGGGTTCCTGCTTGGGCAGGGGGTTGAACTCGATGGCCTTCATGGTCCCTTTCAACTCTAACAATCAATCAATCAATCAATCAATCAATCAATAAAATACATTTTTCACATATCCTCTTCCACTAGTCAGTTGTCTTTTGGAGATCCTTGATTATTAAGTGCCCTTAAATTGCTGTTGAACTTAGGGAACACATTGATAGATTATCCTCCATGACAATGGTCCTTCAGGTCTTCACACATTATTCATCACTGTAACTAAATCCACCAACACTACTGTTAATAGTGCTATTTTTCTTTCCTTCTACCCTTTTCAGCATTAGAGCCTTCTCCAGAAAGCTAGGTCTTTGTATAATGTATCTGAAATAATTTAAGTCTGGTCTTTTGCTTTAAATGGGAACTCTGGTTTGTTTGTTTGCTTGTTTTGTTTGACAGTCCATTATAACTTTAGGAGTCTTCTCCAAATCTGGGATATGAGCAAAATTTGTAAAATGCTTTTGGGCTGGAAGTGTTCTTAAGCTGTATATTATCTTTCCTAAACCAGGAAACTTCTCCAAGATAACTATGAATCAACAACCAATAATAATTTCCAGCCCCTTCAGCTCCCAGATGGGAAGTATCCTCTTCCCTGGAGTGTGCATCAGCCAGGCAGTGGGTATGTTCGAGAAAAGCCTCTAACTTTTCCCACAACCAAAACAGTAAGTATCTAACTTTACATTCTGGCTTTCTCTTGTGGATGTATGTTTTCCTGGGAATGGTAGTAACCATGTCCACCAATAGTGACTTAGGGTCAGTATCAGGAATGGGAGATACCTAGTTGAATGAAAAGGTTTAGGGATGACAGGATAGCAGTGTTCCAATATTTGAGGGGCTGCCCCAAAGGAAAGGGGGGCAATCTATTCTCCAAAGCGCCTGAAGGCAGGACAAGAAGCAATGGATGGACACTAATCAAGGAGAGAAGCAACCTGGAACTAAGGAGAAATGTCCTGACCAAACAATTAATCAGTGGAATGAGTTGCTTGCAGAAGTTGTCGGTTTTTCAACACTGGAGGTCTTTAAGAAGAGATTGGACCATCACTTGTCTGAAATAGTAGGGTTTCCTGCTTAAGCAGGGGGTTCAACTAGAAGATTTCCAAGGTGCCTTCCAACTCTGTTATTTTGTTAGTGTTCCTTGCACTGTAAATATAGATAAATGCTGAAAGATAATGTGTGTGTATTGAGATAATTGAGCTTCTCTCTACATGGTCACAAGATCCCATGCACTCTATTGCCAAGCAAGTGAAGGTGAAGACTGTGGAAACAAAATTGCTAAATTTATAAGATCAGGTGAGAATGTGTCAGGATTCAGAAGATGACTAAGAGAGTTAAAATCTGATGTTGCAAACAAACCAGCACAAATGACTATGTATAGCACAGGCATATGTGTGTGTGTGTTCACTTTTAATGTATTGTGTGTACCATAGATAAATGGGACAATATTTCAAAAATATCTGAGACTTGTATAGGTTTGAATGTATGTTTGCGTCTGTATCGATATGTGCCTTCTCAAATAACACCTGGAAAACTCATTTACCAAAACTACAATTCTACAGTCTTCTGAGTAGTTCTTCTAAATGGTTCAACAATCATGAATCCCATGAATGGGATTCTGGGGAAATCCAATATATCTGTACCTGGTCGTCAAAAGTGGCCACAGGAGAGTTACATAAGATTAAATCTTCTGCAAACTTGCTTACTCTTTTTCTCAAAAAAAGCCAGGATGATATTGTTTCAGACCGTCCTGATTTTTTCAGATCTGAACACAAATTGGGATGCTATGAAAACAGTTGTTTACGCGGAAGCAGATTTATTCATTCACTTATCCACCTGCTTGGCTAGCTGGTCAGTAAGAGACTGCACTTAGTGTGCACTCGGAGAAGAGGCATAGCCAAGCATTGCAGTGCTACGACTGATTCTTCACCTTGAAGGAAAGCCTGAAATTTCCACCAGTAGAGGGCTCAAAATTGGAAGAAATTGAGCCAGAGCCTCTCTGTAGGAGAGGTTTGTTTGTTGTTTTGTTTGTTTGTTTGTTTCTTTCTTTCTTTATTTATTAGATTTGTATGCTGCCCCTCTCCATAGACTCGGGGCCGCTAACAACAATAATAAAACAACATATAACAAATCTAATATTTAAAATAACTAAAAACCCTTATTAAAAACCAAACATGCACACAAATATACCATACATAAATTGTATAGGCCTGGGGGGAAGAAATATCTCAATTCCCCCATGCCTGACGACAGAGGTGGGTTTTAAGGAGCTTACAAAAGGCAAGGAGGGTGGGGGCAATTCTGATCTCTGGGGGGAGCTGGTTCCAGAGGGTCGGGGCTGCCACAGAAGGCTCTTCCCCTGGGTCCCACCAAATGACATTGTTTGATCGACGGGATCCAGAGAAGGCCGACTCTGTGGGACCTAACTGGTTGCTGGGATTCGTGCGGCAGAAGGCGGTCTTGGAGATATTCTGGTCCGAAGTCATGAAGGGCTTTATAGGTCATAGGTGAAGAGGAGAGGCATGAATCGGTGGCCAGGGGTGATGGTAGTGGTGGGAATCGCAGATTCCCCCTGGGGAACCAATAGCCGCCTCCTGACCTACAGCTGAGAAGAGGTGACTTGGTTGCCATTAGATGAGACAGCCATTGCTTGAAGAGTTGAAGTAACGAAGTGGAGTCACCTCGGTGAGAGGATTTTTCAAAGTGATCATTTCAGAAGTTTATGGAGAAAGGAAATAGATGGCAATATGTATTAAAGTTAAAGCTCTTGAAGGCTGGCCACCAAGGGGGGGGGGAGCGGTTGTGCTTTATAGATGGCTCCCTGGTTGGATTCCTGGCTTGGATAAACAGAGGCGAGAGATGGGCCATAAAGCTTTATATTGATATAGACTTGGATTTGCAGAACTTGTGAGGATGATAAACCAGTGAGGGTGATAAACCAGTGGAACAGCTTGCCATAGGAGGTGGTGAGCTTGCCTTCAATGGAGGTCTTCAAACAGAGATTGGACAATCATCTTTCTGGGATGGTTTAGTGAATCCTACATTGAGCAGGGGGTGGACCCGATGACCCTGGAGGTCCCTTCCAACTCTATGATTCTAATTAAGTGCCAGTGAAGGTTGTTTTTTAATATATATATAATTACTATCTCTTCTTATTTCTTAATGTTTTTTTTTACTGGTTTTCATCTTTCTATTAAAGTTAGTGGAACTGCTGGACTTATTGGCTAAGTCACTTTTGCCATCTAGTGACCAAAGTTGGTATATAATAGCTTTGAAAAGCACAGCTGTGTAACAAGAAAAGATAGAGAAGAATAATATTGATTGACCTTTGTGGGAAGCATTCTTTGTTTTGGAAAAAGTTGTTGTTGTTGTTATTATTATTATTATTATTATTATTATTATTATTATTTTATATAACTTAATGGATTATGGCAGAAAAAGCCAGAAGGAACAGTGTTTCCTTTTAAAAAAACAAACAAACCCAAAACCTTCCTTGGAGGCAATTTATTATTCTGTAATTTTGTTCTTTCTTCTGTTTTTTCCTTTTGTTCCACATGAAAGTTTGAATATCTCTTTCTTGTGGATATATTTATATCATTTTATTATTATTATTTATTTTTTGTATTGAAATTTTGGAAATATTTTTTTCTTATATTTTTGTTTTTTGTTTTTCTTTTGGGAGGGTTTTTTGTTATGGAGGTTGCTTTTTCATGATTGGATCACTGAAGATTTGAGTTATTTTTACCTGTTTTTTCTTTGTTCAAGGGTTTAATTATTTTTAAAAAATTTCCCTTATTTTTTATTATTTCTTTTTTTTCTTTGGTTTCTTTTTGTTCATCAAAACATACTGGAACTAATTTTAGTATTTTTCATTACTCTTTTTTTCTTGTTTTCTTGTTTTATATACTTAAAGAAAGTATTGGGAAAGTGGAAGAAGAATTGAAAGAGGCTAAATAATTCATGGAAAAGAATGAACAACAATTACAGAAAGTTGAAGGGAAGGTTGAAGCAACTGAAAAAAAAATGGAGGAGCTTGGATGATAGACTTATAGAAATAGACAAATGACAAGAGAGGACAATCATCATATTAGAGATGGACCTCTTTGAATATTATTTATGGTTTCAAAATGTGGTAGAGGAGAAGAGAGAAAACCTGGCAGCGATAATGGCAGAAATCTTGGCAGAAGTGATGGAAGAAAGTAAAGAAAAGATACTTAATGATATTGATACAGTGTATACCAGATATATGATGAAAAATAAACTTTCTAGAGAGGTTCATATGATTCACAAAGAAATCACTCAGAACAGAAATTTTACAAAAATTAAGAAATTCTACTATTAAGTAAAGAGAAAAGGAGATAGTGACATTAAAACAATGTCACTAAAAGAGTAATTTGAGAAGAGAGTACCGATTTATGTCGAAGAGACTGATTGAGAGAGGAGCAAATTTTAGAGGGCTAATTTCAGAGGGGATAATGTTTGTTTGGCATGAACAAAGATACAGATTGGATACAGTGGAAAAAGCTGAAATATTCTACAGACAACAGTTTAAACAAAATGAGGAAGACCTGAGAAGAGAAAAAGAGGCTAGATTTCAATAAGACCTTAGGGATGAGATAAAACAACAAGCAAGTCAATGTGTTAAAGAGATGGAAGAGAAAGAATTAGAAGGAGCAATGGCAATAGGAGCAAAGAGATATGAGGCTGATGAGATCTAAGGCATTAAACAAATGAAAAGGGAAGAAGAGGTTAAGATGATAGCAATAAACATAAATGGACTAAATTTGGCTATAAAAAGGAAAAGAACACTTAATAAATTGGGGAAATTAAAAATGGATATAATATGCTTGCAAGAAGTACGCATTAGACGACAGCATAAAAAATTATTAGCATACACAAAGTTGGGAGATTTATATTCAGCATTAGCGGATCAAAGCAAAAGAGGAGTTTTATTATATATACAGAAAAAAATGAATCCAAAATGAGGAATGCCAAGATGAGGAATGGATGAAATTAAAAAACTGTATAATTATTTACTATATATTGATTTAGAGCAAGAACAAGTGAAAGAAATGATGATTAAATGGGCAAGGAATTTTGGACACACTATAGAATTGGATAAATGGCAACAGTCCTCCAAGAGTCCTCAGAGAGGGGCGGCATACAAATCCAATAAATAAACAGCCATGGGAAAAAAACTACAAACTGACAATGGCAACAGCATATAAAGAAAATATGTGTAAAATCTTTTATAGATGGCACATGTCACCAGAAAGGATAGCTAAAATGTTTAAAGATAAATCTATGAAATGTTGGAAATGTCAGCAAATACTGGGTTCTTTTTATCATGTGGTGGACATGTGCTGAGGCCAAAGTGTATTGGAATTTAATTCAACTATGGATAGAAAAAATATTGAAACAACGTATAGAGCTGAAATCAGAGATATTCCTGTTGGGTATATTACCAGAGAAATTTAATAAAGAAAATACATATTTAATTATTCATGTAATTACTCCGGCTAGAATTGCAGAAATGGAAAGCAACTAAAAGCCCCTTCTGAAGGGGATGTAATTAAAAAAATATTGGATTGTGCACAAATGAACAATGAAAATTAAAAATAAGGAAGATTCTAAATATTATAATGTGTGTGGGAAATGTTATGATTGGATAGAAAATGAATATGTATAGAAGATAAATAACACCGATTAAATTGGAGAATAGAAAATTAAGACCCAGGGGACAAAATTAGGTAGGCGAGAAGGCAGTATTAAAATAGTAGTAAATACACCTAGGAAAATATACAATACTGTATATGTATAAATATGGATATTGAATAATATAAGTCTAAAAGTTGCACTGATAATAAAATGTAGTTAGGGATATGAGTTACCTGTCTGTTAACCATAAGATGGATTATGATTAGACTTACTCAGGGAACGTATATGAGGGAGAAAGAGGAAGTAGAGAAGGAAGAGGAGACGGTGAGAGGAGGGAAGTAGGAAAGTGGGAGAGAAGGAGAAAGAAATAGAGGGAAGAGAGGGAGGGAAGTGATATGAAATGTGGTGGAGAGAACAGATGGGCAATAAAAATATAAAAGGTGCAAATTTAGAATGTTTATTTATGGTTTATTGAATATAAGTGTATAATTATATATACAGTGCTACCTCATCTTACAAACCCCTCATCATACAAACTTTTTGAGATACAAACCCAGGGTTAAAGATTTTTTTGCTTCTTCTTCCAAACTATTTTCACCTTACAAACCTAAGCCGCCACCACTGGGATGCCCTGCCTCCGGACTTCTGTTGCCAGCAAAGCGCTCGTTTTTGCACTGCTGGGATCCCCTGAGGCTTTCCTCCATGGGAAACACCACCTCCAGACTTCCGTGTTTTTGCGATGCTGCAGGGGAATCCCAGCAGCACAAAAATGGGCGCTTCTCTGGCAACGGAAGTCTGGAGGTGGGGTTTCCCAGTGAGGGGAGCCTCAGCGAAATCGCAGCATCACAAAAACACGGAAGTCCAGAGGTGGGGTTTCCCATGGAGGGGAGCCTCAGGGGAATCCCAGCAGCGCAAAAACGGGTGCTTCGGCTGGCAAAAGGGGTGAGTTTTGGGCTTGCGCGCATTAATCGCTTTTCCATTGATTCCTATGGGAAACATTGTTTCATCTTACAAACTTTTCACCTTACAAACCTCATCCCGAAACCAATTAAGTTCATAAGATAAGGTATCACTGTACAGTGGTACCTCGAGATACGAGTTTAATTCGTTCCGGACCTGGGCTCTTAAGTCGAGCAGCTCTTATCTCGAACGACTTTTCCCCATAGGAATTAATGTAAATAATTTTAATTGGTTCCAGCACTCAAAAAACTCACAAAGTTAGTCTAAATTATGCAGAAAGACATGTTTTTAATGAAGAAATGTACATGTACATATAAATGAATAATGAAGTTTCTTTCACTTAACTTGTAAACTTTCTTAAACTTTTAAATTTACATATGTTCAACTTCTCTGCCACCCAATCCTGTAGGACAGAGGTCCCCAACCCTTTTTGCACCAGGGACCGGCTTTAAGCGATCAAGAGAGGAATGAATGAATGGACGGAGGGTGGGAAGGAAGGAAGGAAAGAGGGAAGGGACAGGAACAGAGGAAGGAAGGAAGGAAACTTATGAAAGGGGAGAGTAAGAGAGGAATGAGTGAAGGGAGGGAGGGAGGGAAGAAGGTGGGAAGGAGAAAGAAAAGAAGAAATAGAGGAAGGGAAGGTAAAAGAGAGAAAGAAAAAGAGCAAGAAAGAAAGCTGCAAGCACCCCCCCGAGCCCCCCAGGCCGGCTGCAACCTTTTAAAACACGCGCGCCGCTTCGCAGCTGTCTCCTGAAGCCGAACGCGGAAGTTAGCGTTTGGCTTCAAGAGACAGCTCCTTGGCGCTTGTATCTCGAATTTGGGCTTGTAAGTAGAACAAAAATATCTCTCCCCTCCCAGCTCTTATCTCGAGTTGCTCTTAAGTAGAGCAGCTCTTATGTCGGGGTTCCACTGTATATTGTTATGATTTACAGTATGTGTATGGGTGTATATGTGGAGAAAAATAAAAAAACCTTTTATTAAAAAAAGAGACTGTGTTGTCCTGTCCCTTCCCCAAGTTTGTTCTACATTCCTTCTTCTTTTCAAAATAAATAATAATGCATTTAGAACTTAATCAATGAGAGATGCTGTATGCACATGTCAATACAGATAAGATTTCAAGTGAATCTGCTATAATAGAAGAGAGCTATTTGAGTCAGTTTGTATCTTAATATGACCCCTGAAACACCCAGACATAATTTTAAAAAGAACCCAGCTACCCTTGTGAATGCACAACTGCTTATATTCTACCTAGACAGGAAAAGACAATAGAATTAAGGCCTAGTTTAGCCAAATGCACTGGTTTAATAATTATGGTCTTACTTTACTACATTGTTGCACTAAAAGCAAAATGCAGTTTACCTTTTAAGTTATGTTTACCTTTTAGAAAAACACCATAACCTTATTTTTCAAAATGTTCACAACAGAAGGTAAAATGTTTATTCAAAAGTTATATGCTGCAATTTGTACTATTTTGTTTAAATATATACAGAATAGATAAAATGCAGGTCACAATTTCAGCTAAGGAAACATTTATTGGCATGTCTGCCTTTCTGATTGCTTTCAAGTCTCCTTCTATCAATGGAGGAAAATATATGCCTCAGGCAACTGATTATGGATACAATGAAAGGCAGAAAATAGTTATCTAAATGGATTGGAATTTCTCTATCGGAGAGTGTATGTTTTCTGCTTCAGGTGCCCAAGGAACTTGAGCAGCTTGAAATTACTTATTTATTACTTACCCACCGTATTTTTCAGAGTGTAAGACGCACCTTAGTTTTTGGGGAGGAAAATAGGGAAAAGAATCTGCTTACCAGATATTCATCTGGCTAGTGTCCTTAGTCTGGTCAGCTTTAGCACATTATTTTGTCCCCTGGTTAGGGCTTTAAAAAAAAAATTATTCGGAGAGAGTAACAATGAAAGAGTTTGCAAGCCAGCAAGGGCTGGGAACATCATTAGTACCTGGAAACAAACATTGGGAGAAAGAAGAGCAAAGAAAAAAACCTGCAAAGACTTGGGGCTTGGAAAACATTCTTTGCAGAGAGTAACAATGAAAGAGCTTGCAAACTGGTAAGAGCTGGGAACATTGTTAGCACCTGATTGGGCAGGAAAGAAACATTCAGAGTAAGTAGAGAATGGGAAACCCCCCCCCCCTACAAAGACAGGGTTTGGAAAACATTCTTTGCAGAGAGTAACAATGAAAGAGCTTGCAAACTGGTAAGAGTTGGGAACATTGTTAGCACCTGATTGGGCAGGAAAGAAACATTCAGAGTAAGTAGAGAATGGGAAAAACCCCCCTACAAAGACAGGGTTTGGAAAATATTCTTAGCAGAGAGTAACAATGAAAGAGCTTGCAAGCTGGTAAGAGCTGGGAACATTGTTAGCACCTGGTTAGGGCTAGAAAGAAACTTATTCAGAGCAAGTTGGAGCAATGAAAATAACCCTGCAAAGACTTAGGGCTTGGAAAACATTATTTGCAGAGAGAAACCATGAAAGAGCCTGCAAGGTAAGAGCTGGGAAGATCATTAGTAGCTAGTTAGGGATTAAAAAAGAGCTACATTCACCCAAATTATCAGCCTCTTTTAAGGTGTGTCTTAAACTCTGAAAAATACGGTACTTACTTAATCATGCCACATTGTCTTAATATGGACTTTAGGTGCCACTGTATTTTCTGCCATGCAGCAAATGTCCTGGAATGGTCTACCTTGATCTTCTCTCTTCTTTTTCTACAGTATATTCAATAGCATTTCCATTCTCTTCAACCTATTATGTTTTAGCATTGTTCTTCTCAGAGGCTAACTGCGTTTGATATTGCAGGTCAAAAAGGTCCATTTTGACACAGCCAACCAGGGAGCTGAAGCTGTGATAGGGCTGGAGCCTAGACATGTCCCAACACTCCACAATACATTTGGAAAAGGCTCAGTTGAAGCGGAAAATGCAAGACACGTGAGTTCGTGGGCTCCAATAATTGGAATGAGACGCCATTAGAAGGCAGCAAATGATAGGGGATTTGATATGTGGTGCAGGTAGAGGGAGAAGCATTTATAGGATTTTCTGCCTCAAATTTCAGAACCATTTGGATAGGCCTGGATATTCAACACCTAAATATAAAAAGAGAAGATTGGTCAGGGTAGGCATTTGCTGCTCTGCGCAAACAAGAAAACATTTTGAGTAAGCACTGGCTTTCTAAGTGATAACCAGTATTGGACTTGGAAGCTTAACAGTAGCTATAAAAATAATTCCAACTAAGTGTGGTCGAGAACCGATTTGGTCGAGTACCGAATTAATTTATCCCATAGGAAATAATGGAAATGGATTTAATTGGTTCCCAGCCCCTATTTCCTTTATTTCCTATGGGATAAAGATCTGAGGAGCTCTATAGTCTATAGTTCTATACTCCAAGCTGTAGGAAGGATAGGGGCGGCTGCAATACCGGCAGTTTCGGGGGGGCTCCTTTCCTCAGTGGTTGGTCTTGTACCTGTAGGCAGCTGCACCAACTTTCTCCTTCCTGGCGGCGGCTTTCCACCGAGCAGCAGCAGCGCTGGGAATGTCACGTGATGAAGCTGCCAGAGCCATCTCAGCAGTTGCCACTGCTCCAGCGGCTTCCCTTTCTCATGTGACGTTCCAGGCGCTGCTGCTGCTCAAAGGAAAGCCGCCAGCGGGAAGGAGAAAGTTGGTGCAGCTGCCTATAGGTAAGAAGACGAACCACTGAGGAAAGGAGCCCCCCCGAAACTGCCAGTATTGCAGCCGCCCCCACCCTTCCTACACCCTTCCGCTCCAAGCTGTAGGAAGGGCGGGGGCGGCTGCAATACCGGCAGTTTTGGGGGGGGGCTCCTTTCCTCAGTGGTTCGTCTTGTTACCTATAGGCAGCTGCACCAACTTTCTCCTTCCAAGCGGCGGCGACGGTGGTGGCTTTCCTTCGAGCAGCAGCAGCGCCGGGGACGTCACATGAGGAAGGGAAGTCGCTGACATTCCTGGTGCTGCTGCTGCTCGAAGGAAAGCCGCCGCTGGGAAGGAGAAAATTGGTGCGGCTATCTACAGGTAACAAGATGAACCACTGAGGAAAGGAGCCCCCCAAAGCTGCTGGTATTGCAGCTGCCCCCACCCTTCCTACAGCTTGGAGTGCATAGACTAGAGACTAGGAGGCTGTTAAGTGGGCAGCTAGGATGCGCGTGTCGGATTCCGACTCCCATTCTGTCTCACCCCGTCCCCTCAGATCTTGTAGCATTTTGGATAATAAACAAAATTTACTGTGGCTGTTCGGTATCTGAATTTTTGTTCAGATACTGAAGCAAATTTTTGCCGAAAATCCAAAATGTATGAGAACCAAGGCGTTCGATAACCGAGGTACCACTGTACTTGCTTAGGCCTCCTTACAGTTGAGAATTAGATTAAGAGGTTGTGTCAAAGACACCACAAAAAAATGAGTTTTGAGTAGCGATCTATAGAAAATAACAGCTGGCATTGCAAAGGAATTACACATGAAATCCAGACATGAAGGGCAGCTCAGTAGAAAGGCCAATGTTTCCTAAGAGTAAGAGAATTAGGGAAGGATAGCAAGTACAGTGGTACCTCTACTTATGAACTTAATTCATTCCATGACCAGGTTCCTAAGTAGAAAAGTTTGTAAGAAGAAGCAATTTTTCACATAGGAATCAATGTAAAAGCAAATAATGTGTGTGATTCCTAGAGAGGCCCCATGGAGGCTTCTCCTCGCCTTTTCCAGCCCTGTTTCCTCCCAGGAGATTCTTAGAGAGGCCCCATGGAGACTTCTCCCGGCCTTTTCCGGTTACAGATTTGGAGGCTCGGGTTTGTAAGTGGAAAATGGTTCTTGAGAGAGGGGAAAAAAATCTTGAACACCCTGTCCTTATCTAGAAAAGTTCATAAGTAGAGGCGTTCTTAGGTAGAGGTACTCACAAAGAGAATAGTAAATGGGATACAGCTTAGCAAGATTGAAAATATATTGAGAAGCTAAGGGTGGGTCAATTCCAGTGAACATGGTCTTCTTCTCTGTTGTATTTGTAGGGACCTCAGTTCATGTCCACAGAGTACGGCTCTAAGTACCGCTTCAACATTCCAGGGCAACCAGGTATAATTTCTATGCATTAATACAACCTAATAGTTGCTAGATTTATGCTATTATTATGCATTCAAGCGTAATTTATATTTTTGGAGGGGGGACTTGGATTATCACATCTGAAACTACCCATGGTGATTTTTATCTCAGTACTCATATCCCATTCTCTGAATATTAAATTCCTCAATTTAAAAATGTAAATTTGTAATTTGAATTAGAACTCGTGAAGCTTCAGTGGGATAATTTGATTTAATGGAGTCACTCTTTGAAATACTGTAGATCCACAAAGCACTATAGGTCACGTTTAATTCTTAGGTCGGAGTAGCTAAACCATTTTGCTTTAGCTGGGTCTTTGGCCCTCCAGGATTGCCTTTCATGGGCTTATTCTGCATCATCTTACTTTGGAACAGCGCCATCTCTCCCCCCTCCTAGATCCTGCCTTGCTGCCTTAAAATGGTAAGTCAGGGAAGTACTGAGAGGATAGAACGAGGAACACCAGAAGTATAGAAGAAGAGTGTGTACTTTCAGCAGGGTCATCCAAGGTATAAATATCATCCCCGTTGATCAACTAAAACAGGCCAGGGATTATATCAGGCAGCAGTGATATAAAATGTTGGAGGCAATGGTTACTTTAGTGACAACGGCAATGGTAAGACATTCCTACATTTTAGCATGCTTACATTTTGCTAAACTAATTCCATGGATGGACATTATGAAAGTGATTGATAAAAAGTGTTGGATCTTGGGTCCCTCAAGTCATATGGCATTCAGGTGTGATGTACTTCAATTAAAGTCTTTGAGATATCTACTGTATTTGATGATGCAGTCATATAGAAAAAGAAACCCAAAAGCTGTAAAGACCAAATTATAGTGGTCAGATAGTAGAGTGTTTCCCAACCTTGGCAACTTGAAGATATTTGGACTTCAACTCCTAGAATTCCCCAGCCAGCATTTGCTGGTTGGGGAATTCTGGGAGTTGAAGTCCAGATATCTTCAAGTTGCCACGGTTGAGAAACACTGAGATAGAATGTAAGTAGCATGAACACAAGAAAGCTCAACACAATGAAATATGAAATGAATCTTAGGCATTGGGTGTTTGGAGTGTACTGGAAGTAGATGCTTTCAGAAGATAATGCAATAGAAATATTTCTCTTGTAACGAGAGAAGAGAGCGAATATATTGGAAAGAATCTCAACACAGAATATCTAACATAGCTGTTAGAAAACCCAAACTGTATTATAGCAACATCTGTGAAGACATCAGGGATGGAAACAGATTTAGAAATCTAAGGAAAGTCTTCCAAAAACCCTCCAAATTCAGAAGGAATTGAGATACTCTGCATCTACAAAGAATCTACCAGCCAATACTATTGTTTCTATAACCAATACAATAATTTCACAACCATTAGAAAGGAACCATTGAAATTACATTTCAATAATTATTTTCTTTCAGTTTTATTTTGAGAAGGTCTTTTATTGTTTTTATTTCTTGTCCTGTGGAGATTTTAACATTTAAGCCACACATTTTTAAAAAGTGATGATGGATTTGCTTACATAATTTAAAACTGAAGATCAGAGAAATTGAACTGTGCAACATTTCTTTAAATAACACCTCAAAAACCGTAAGGTACTTGGAAAATTCTTTTGTTTTCAGGGAACAATTTTTCACAGGATGACAGTTACATACAAATTCTCAAGCCTCTGCCTTGTCTAAAAAATAACTTTGCATTACAAGTAGCAGCAATGCAAAATCCATGCATCTATTTTGAGTAACATTTCTGCATTGTCCAGATTTCTGCTATGGAATTTTGCAGGTTTTTTTTAAAAAAACATTCTTTTTTATGTAGCATGCATGGTGAGTGAACATTGTAGAAGAAAGAGCAACTGATGCAGGCATATTGGCTCTCTTTGAATATATTAAGAGAAACACATCTTTGAGTTAGGGGTCTGGCAGGAGTGGGGTACTGCCCGGCCAGGGGTAGCACAGTGGGGTAGCAAAAATGGAGCTCCACCCCAGAGCACCCAATTTGCACTGAAAGATGTTGAAAGAAAATGCAGGGTATCCTCAGTGGTGGTCTCCTACGGGTACGGTCAGGTACGCAGTACCGGTAGCAAATTTTTTTTCTTTTTTTCCTTCTGGGCTCTGGGTATGTTTTCCTACATGAGATTGAATGTGTATAATTTTAGAAGAGCTGTGTGTGTTCGTGTGTGTGTGTACATAAACATAGTTTATATAGTGTTCTGGCTGAATCACAACAATATAGTAGATAATGTATATTTTTGTGTGTCTGTGTGTAATATGTATGTACACATATGGCATATATACATAGAATTAAAGAGTATATTTTGGATGTTCAGTAATAGTAAATAGATAGGTAAATTGTATCTCTTTGAGGCGAGGAGAGGCCAGGCACCCTAACCCAAACCCTTGATGTGAGTGACGTCAAGTTGGCCACCTTTAAGTCAGTCACATGACCTTTAAGCCACCCCTAGTCACATTATCGTCAAGTCACTCCCACCTGGTCACATGGCTGGCAGGTCACACCCACAAAATAAGCCACACCCACAGTATGGTAGTAAAAACTTTTGTAGTCCTTGACTGGGGTCCGGGTGCAACCTCCAAAGGTTTTATAAGCACAGAGTAGTATTTCCCTCTTCCCTTCCTTGATTTCACTGTTGGGTAAGATGAAAGGAGCTTGAAGGAATAGCAAATTATAATGGCTAAGCTTTCCTTTATAATATTTATATATAGAAAATGAAGCAATTTTAATCACAATTGGCTAGGCATAACCTCAGAGTTCAGAGAAAAAGTAAACCCCCAAATAGCAGTTGAAAAGAAAAAGCATCCAGAAAAGGATAGTACTGCACTATGCAAACAATTTAAGCCCTTTTAAACTTAATATTCAAAACTAGGGCTCTCACACGGTTTTGCATGACTCACTGGTGTTAATTTGTGAGAACTGAACAGATCAGTCCAGCTCCCAAAGATGTTTTTGAAGTCATCTATCGCATGCTCCTTTCCCCTCCCATAGTAGACCTCTTTATTTTTCTCTCCATACAGATTTCCTGCAAACTAAAACAATTGGAGCCAAGGAAGAGTCAGGATTTACTGAAGGCTGCCTTGCTAACCCCATTGTGGATAAAGTAACATCTCAGGTCCTCCCAGTAGCTTTGGTTTCTTCTTCTGTTCAGGGGCAGATGAAGCATCGTGGTAAAGATGCTGCAAAGCAGAATTGGCAAAATGGTGCCCTTCTTCTCCAGTTTTTTTTTGAGTTTCAACAATTACTCTCTCTCAATCCATGGGCTTCCTTTCTGTCACTGGTGTCTGGGGAGAGGGGAGGGCTAAAAAAACTGAAGATGGTGGCCACAACCATGTGATCAAAGCTCACCATTTTAGATCACAATGCACATAAAAATGGGCTTGGCATGGTTGTGGCCACCTTCTTAACTTTTTGACCATCTACAGCAAGGACTCTTGTTTACTGTAGGAGCAGGACAATTTGTGAAACAAAAGAGAAAGGAGGAACTCTCACATTCCAGTAAAAGAGGTTTTATCTATCCCAATAGATAGATAATGGTGAAAACAGAAAGAGTAGAAAAGGGATATTAAAATAACTTGGACAAAATATATATTATATCACAATATTTTTTAGAATGGATAATTTGAGTCCATTTCAAGTAGTTCAGAAAATATCTAAAAAGGAATAAATTCAAGTTATAGAAATAAGCTGCCAAATTAATCTAAAATATCTGTTTATGGAACTCAGATATCAATTTCAAGAATATTGTCTGCACGAGCATAAGAATAATTATTTAGAAGTCACATCACCATTTTATAAACATGAAGCAACTGTTTTATCTCTATTGGGAATGAAAGTAAATGAAAAAGAAGAAAAATATCCATTAAAGAAAAAGTAAGGCACAGAATTATTTTACCTTATGGAATTAATCAGAGTGTTTTGCAAAACCAACTGAGGTTGAGAGCAGTTCTTTGATTTGTAGTACAAAAGGGATTCTGAGCTACAAGAGAAACCTTCTTAAAGAGAGGCATGTTTAAATCAAGGGTAAGTACCGAATATCTTCATTTAAACCCTCGGGCGAAGACTATTGAGTAGCAGTATACCCAGAAATGGGCAGCCAAAATTTTTACTGCCACACTGTGGGTGTGGCTAATTTTGCGGGTGTGGCTTAATGGTCATATGACTGGATAGGAGTGGATTTCCAGCCATGTGACCAGGTAGGAGTGGCTTGAACGATCATCATCATTCAAGTGAACTGTTAAGTCCTCGACTTGCAACATTACCAGTGCTGCTCGCTGGGGTGACAATTTGCTTCGCGTTTCCTGCGCTCTCCTTCCTGGGTCACCCCCCCCGCCTCAGGCTGGGTAGCTCGGTGAATGGGTGCTGCCAGAAGTATAAATGCTGCCAGCGCTGCTTCCACCCACGCCTTCTACTTGCCTCTCAGGCGGGAGGCGGTCGCATGAGGCTGGAGGAGGGCCGGGCAGGAGAGAGGGAAGCTCGTCCAAGGCCAGCAAGGAGGAAAGAGGAAAAAAGCAAGGAGCCCAGATGCAGCAACAGCAGCAGGGGAAAAAAGAAGAGTCGAGGCGACACCAGACCAGTAATCCAGGAAGTGACAGCCGCCGATCAGCTAGAGCTGCACACGCATCTTCATTTCCGCCGGTGGAACTGCGTTCCACCCCGTCCTGCCTGCTGCCCACCCCTGAGTATACCATGACATGTTATTCTACTGCCCACAAGCATAAATCCGAGAGGTTGTAACAATTATTTACATGTTCACTTTGACCTATAAACCAGCACAATGACAAAACAAAACAAGCAAGCAGATAATCTTAATCTTAGAACTGTGATAAATTTGCTGTGCTCCTGATTGGCTTCCCTTGGAGCTTTCTCTTTAAAAGCCAAAAGGCCATTTTTATGAAACATGATGAAGGTAAAAGGGCTAACGCCTTCGCCTGCACACTGCGGTCTAATGTGTCTTTTCTTCAATCAGAATTGTATGTATATACTAAGGTGACCATATTGTAACTTCAGCAAAGCGGGACACCATTGATGGGGGAATGGGAGGGGGACACGGACTGCTGAATAATTTCTACAGAATTTTACCTTAGTGTTTGTTTTCTCACTTAATAGTGTTAGAGTGGGGCTTCACCTCAAAGAAAGCGGTTTCCCTACTCTTTCCCCCACCAACGGCGGAGAGGTGTGCGCTCGGTCTCTTCTCCAACCCGCTGATCTCTCTCTCTCTCTCTCATTGTTGGGCATGTGCAAAGCAACCCGTAGCCGATAGTGCCAAAGTTTTGGGCCACCACTTCACTTTTTTCTTTCTCCCCTCCCCACTTTGCATCGGCCGATTTTGGGCAGCGTAAAAGCTGAGCTGCTTGCCCGGTGATCCTTTCAAGCCACGTCATTGCCCAGCATCAAAGGATGAAGAGCTAGCCCTTCTGGGTACAATGCAATATCTCTCTCTTTTTTTAATAAAGTTTTTTTATTGCTTTTTATAGTAACAATAAAACATCCCCACAACACATAACAATGTGCTCAATGATCCAATGCAATCTCCAAAAAGTTGGGACTTTTTAAAAACACTGAGCGATACGGGACAAATTGCTCAAAAGCAGGACTGTCCCACCAAAAGCAGGACGTCTGGTCACCTTAGTACATACACATCCTACCACAGCTGCCCATTTCACAAACCTGACTTCAGGCAGCAAGCAATAAACAAGCAAGCAAGCCAACAACTAAACTTAACTCTGGGCAGCAAATAACAAACAGGCCGTAAAATAAACATTAAAAACAATCCATAAAAGATTAGGCATATTTCATGTTAAGGCAATGTAGCCACCTCTCCTTAAAAGAAACTGCATTAGAATTCTGGAAGTGTAAATAATACCCAGCTTGTTTATCACAATTTTTGCCCTTTATTGTTAGAAAAATTCCAGAATCTCTGTAGTATTATGTTTTTCTTTTCTGATAAGTTTTTATAAATGCTCATTTCCGTTGTGCCAATGTGCCTATGGCCCTCCAATGTTGTCTGCTAGCTGGTATCCCAATAGACGTTTTATTAAAAATAAATTTCAAATATTTTTCATTAAGCATGAAATAAGTGCCAGCTCCCAGGATTATCTTGGTTTCCCCCCAATATATATATTTCCTATATTTCTTTTATGAAAATTGGATGGATTTAACCTTGGATTATTTTAGAAATATTCCCACCTGCCAGTAATAGGTCCGAGATATGCTGAGGTAACGTACAGGAGTCGAAGCTAGAGGAGGAACAGGTAGCAGGCGTTCAAGATTTTTTTTGCCTCTTCTCAAGAACCATTTTCCACTTACAAACCTGAGCCTCCAAAACTGTAACCAGGAAAGGCAGGGAGAAGCCTCTGGGGGTCTCTCTAGGAAACTCCTGGGACAAAACAGGGCCGGAAAAGGCAGAGAGAAGCCTCTGTGGGGCCTCTCTAGGAATCTCCTGGGAGGAAATAGGGCCTCCATCCGCCCTGTGGTTTCCCCAATCACATGCATTATTTGCTTTTACATTGATTGCTATGGGAAAAATTGTTCCTTCTTACAAACTTTTCTATTTAAGTACTTGGTCACAGAAAGAATTAAGTCCATAAAGAGAGGTACCACTGTATCTGGCTGGAAATTTAAATATACGAAATGCTGTTTTTTTATAATTACAACTTATGCCCTGCCATCATAATAATGCTACCGTAGTAATAATAATTACTACTTCTTATGACCTGCCACAGCTGATCCAGATACCACCAGTATTAGTTCAGATAATTAGATAGTATTAAGTAGGGTCTCCTACTAACCTGGCTCCTTGGGTTTTTTCCCCCAACATAGTAAAAGCTATAATAAAATAACTGTTATATCCAATCTGCTTTCTCTCTCTCTCTCTTGGTCTAAGTAGTAGTTTTCATTTGTTTTGCTTTGTAGGAAAGCAATCCTGGAATCAGCGTCATGATGGCAGATTATCAACCATCTTCTGCTCCACATGTAAGAACTTCACCTGCTGGCTTGGATGGGGGCTGGATGAACAAATATTATTTCCATTTTTATTCTTCAATATCTATCCCTATATATGTATACTATAGCTATCTTTATCTTTATTTTTTTTCTTCCTGAAAGGGAGATGAGTTTCTACCAGTCCTTTCCAAAGGCTCTGAGCGGGGTTCTGGATTTAGTCGGCAGAAGGATCTTCGCCTTGGTTCTTCAGTAAGCGACAGCTCTGTGTTGACAGAACAGTTTTTTCCCTATCTTATCCCCCATTTCATTTTCCCTGTTTTGAACTTCTGCTTTCGTACACAGGAGAAATGTGTCTAAAATTCTTCACAGCTATTTCTGAATCATCCTTATTCTTGTAGTTCTTCTATCTGCTATGTTTCTCTGCCTGCTTTCATTTCCCATTTTTGTCTGTTCTTCTACATTTCCTCTAGTTGTTTCTCCTTATCAGCAACTGCAAACACATACCTCTCTTTTCTCCACTTCTTCCTTTTTCAATTGTTTATCGGATTCCCAAGCCCCTCTTACACTTTTTAGCCATTTATTTACTCACCTTCCATTACCTTTCCTATCTTGAATCTATTTTTTGTCGGTGCTTACTTCTCCTGCAGTTCACCTACTCCTTTAAATTCCTTTGTTTCTTATGGTCCTCATTTTCACAGGGACCGCTACCCAATGCAGAAGCATGTGGGCCTCTCAGTCATTCTCAGTTCCAAGGCCTTTATCGACCGCCTCAAACACAAACCAATCTTTTAGGACGAGAGTCTGTAGGCAACAAGGTATATCGGATATATAATGTGGGAGTCATTTGGGGATCTTGCAACTGTTTCATAATCATATATTCCTTGTCCTCTTCTTGAGGCATCCTTAGTTTCGCTTTCATGCCTTTCTCCATACAGGAACCCACGGGATATAGCACTAACAACCTTAGCTACGTGACACCTGCGTATGATCCAAATCTGCCCAACAGGTTTTTGACTAGCTATAATTCCAAGTGAGTTTGTTAGTAGTTTACAGTCCATATTAGAATAGTAATTTTCAGGGAGCCTTGTTTGGTCTACTGGTTAAGACAACAGGCTAAAAGCCAGGAGACTGTGAGTTCTAGTTCTGACTGAAGCGTGAAAGCCAACTGGGTGACTTTGGGCTAGTTGCTGTCCCTCTTCTCATTCAATGCCTGTCACAATTGGTTGATCCAATAAAAACAGACCCTGAACCTGCAGGAAAATGCTAGAAGGATGGGGGGGGGGGGGAGAGATAGTAACATTCCTAAGCTATGATTTTCTCTTAAAGCATATTTTTTTAATATTTGTGATGACAAGCCTATGGCACGTGTGCCACAGATGGCATGTGGAGCCATATCTGCTGGCACATGAGCTGTTGCCCTAGCTCAGCTCCAGCGCATACCAGTCTGCTGATTTTTGGCTCACGCAGAGGGTCTGGGAGGATGCTTTTGGCCTCTGGAAGGCCTCAGGGGAGACGGAGAAGGCCATTTTTGGCTGCCCCAGGCTCCAGGGAATCCTCTGGAGCCTGGAGACAGTGAAAAATGGGTCTACCAGGCCCACCGGAAGTTGGCCATATACACACATGTACATAGGGATGGGGCATGTGGGGGGCATTGAATTATGGTTGTGGGCATGCACATGCATAAGTTGAGTGCGCACATGCTTGCTTTCAGCACCCGAGGGGAAAAAGGTTTGCCATCACTGGTCTAGGTAGTTTTTATTCTTTTTTCGAAGCAAGGTCTTTGGAGGTTAGACAGTGGGAGCAGAGGGCAGAAAAAAAATAGTGGGTCTGCTATTTGTAGAAAAATAAATATTCCTACCCTAGTGTAAACTCTCAAATTGCAAGTCTGCAGTACCAGAGTAAAGACATACTTCTGATTTATATTTGTGAGATCACAAGAAGCAGTTGCTGAATCTGCCTGGCATTAATCATCTTTCTCTTTATCAGGTTTTATGAAACCATTCCAAGGGGAGTGGACAGGGAGGGCTGGACCCGAGGAGGTATCCAGTCTCAACAAGCAGGTGGCTTTGCTACAAACAACCACATAACGGGCTTAGGAAGTGATCCTAATGCTACAGAGACCTTGAGGACTGTTCATCCTCATGTTGGCAGGTGACATCATAGGGGCAGGCCTGGTTCTTTTTCTTTTGCTCAATCAAGTTATTCCTGGTGCCCGTTGTTGCCATTTTATCTCCTTTCCTCAGGTGCCTTCTACCCTCTTTTATTTATTTATTTTTCCCAATGCTTGCATAGGACAATCACAACTGTCGATCCATTCTATCGCGATTCTCCCCATGACCGTCGCTTTGCTGCTCTGCATCAGACAACTGTCCCCAATTAAGTAAGTAACTTGGTTCCATTACATTTTAAGGCACTCGAAAAGCAGGGCAAAATGTGACGGTATTATCAGTTTAAGATATGAAAGATTATAATAGTACACTGTATGAATTTAATAATAATTCAGCTACTATTGAGAAACAAAAGCTCAGTTTAGCACCTCAAGATTACTCAAGATTTCCCAGTTTCAGAAAAAAATTCAGATATTTGATATTTGATATTTCTTTCCCTCGACACACAGCAAAGTGACACAGAACAATCGTCATTTTCCCTTCTCAAGACAAGTTCTAGGAACTTGCTACAGATAAATGTTGCTGGGGAGGGAATCTCACAAGTCATCAATGGAAATTATTTTCACATTCATGTCATCCTTATGTTTCCTTTCAGCATAAAATCTTATCCTCATTTAATATTTTTTAAATTTATTTATTTTAGCCAAGCATGTATTAGGTAACAGTTATAAATATAAACATAACTATGAATACATGAAATGGATACGAATAAAAGGGAATATTAGGACAGGGACTGTAGGCATACTGGTGCATGCCCCTTAAAAACCTCTTATGAATGGGGTGAGGTCAACAGTCTAAGGGTAAGGTTTTGAGGGTTCAGAAAAGCACAGTGATGTCTTTAGATTTCAAGGAACCATTCCACATGCTGAGGAAGGAGCGTCAGTAATTGTAATGTCGTAACAAATCTATTTTATTTTATGTGGTATTATTTTAAAGAAATTAAGACATATATTGAAGCTATGCCTCCTGTCCTAGATTAGCACCTTGAAACAGGGATTAAAAATATTTGGGATAGTTATGGTTTTTATAGAGTTTCTGCGGTTCTATAACTGTACAAACTTTGTGACATAACGTGAGCATCTCACTAGCTAAGAGCACTTTATATCTCTCCAACCACACAGTAGATACCAAAAAGTAAGGGCCTGTCCCCATGACACTGCTTTCATTTCATCCTTAATTCACAGTAGAAGAACCTTAAATTTATATTTAGCTCTTCCAATTTTGAAGTGATACTTTCCACCTTCTGGGACAACTTTTGTTGTGGCTGTATATTTTCATACTTTCTCAGTTACGTGGCTGATGGTACAGCTGGGCTGGGATTTGTCCAATTCACTTAGCCACTGCAGACATAGCCCCTTCCCTCTGGTTGCTGGGCATGGCCTTCCATTGGCACTTTGATTTGGAACCCAAGACACACGAGTTTCTGCAGACGTACACTAAAGTATGCTAGATCCACAGTTTCCTCCCCACCCCACACCAAAGCCAATTGAAAGGTCAAAAATGCAGCAGAGGAGTGCTTTGTGTACTAGAAGGTAGCACCTCCAACATAGTTCCCTCTAAGCTGAGCAGTGAGTAATCGCTCACTTAAAAATCATCATCAACTCAGAGTTTTCCAAACCTGCCCAGAAGCCGAGAGGGAAAGAGTGAGAGGGAAGGAGAGAGAGAGGAAGAGAGGAAGAGAGAGGAACAGATAGAAAAGAGAGAGGAAGGAAAAGAGAAAGAAAAAGAATGGGAGTAAGGAAGAGAGAAAGAAAATCAAAATCTAGTTTGAAACTAGCTCAACTATTTAAGTGGCATTTTGATATTGATAGAGTTGCCCTATTATGAGCTCACTGTTATAGACACACAGTACAGTATTTTATTTTGAAATTCTCTGAGGCAAACACAGGGTGGGTTTTTTATTTGTTTGTTTGTTTGTTTGTTTATTTATTTATTTATTATTTCTGTGCCGCCCAGTCCCGAAGGGACTGCTGCTCAGACACTATACTTTTCCGCCCACCCCCCCAAAAAATTAGAGGGAACATTGACCTCCAATACTTGCAATTCTCCTTTGATCTATCAGTTGGGCTATTTTGAAAAGGAGTCACCTGTGTTTAAAAAACAACCCAGTAACTTTGAAACCAGCTAAACCTTCCATCATAGATCCCTATCCACACTTGTCTCAATGCATGTTAAGAGATGATTATATGATTGCTTTTCCTGATGGTAAGTTAAGCTGGGTAGGAGAGAAAATGGAGCACCTCCCTTATGATACCAGGTTACAACGCCTTGGTCTCTTCAGCCTTGAAAGATGGTGTTTAAGGGATGACTTGATCGAAGTGCATGGGATAGAAAAGGTGGATAGAGAAAAATTCTTTTCTCTATCACACAATACTAGGACAAGGGGGTTCATAGGTAAGAAAGTGAGGACAAATCAAGGGAAATATTTTTTCACCCAGAGGATCGTTGGTTTATGGAATTCACTTCCAGAAGAGGTCGTGACAGCTGTCAGCCTTGATAGCTTCAAGGCAGGATTAGACAGATTCATGGATGCCAAGCATATAGATGGTTATTGAAATGGATGTCCAAGAGCTGCCTCTATGTTGGTTGAGGCAGGCAGGATTGGAGGTCAAGGGAAAGGGAGAGTCTTGCCTTCTCTTTCTGCTCAAGATCCCCATGGACAATTGGTGGGCCACTGTGTGACACAGAATGCTGGACTCAATGGGCTTTGGCCTGATTCAGCATGGCTCTTTTGTTCTTATGAAGATGAAGCCAGAGAAAATCTATCAATACAATTAACTTTGTATTCATTATTTATTGTTTGCCGCCCTCAGTCCGTGAGGAGAAGGGCGGCATACAAATGTGACAAAATAAATAAAATTAAATATCAATCCTTTTTTTTTTAACATTAAGAGCAGTTCATTATCTTGTGATAGAGGCACACTAGGCCTTGGCAGTTGGGGCTGCATAGATTATGCCAGCATAGGCTTTGCTAGCTCAAGAACTGGAAAAAATGCATGTGAATGCAATCACAAAGAACAACACTTGGTATGCATATGCCACTTTCAACATGCCTAGATGTTCTGGTTTGGGAAACATTCTCTTTCCCACTTCCAAACATCCCATCACTACATTTGCCCAAACCTTTCTCAAATCTGTTAGGGAAGAACAATATCTATTTTTTATTTATTTTTATTTATTTATTTTATTTATTTTTTATTTATTCTTTGTCCAATATACAATACATATGAAAGAGGATAGACATTAAGTAATATATATATAGCTAGGAGGTAAAAAAGAAGAGAAGTAGATGGGAAGAGAATATATATAAAGGAGAGAATATATATGATAAAAGGGATAAGGAAAGACAATTGGACAGGGGACGATAGGCACATCAGTGCACTTATGTACGCCCCTTACTGGCCTCTTAGGAATCTGGAGAGGCCAATCGTGGAGAGTCTTAGGGAGAAATGTTGGGGGCTGGGGGCTGACACCACTGAGTCTGGCAATGAGTTCCACGCTTCGACAACTCGATTGTTAAAGTCATATTTTTTACAGTCAAGTTTGGAGCAGTTGATGTTAAGTTTGAATCTGTTGCGTGCTCTTGTGTTGTTGCTGTTGAAGCTGAAGTAGTCGTTGACCGGAAGGACGTTGCAGCATATGATCTTGTGGGCAATACTTAGATCGTGTTTTAGGCGTCGTAGTTCTAAGCTTTCAAGGCCCAGGATAGTTAGTCAATTTCCATAGGGTATTCTGTTTTATCTAAGATAAAAGTGCCACTTATCTGTGACGTAGTGTTCTATTTGGTTCATACTTTATTTATAAATCTTAGTCTTTAGTACAGCATGAGTCACAACCCTAGCCATTGAGTAGATGATGCTTGTGACCTGGTCATATATGTAAGTGTCACAAAACCAGAAAGAAATGGAGGGCAGACACTCAGCTTCTTTTGGGGGGATATCTTCTCCTATCCATCCTTCTTTTATTTTGGTGACCTTCATTTCTCATCTATAGTGAAATGGTAGTTCCATTCTGTTAAAAGTGAAACATGACGGAATATTAGAGCTAATGCAATGTGCCTTTACAAGTTGAACCTAACCTGTGACCCATTGGGCCCTTGTTGAGATGCCGTATTTTTCAGAGTATAAAACACACTGGAGTATAAGATGCACCTTAGTTTTGGGGGAGGAAAATAGGGGAAAAAATTACCTACCAGGTATTCATCTGGCTAGTATCCTTAGTCTTTTCAGTTTCAGCACATTATTTTATATCTCCTGGTTAGGGCTGAAAAAGCCTTTTTCAGAGGGAGTATGAACAAAAGCAAACCTGCAAAGACTTAGGGCAGGAGAAACTGCTTCTGAGGAAGTAGGAACAACAAAAAAATGCTGAAAGCCAGGAAGATCGTTAGCACTGTTTTAGGGCTGAAAAGCATCGCTTTTTCAGAGGGAGTAGGAATGAAACCAAGCCTGCAAAGACTTAGGGCTGGAAAAAAAACCCTTCTTTGGAGGGAATAGGAAGTGGGAAGATCGTTAGCACCTAATTAGGGCTGGAAAAAAATTCTTTGAAAAAGCTACATTGAAAGTATAAGATGCACCCAAATTTTCAGCCCCTTTTTGTTCTGTCGGGCTCTCTGGTACACTCCTCCCAAAAATTCAAAGGTACAAATTTCAGACACACACACGTTTGAAAATTCAAAACAATGTTCTTTATAATGAAAATTCACTTAACCTAAGCCCTCTTTTGGTATAGCAAAGAGCACTGGTCTCCAAACAAACTGGTAATTTGTACAAGTCCCTTATCAGTTCTGTGATACTTAGCTTGCAGCTGTTAGGCAATTCACAGTCCTTCTTCTTTCACAAAGTGAAACACACTTTGCTCTGGCTTAGTTTCAAAGTGGGGAAAAATCAGCACACAAAAGGTCAAAGTCAGGAAAGCAGTCACGAAACACAACGATCAGATAATCCTTCATAGCAGCCTCACTAATTACCACAGCCCCACCCAACCACAGGTGGCCTCATTTTCTTTGATAATAATCTCTCAGTTGTTGTTGCCTATGCATCGCTCTCCGCATGCGTGGCTGTATCATTAACTCTTGTTTTGAATCCAAGGAGGAGCTAGATAATTGATCTCCTTCTGAGCTGTCTGCCACACTCTCCTCTGCCCTGTCACTCATGTCTTCTTGGTCAGAGGAGGCTTCATCAGCAGATTCCACCGGGGGCAAAACAGGCCTGCAGCATGTGGATGTCTCCCCCACATTCACAGTCCTTGGGGCAGGAGCTGGGACAGAGCTAACCACAACACTTTTAGGGGGGGGAAAGATGTGCCTTATACTCTGAAAAATACAGTAATGTGGTCAAATGTGATCAGAATGAACATTAAATGCGAAGCCAACCATATTTTTTTATCCCAATATTGGATGGTCCGGTGATTATTTAAAGAGTATACAATTATTTTTCATAAGTAGAAAAATAATTGTAGTGGCAAATGAATTTCAGTAATATATCAGTATTTATTAATCTAAACAAATGACCAGAATGACCATGGGTAAGCAAAAAAGCAGTGAGAGCAAGTGTTACTTCCAATTTCCTGCCAGCTTCCCCATTGAGTTTCCTTGTGGAAAGCTGGCAGCAAGCATCAGAAATCACAATCACTTGACTGCAGGGATGCTACAACATCCACAATTTTTCAATTAGAATGGATCTGAACGTTGTAGAAATTTCAATTCCACAGGAGAAATGAATCCTGATTTATTTTTTAATTTTTTTTAATTAGCAGGTTTTAAATACCTTGATTTAAGAATGTTGCAATTTAATGCACCATTTCAGCAGACTCGGGGGAACAAACAGACAAACAGATAAACACAAGAGTTTGAGTAGCATATAGATTCATTGAAGTACTAAGGCTATAACGGTAACTCTCTGATCTCAATCATACGCACAAACAGCGTGCTAAAGTAGAAGGGTCTCTTGTCTCCCTGCAGGGTAGGATGAAACATAATTCTGTAAAGCTGCTTTACTCCTCTTTGTGATACACAAACTGACAAGCCTGCCTATAGAATCAAGATTTCGTTGATTTCAGATTTGAGGTAGTAAACATTCAGAAGTTGCAGAAAGCACATCTGAAATTGAATTCCTTCTGGTTTTTGTGTGACTCTGTGGAAAAATGTACTTCTTGCAGGCTTGAAAATTCAAGACACAGAAATGCTAGCCCCACTATCTTGTGTGCTGAATTATTCCTTTTCAGCATGGAACAGACACTGTGGCTGACTTTACGAGTTAGGTGTAATGCACACCAATCGTCCTTTTGTTCTTAGTTTTCTGTCCAGTAATAATAGCTGCCATATTGTACTTTCTTTTTTAAATTCCATTTCTCACATTTCCCCAGTGGATGAGTTTTCACTCTGGTGTATGTTTCACGAGCCGGTAGTATTGCTGCTGCCTTACTGGAAAACACAGAGCAGCTATATGTTCAGTGTGAGGTCATCTGGCATCTAATAAATTTTTTACTGGAGCTTGGATTAAGATAACACATTACTCCAACTGGAGAAAGGAGAGATGGCTTACAATGGTTGTATCCTTTGCCTAGCCAATCCCACGCTTTTGTTTTAGAAGTTATCATTTTTGCATCTCGGTATATGTAAGACCTAGATCAGGTGTGGTTTGTGTGAGGGCTTCTGAAATTAGGAAAGAAAGCACTGTGCATTTCTATTTAAAGCAAACTAGTCTCCGTTAAGATTATGCCTTGGCTGATTTTATAGTCTCAACATGTGGTTTTTAATATTTCCCTTTTTTTAAGCTTCAGGAACCATTCTTGCGACTTTTTTTGTTTTGAATGTTTCTTTAACAATTTTAAGTTTTTGCGATAAGTTTAAATTGCTTAGTATCTAATGCAGCCTTTTTCTTAAGGAAACTGTAAGATAAATTCCACCTACTGTATCATTGTTGCAAGAAAAGGAGAACACTGCTACTCACTTATTATGTGTCAGCTAGCTCATGGCCCCACCTTCAACATGTTGACTCTTCATACATCTTGCAAAAATATACTCTTGGCTATGCTGTTCTGTCTGAGACACACACATTCTGCTTTTTCCCTCCCACTGAATATCTGTGTTTGTATTTTCCCAGATGGATTAGCTGTATTTTCTGAAGAAAAGCAGTCCATGAAGTCACTAAATGAGTAAGGGGTTAGCGTCCCAAATTGTGGTATTGTCCACCATGCAGTGAATGGACAGGCTGGTGTCTTTTTCATTTTGGTAGAAGCTTGTACAAGAGTAATAAGATGCTGCTATGTTTATCCACAGAATGAATATTTCATGTGTGATTATATTGTTGATGGCAATGTTAGAGCCTAAAAAGGAACATGGGCATGTGGACCAGCTCTATATTACTAAATGGCAATTGACTCAACAGAGAGATGCGGGCATATAATTGCGGAAAAAGAATCCACATCACCTTTTCCCAACCATCTGGAGTGAAATAAATGCAAAGCGGGTGTCACAATGATGTTACAATATGTTTGTATATATGTGTGCGTGCATGTGTGTGTACAAAAATAGCTAAAATACCAGTGGGGATTGGTACCAAAATAACTAGGGGGGGGGGATAGCTCCTGGGGATGGATGAGCTAAGTGGGATAAGTATCTCTCTGGCTATAGTCTTCTCAGAGTACAATCTATGATAATAAAATTAATTCAGAAATGAATTAATTGCTCATTTCTGTGGGAGCTAATTAAGGATCTCCAGTATTTCAGTTGCTAAATGTGCATGTGCCATCAATGCTGGCATTCATTTATGGTTATGGTTATTATGATCTGCTACTATTGCATGTTAGATAGATGCAAAGGTATTTGCTTACTTCTCCATAAATAAAAAATAACATTTACCCAAAGAAGCATCTATTTGGGATTACTGATTCATTACTTACAACCCTAGGCAAGAAGACATTACAATGAAGCTTTATTTTTCATTTAATTTTACTGGGTTATGGTAGTTTCATATCTTTATATTAGTATGGCAGATACGGTTATACTAGCAACCTCTCTAAACGTTGTAGCAGCAGTTTCACAGCTACAGAAGTAATTTATGTGTTGGTAGGTATCTGTGAAAAAGTAGTATTTTCCTGTATTAAGGTAGCAAGACAAGAGGCCAGTGTTTATGTTACAGCAGATGGTTCACTCTAAAACCATAGGAAGAACAATGTCATGCCCAGTTGGCTGTAAATATTGCCTTTTTCCAGATTGTTGAAGCAGGTAGAAATGCTTTGTCAGATTGGTTAAGCAGAATGCTATGTCAAGTCAGTCCATGTGGAAATCTGAATGTGCTCTTGATGGGTGTGTACAACCTCCTCCATGTATTTTACAGGAAAGGATGCAGGAGTGTCCAGAGGTAAAATTTAAAAAGTCAAGATGGTGGTAATTGAAAACTCACCTTTTTAATGTATTGTAACAATAAGGGGTAGCACGTTGATTGTATACTTGTGGCCCCATCTTGATTTTTGAACTTCTCCTTGCAGATACCTGGAAGGATGGATCCGTTCTGCAGATTCCAGTTGATGTACTGTCACTACAAAACGAAACAGGTTTCAACTTTGAAGCTAATTGATCTGTTTGAAATGTGGACAGAAAGCTTCCTTGCCATGTCATTTTGAACAATTTGAGGACATGACTTCTCCGACTTCCTCAACTGTATACAATATTCATTTTTTAAATGATGTTTCCAGTTGACAAAATATTTCTTGCCATTTTTCCTCAGACTATTGTCAAGTAGTTACAAAGAAATCTTTTGAATCTTTAGATACAGGTAATCTTTGATTTATGTCCAATTGATCCCAAAAATTTGTGTTGTTGTGAAACATTTACAGTTTTGCCCCATTTTACAACCTACCTTTGCCACAATTGTTTAGTAAATCACTGCAGTGGATAAGTTAATAATATGGTTGTTAGGTGAATCTGACTTTCCCTTGATTTTGCTTGTCAAAAGGTTGCAAAAGGTGACCTTGGGACACAGCAATGGTCATAAGTATGAACCAATTGCCAAATTGGATCACACGATCATTCCAAATTGGAACCAATTGCCAAATTTTGATCACATGATCATGGGGCTACTACAAAGCTCATAATTATGAAAAATGGTCATAAGTCAATTTTTTCAATGCCGTTGTAACTTTGAACAGTCATTAAATGAACTGTTGTAAGTTGAGAACTACCCTTATTAGATTCTAGTTCTCAACAGCATTGATGAAATGGAAATAGTGTAGTTTCAGCGTATTTTTTTTTAAAAAATGCTTTGTTGTTTTTTAAACAATAATCTGTTAAAAGAAATCTCTGATTGGTGGGTTTGATAGAAGCTGAAGCCTCTGGAAGGCAACCGTTGCATCCTGAAGTCTTCCTCTCCTACTGGAAACATTTAAAGTTGGAGGGATGAATGAAACTGGAAACTGGAAAAGTAGAGTGGTACCCTTGTCCATGTCTTTGGGTGGAAACTAAACAAGTAACTTAGAAATAAGGAGAAATTTCCTGACGGTTAGAACAATTAGCCGCCCCGAGTCCTCGGAGAGGGCAGGATAAAAATAAAATCAATCAATATCAATCAAGCAAGTAAGTAAGCAAATAAATAAATAAATAAAACAGTTTACCTCCAGAAGTTGTGAATGCTCCAACACTAGAAGTTTTTAAGATGTTGGATAACCATCGATCTGTAGTAGTGTAGGGTTTCCTGCCTAAGCAGGGGGTTGGACCTCCAAGGTCCCTTCCAACTCTGTTTTTGTTTTATTATTATTATTATTATTATTATTATTATTATTATTATTATTATTATTATTATTATTATTATTATCATCACCATCATCATTATTATTATCATCATTATTATCATTATCATTATTCCGAGGGGCAAACAAGAACCCAAACTTTGTTTTATGGAGATGCTGCCCTTCTGGTAGCAGATTAAAAGGACAGGATTCCCCCCAACCCGGCGGGGCTGCCTATCCGGATGCAAAAGTAGACTTTGGGAAGAAGCCGCTGGCGGCGGTGGCAGGGGCGCAAGAAGCTGGCCGGTTGGCCTCCGCATTCGGCGGGAGCGGCGGAGTCCCATCGCGGTTCCAAGCCAAGCGGAGCCCGGCCCATTTCGTCGTCGTTCAGAAGGCCGGGTTAAAAAAAAAAAAGGCGGAGCCGACGTTTTTTTGGATGCATCTTTGTGCTTTTTTTTTTTTTTGCCTAGCCGGGCTCTAAACGCGTCCCGTCCCCTGGAGGGGGGCGTGCCAGTAGGAAGCGCGTAGTCGACGAAAGAGAGGGAAGAACGACTCCTTAAGCCCCGCCCCGTCCGATCCGCTCGGCTTCGCTATAGGCGGACCATCCCGCGTGGGGGGTTGCCATGGAAACGCCGAGTCGCTAGGCGCCCGGCTCGTGTGTGGGAGTCTCGCTCCAGACCTAGCGGGGACCCGCCGGGAGGGAGAAAGCCCGGGAAGGCGGAGGACCCACGGGGCCGGCCGGCCGCCGTCTTTACTTAGAGGAACCGGTCCACTGAAGAACCGGAGCTGGCGGTTCCCTTCCTGAGCCTCCTGGTTATGGACGGCAGCCGGCGCGGTGACCCCAGCCTTCGAGGTTGAAGGATGGGCTGGTCCTCGGAAGCGGGCAGGCAGCCGGACTCTTGGAAATTAATCCATCCGATGCCCGGGAACGCCCAACGCGCCCCTCCCGGCCTGGGGGTCAAAGATGGCGAGTCTAGGAGCCACATCTCGGAGTCCAGCTGATTGGCACAGGGAAGGGATTTGAAAGAGGACCCGGCCTGGCAGGGCTCATTTTCTACCGGAGCATCCTTCAAGGTGGAAGCCAGCCTCAAGGGCTGGTGGAAGCAAAGCCGGTTGCCATGCCTTGGAGGATTCCCGGTGGAGGTAGCATCAGCATTCATCCTGCTCACACCTTCCCTCATCTCTGAGGATGGGCAGTGGCGGTTCCTCAGGCAGGGAGGAGCGGCTGCCATCGGTGGCCGAAGAACAGCTGAGCGGAGGGGATCAGATGCTGGAGCTCTCTGGGCGCCACCTGAGGAAGCTGCCAACACCGGTCTGCGCTCTGAGCACTCTGCAGAAGCTCTACATCAGCGGCACAGGGATCACGGTGCTGCCCGAGGAGATTGGCGGGCTGCGCGAGCTGCGCATCCTGGCCCTGGACTTTAATAAGCTGGAGGAAGTGCCCGAAAGCTTGTGCCACCTTCCCAACTTGACTCGGCTCTATCTGGGCAGCAACCGCCTCTTTGGCCTCCCTGCGGCGTTCCATCAACTCAAGACACTCCGCTCCTTGTGGATTGAGAGCAATTATTTGTACCACTTCCCCCAGGTTCTCCTCCAGATGCCTGAACTGCAGTCCTTGCAAATGGGAGACAACCGTCTCAAAACCTTACCCAGTGGCTTGCCGCGCATGAAGGGTCTTCGAGGACTTTGGCTGTATGGAAACCGTTTTCAGGAGTTCCCAAAACCTTTGCTTTGCATGAGTCAGCTTCACATTCTTGATGTTGACCGGAACAAGCTGACTGAATTCCCTGACTTGAGTCACCTGCGGAGCCTACGACTTTTCTCCTATGACCATAATCCAGTCGAAGCACCACCCAGTGTGGCCGACACTGTCTTCGTAGTGGGTGAGGGGGCACAGGAATTCCTGGAGGCTAGGGAGGAACGTCTCCAGGCTCTTCGGCAGCAGAAAGCAGAAGAACGGGAAGAGAATGAATCTGAAGTTTTACAACACAATATGAAAAATGATTCCACTGTATTGGAGGAGGAAGGCAGCTTTTCTGCTCTGGAATGCTCTCCTGAGGAGACATGAAATATTAGTAGTGGCATGATTGCTGCTAAAGGAATCCAGTAGGTAATGATAGGTTTTCAAATCTGCAACTGGCTTGTAGAAAATTAAGAGCTGGGTACTCCCCCTTGTCTCAGGAGTTGCTGTCAGAGGCAGGATTGTGGGTAGCAGACGACTGCAGGAGTTGATAGTCCCTTGTAAAGAACATTGATCACCTGTTCATCAGAAAGCTTGTTGTCTTCTTATTCTGAATGGAATCATGGGCAGCCTCTGTCAAAAATGTCTGTAGTGCTCAATGGGTAATTTTGTGTTCTGTCTAATCTTAGGGCACAACTTTCTAATTTGAAGTATTTATAATGACCACATATAGCTGACAGAGAATTTCAGATTGATGTTCTATTTGCCTGGCATTGGAAAGTGAATCTCAAAAGCAAGATGGGATAAAGCCATTTTTTTTTGTTTATTCCCCAGTCCATCCCCATAATAATTAACTTTCAGCATCAAAATTTTAATCCTGTAACTGGAATTAGACTTGGAGGGAAACCTATTCCTTCAGCTGTTAGGTTTGAGAAGAAGCTCAGGTGAAATCCTTGTTTGTATATAAGAGCTACTTGTCCTGGAAAAGCTTTGCTTCTATTCTTTGTACAGCAGGAAAAAAGGTCAGGCGGTACTCTGTTGCTTTCCTGGACTTTCTATTCCCTTAAAGGGGCACAGAAGCAAAACTGATAAGACCTTGGCCACTGCAGATTTCCATGGACCTAGAACTGAAGAGGGAGGCAGCCACAGGACTTTTTCTTGTATGGGAGTGTGACAGGTTCATTCTCCTGGGGTCCTTCGGGCTAGATTTGTATTAAATCTAAGCAATAAAAGCCCGTTAGAGAAGAGAAGGAGGGATGGGCACACATTCTCAGGGAGATTGCTACAAAAGCAGGAGACCAAAGGTGTGAGGTATGGCTGTTTTAAAGAGAGTTGTAACTGAAATGGTGAATGGAATCATGTTTCTCAGGCATCCCTGTTACATATTTTAGAAATCCGGCTTTTGCTATGTCTGATCGTGCACTTTTCTCTGTTTCCCTGCTTCTGAGATTCCTTCCTCTTTCTGATTTCCTTTCTTCCATAGTTATCTGCTATTGTCCTTCCCTGCCTCCCTTTTCAGAATATATTTCTTTGTCAACTATGTTCAGTCTTTCTCTGGACTGATAGCACTTTGCTCAGCCTCAACTTCAGTATCTGTGCTGGCAGCCTGGCACAATATGGTTGCCGGCATCAACAGAGTTAACATCTTTTTCTTGGATTAATTTTAGCCTTATAATGAACATTTATGCTATATTTTGCCTTATTATAGTTTATTTTTCATTAATATATATGAAAATATATATCCCCCCCTTCATTCTCACTTCATTTTACTGATAGAGAAAAGAAGAAAGGCTTTCTTTTCAGTGTTTCATAGTGATACTGAGTGCAATTATCAGCTTCACCTTTTTTCCTTTTTAATTGGTTGCAACCATTTGCATGGCATGGTTTCACACCCTTGTTAGGCTAACCACCTAATCACTGTGCTTTTTTTGTGTGAGAAATCTCATACCATGGATGTTCAGTCACACACCTAAGTCATTCATATGCAGCTTCTGCCTCATAGCCACATGGTGCTGTCATAATTGAACTACACAGTAGCAATTTTTGTTAGCCTCCATATCCATTTTTAGCATCGCAGTGTTTACTCCACTAAATGATGCCATATGTTTGAAATATTAGTTGAACATTTTGTCAAAGCGGACAATAGATTTGACATGACATACAGTAAGTTGCCACCCGAACTAGGTCAGTATTTACCAAACTGGTGTTTTCCTCTTCTAAGAGGTTCCGTACAGCAATTGTTTCTCTATTTATTACGAGAATTCAAAAATGAGAAAGAATTCATTTCTCACTTTTAAGTGTATTTTCATCCTGACTGTAACCAGCTCTGTAGTTGTGTATTAACCACAACAACTTGAAAACATTCAGATAATTAATGACGTTTTCTCAGTATTTAAGAAACAAACCTCATATAGACCAAAAAGTTTTGCTGGATAGTTTTAATCTTCCATTAATGTTTCTATAATGTTGTTTAGCATGCCAGAGGAATTGAAAAACATGCTGGCTACAAACTGGTGACGGACGGTTCGGAATGTCTTTCAGCATTAAGAAGGGTTCACATTTGGCAAAGTTCTGCTTACTTGGCAAACACTGAAAAAGTGGTGGGTTGGTTAGCAACTGAAAAATACAGTACAGAATGCAAATACTTAAGCCATGGAAAACTAAATTGGCAGGGTCTGTGGTAGAAAAATATTGAGTATGCTGATGATATGTAATTATGAGGAATGGGTGGAATTGTGTCATCATCTTTGAAAAACACAATCAGGACTGTTCCTGTCAGAGTGAGACCTCAGATGATAGATACTGGTAGGAGGAACAGCTGTCCCTCTGACATTCCCTTTGTTGAAAAACATTTGTACAACTTGGCTTGTTCTTCATTCCTATGCTAGCTTGCTGCCCTCAGGTGCTATTCAATTACCAGTGTTAAAGTTCAGGGGTGGGTTCTAACTTACATCACTGCCGGTTCGCTTCCTCCTGCGCATTTGTGCGTGTCCGCATGCGCAGTGCTGAAAAAAATTTAAAAAGCCAAAACAAGTTGGTGACCGCATGTACAGTGCCGGAAACTCGGCTTCTGCACATGCTCAGAAGAATTTTTTTTTTTAAAAAAAATAAAGATGGCAGCACCCATGGACCGGCTTCAACTGAACCTGGTCGGTGATGTCATCATAATGTCCCCAGTGGGTCGCTAATGATTAAGGCAAACCGGCCCAAACTGAGAGGAGCCCACCCCTGTTAAAGTTGTATTCATCTGCTAAACGAATTCATACATCTTAACATTTGCCTTGAGTAGCTGATGCATTTTGTCATTAGGACAGGGAATTTTCAAACCTTGGCAGAAGTTGGAGAGGGGTCTTCGCAGCAACCAGCATCCTGCCGGAGTAGAGCAGGTGGCCTACTGTGCAATACACTACAAATTATACAATAATTATCCAACTGTAGCCCCAGGAAGGGTTTTGGGAGCCACAGTAATCTCTAAGTGCGTTTTCTTATTTCAAGTGGCTGTGACCCAGGGCTCTTTAGTAATACTAAAGAATTGCAGTTAGTTAGGAGTAGAATTAAATATTGTTCCTTATGGCAGTTAATAGAAGATTGACTAGCAAAAATCCTTCTGTGATACTTCCAATTAGATTCTGATTAACAAAGAATCATTTCTAACTTTAATTAGAAGCTTCCCAAGTGTAGCGTCAGTCTCTAATTGTGATCTGTTCATAGCATCCTAACTATTCCCTAATTAATTGCCTTTCCCAACAGGATGGGGCTTTAAGCTATTGGTTTTTGATTTCCTTGAAAAATATCATGCTACTTTTAAATTAAAAATTTAAAGAGAAAATAAAAGAAAATGATATTCCTGATAGAAATTAGGGTTGACTAATAAAAAAAAGCTAAAATCAGTAACACTCTGACCACAATGAACAGGAAATAATTAGTGGCTACAGCTACTAGAAGAAGCTTTTATTTAAAATAAAAATAAATTTATCTCGGAAAATGTGGTGGTGGTTTTATTCATTGAAAAAATTCAGTGTTAATTTTATTGTCATTTTCTAAGTGATTTAAAATGCTTCTACTGAGACCTGCAGAAAATAGGAAGACAACATAGAGAGCATTGATTTGTAATGGACTGGCAACAGCATCTGAGTTCACCATTAAAAGAAAGTGGAAGAAGAATATCAATTCTTTTAAACCTTACAATTACAAACTTCAGTCATTCATATTGTCCTGATCACTAAAAAATATGCTAGAATCGACTAATTCTGCTTTAGAAGGATTTTAATTCAGAACTGGCAAAAATGTTCAGGGAAAGAGTGATCCGGGTTGAAGGTAAATTCATTTCGGGGTATTTTCTGCTTCACTTTGATAAAAGAGTAAACTTAAGAGGGTGCCTCTAAACAATTTCCACATTTACTAATTTTGGTTATTTATCTTTTTGGTGAGAAATGCACATTTATCAGAAGAAATTTAAATTAAATAATTAGGCTAGAGAATGTGATCACTGGCTGTCACACCTGAAATCAGATATCACTTGAATGTGCAAGTAGTTCACATTCAGGGGTGGGTAGCTATTATCAGCCCGAAACACAGCTGAGAAGTTGATCAGCTGTGCTTTGGGTGAACGAATAATGGTAAATATAAACTCAGGGCGGGTGGAAGAGCCCTTTTTCAAGCAGCAGCAGAAAAAAAAAACTTCCAAACAGTAAAAAATTTGGGGAAAAATCACCCAAAATGATGGCAGTGCCCATGGACCGGCACCGATCAGACTGGATCTGTGATGCCATCATGACATCAACAGCGAGTGGCTACCGGTTCAGGCGATCCAATCTGAATCAGGAGGAACCCACTCCTGTTCACATTACTTGTTACATGTGGTTAAGTCATATATAACTTACAATTGACATGCTCATCTATATCCTTCATTTGTACTAGTTCTTTACCTTTGCACTATATTTTCCCTACCCTTACTAAAGACTTTGATGACTAGGCCATATCTACATCAGTGTTTCTCAGTGTCGGTTGATAAATTCTGGGAGCTGAAGTTCACACATCTTGCAATTGCTGAGGCTGAGAAACACCTGATCTACACTATTCCACTGAGCGGCTAAGCAGATAATGAAGAATGATACAAGATTGGTTTGGCAGGATTGTCTTGGACAAACCCATGCTGCCTTCTATTAACTGTAGCGTTTCTATTCATGTACAGTGGTACCTCTACCTAAAAGCACCTCTACTTAAGAACTTTTCTAGATAGGACCTCGGTGTTCAAGATTTTCCCCCCTCTTCTCAAGAACCATTTTCTACTTAAGAACTCAAGCCCAGAAAAATTTCCCAGGAAATTTGAGAGTGGCACGAAGGCCCGACCAGTCTTCTGCCATTCGCCCTTTAATCCTGGCCATCTTGGGCTTTTGTAGGCTGCCAGAGAAGCCTTTCTGTGTCGCTTAAGGAGGCTTTGGCAGTCCAGAGCGAACAAAGCATTTTCCTTTCTCTGGACACTTGGAGAGGGAATAAACCTCTGCCAGCACCCAGAGAAAAGAAATACTCCCTTCACTCTGGGCAGTCCAGAGTGAACGGAGCATTTTCCTTTCTCTGGGTGCTAGGAGAGGGAATAAACCAGTTCGCTATGATGATTCCATCGAACTGCCTCCCATACAACCGGTGTGAGGTTGCCTCCCAGAGGGTATGGGTGTGGAAAGGCAAAAGGGGGCGCTTCGCCCCAGCCGGATCAACTCGGCTTCAGCCAAACCGAGGAGTCACTACAGTGAAGGAAAGGCGCCGGTTACAAAGTGAACGAGTGAGAGGAGAGGGGAGCCCTTCAGCATGGGAAGGAAGAGGAAGCAGGTAGCAGCAGCAGCAGCAGCTGCCTTTTGGTCAAAGGAGCGGGAGGTTCCCCCCTCTCGCTCACCTGGGTTTCTCTCTCTGGCACAGTGTATGGGAGGCAGCCTCGTGCCGGGTGTATGGGAGGTGCGTGCTCCTCGCCTACTCAGAGTCTCTCGTTTTTTTAAAGATTTAAAGTTTTGGATTTTTTTTATTTCCCTCCCCTCCCCTTCTTCCTTTGACAGCGACTGTCCTCCTCCTCTTCTTCCTCCTCCCACCCAAACTCCGAGCTTTTATTTCTTTCCTAATGCATTTGCATGCATTATTTGCTTTTACATTGATTCCTGTTCTGCATAACATACCATAACAGATTCCTATGGGAAAAATTGCTTCTACTTACAAACTTTTCTACTTAAGAACCTGGTCACGGAACGAATTAAGTTCTTAAGTAGAGGTACCACTGTGCTCATAATAATGCTGCTTAATAATTTAAGGCAGTGGTTCCCAACCTTTTTTTGACCATGTCCCACCCAAGCATCTCTAAAATCCTGATGCCCCCCCCATGACATATAATTCTTACTTTTCAAAAAGTGAACTCTACACATGCAGAGGAAGCCTAAAAGGCATTAACTTGGGTTAAACAAGGCTCCAATTCTCCCCATTAAAAATCAAATCATCCCCCTGGGTGGGGGATGAGCCCCACATTGGGAGCCACTGATCTAAGGACTGTATCCAATAGAGATGTCTAACAGATGTAGAGCTCTCCACATCCTCATTTTCTTTTTTGGGCCAGAGAATTACATTTCATCCCCTCCAGTGTTCTGGGAACCAATCAATTCTCCACGTGCTCTGAAACGTTAGCTATGATGGTTCTAATGTTACCTGTGCTAATTCCTTCAGACTCCAGATTGTAATAAATCTAGCTTCAGAGACAAGTTCATTTCAGTTAGTTTTTATCTGCTACCCCCTTGTTTATCCTATGTTTTGTTATTCTCTTACTGACATAACAATGACCACCTAGGGTTCAATTTCCTTTTTTGAAGGAAGGCAGATGCAAACTAGATCTTAAGAAATGTCACCTTACAGTCACCTGTTTATCACAATGAATTCACAGGTACAATTAAAAATATTGCTATCCCTCCACGTTTTCCTTTAGAAGCCCAATTTGCTGCAAAATAAGTGGGAAGTGACACAAGTTAATGGCATCTGCCATTCTCTATTACATAGCTCATAGGGCAGGCACTTTGCTTTTGATGTATGACTTGACATATTCCAGTAATGAACAAAACAAATGAAAATGGCATATGCATAAGTTCTAACTCAAAAATTAGTGGTATTTATGTTGAAAAGAATAATATAAGTTGGCAGTTATATAACAATCCCCCATGTGTTTCAAATGCAGCTAATTTAAACTGGCTCTGGTCCAATGAAATCTATATAAATACAGTGTTTTGAACATTTGAAACAGCTTTATCAATGTGCTTTAAATGACAAGAGAATTGCTACAGAGTACGTCCACTGCTTTTACAATCTGTCACAACTATTCTTTAGCAGAATAATAACAATAACAATTATTATTTTTATTATCATTTTATTATTATTATTAATAATAATAATAATAATAATAATAATTATTATTATTATTAGACATTTCCAATATCTAACCGTGGAGCTGGGCAGAATGACTGATTCAGTGACTTTCTCAGAGGTGTTACCGGTTTGTGGCCAGGAGGGTAAAACAACTTGTGTCAGAGAGTTTAATGTGTGGTTACAGCAGTGGTGCAAAGCTGAAGGTTTTGGCTATGTAAGTCATGATGTCAGTAGGTGGTCTAATAGAGAGTTGTTTAAGAGGGATGGTTTGCATCCATCATACAGAGATACCCAGGTGCTCGGTGAGGAGTTCAGAACTTTTTTGGACAGGCATTTAAACTAGTTAAAGGGGACAGAGATGTAACTGATGTGGATGATTTCTGTCCCCGACCAATGAGGATAAATCAGTTTCTGGGAGCTTATGAAAAGGGAGCTTTAAATAAAATATAGTTGTTGATGATAAGGGGCAAACTAATAATGATAATAATGTTCTTCGAGTAATGTGCACGAATGCTTGAAGCTTGAGCAACAAGCTCTGTGAGTTAATGGCCATAATATCTAGAGATAATTTGGATCTGGTTGCCATCACTGAGACATGGTTTAAGGATTCTAATGAATGGGAAATATCCATACCAGGATATACATTGTATAGGAAGGATAGAATAGAAAGAAGGGGAGGTGGAGTAGCCATTTATGTTAAGGAAAGTCTAAAAACAACACTAATTCAAAATACATGTAAAGATCTGGAGACTCTCTGGGTTTGCATGCAAAATAAAGAAGGTTCTGTCATTAAAATTGAGGTGCTTTATACGCCTCCAGGGCAATCTGAGGAATCTAATAAATAAATAAATAAATAAATATGACAACAAGTTGGTGGATGAAATTACCCACTAGTACGGTAGATACAGATTGCCATCTAGTAGTTGTCTGGATTTTTTGCATAGCCCTATTGATAGCCCTATTGTGAGCTACCCATTCTTGATAGCCCTATTCTCATAACTACCCATTATTCAGTGGAAAAATGAAAAAGCAGCACTTCCTGGTTTTGAACTTCCCAGATTTCATTAAAAGATGTTCTGTCTTTTTTTATACAATAAGTGGGCATGCTTTCCTCCAGTCTTATATAACAAGTGATTCTTATAATTATGCTTACATTGTTTCTATGTTTAGGTGCCAGCATTTCCTTTGCAATAATATTTGAGAAGATGATGATGTCAAGCACTTGAGGGAGGCAACCCACCAGGATTTTTGAAAGATATTTATTGTTAGTAGAGTACAGTAATAGAAAACCTGCCAAAGCAATTCTCCAGCTTGATTTATGCCAAGTATAATTAAGAAGGAGTGAGACTCTTTCTCACATTCTCTTCCCCTGGAATCATTTCTGCAAGAGCCCTACTTCTTGGTCTTCCCAGGTCCATTAGACCTTCCATCACAGGTGAGAACCCTGATGGAGATCTCCTATCAAAGTGGCACTGTTCTGGCAGCAGAGACTCATGAGACTCATCTCTACTCATGAGATGTTGGAACTGTGTTTGATGCTAATGTGATTTTAAATACGGTGCAGCTCAAATGCAATATCAGCCCAGTAAAGCTCTACTTTGGGATTTCAATTGATTTCATTCCCGTGCAATTCATTGTTCTTGTTATTCTGTTTGCCCTGTTATTTCTCAACATCTCTGAACAATGTTATCTTTTTTAAAGTAGTGTTTTCTGCTTTCCACATTGACCCTTGTTTCTTAGAGAGAGAGGTCCTTCTTCTCATATTAGATTTGTTAAAGGCTGGTTTGTCCTCTTTGTACTTACTTTTATGGTTTGCTATGAATAGCATTTCCTATGGGCCTTCAGTAGAATCCTGATACCAGCCAGCCTTTTAACCCACATAGTTATAGCTCTGTGGTGATACTTTATCATGTTGTGTGATAAGCTAACAAAACATATGCTTTCAAATCTTTAATCGAATCAGAGAAAGAATATACTGTTAATATTTTTAATAGCGCTTTGAAGAGTAAGTAGTATTGAATTTAATATTTCCCATTTTGAAAATGGAAAGAACTATATTCATTTTTTTCTAGAGATCAATATCAGAATACCTCTTTTCTAACAGCAGTTCAGAGTGTCATTGAATCAAGGACTGAAAAAATCCCCACAATTACACATAATTTCTTCATGATTCTTTTCCAGGAAGACTTCAATTCATTAAGAAATATTAAAGACACTATGGATAAACCTCCCCCCACCATTTATATCCAAGGAAGAACCTTGATAGGAATAAGCCTAATTCCAGATCCAGAGAGACCTTTGGGAGATACTTGGGCATCCTAAATGCAGATGATAAAATTTTTGGCTAGTGACCAACAGGTCTTATTAGTTACAGATTTGAGACCCTTATAAAAACATTTGAACCAATATCTTAGTTTCAAATGTCATTACAAACGTTTCTTGCTAAACTGCCTCGTTTAGCAACCAACGTTATAATAGTGTAAAAATACCAGCTTTGAGACTAATCCCTGCATTTATGACTATTGTAGTGTCCCACAGTCACATGATTGCCATTTCACATCTAGTGGTTGGCACATATTTATGATCCTTACAGTCTAAGTCATGACCATATGATATTTCATTTATCGTCTTAATGGGAAGTAGTATCGTAAATCTGTTATGGTCACATGATTTTCTGCTGAGTGACTGTGGTGCTTAGTGAAGGAACTGTTGGTTCCACTTATGGTTACTAAATGAGAACTATCTGTAATATCTAAAGATTACCCTTAGTAGGAAAGAAGCTGAAGCTAGATAGGCCTGGTGCCTTTCTGTGCTATTTCTATTTCAGATTTTTATTGATGTACTCTAAATGCCCAAGGCATAGTAGGCGATCCTGACATATCTCAAGGTCTTGACCTACTCTATATATTATATATATTACTCTACCATTTATTTCTGTGGCTCACAAGTCTGAAAAGAAATAACCACTTTTTAGGATTTATGTTGGCTCTTGTCTCTACATGATAAAAAATAGGATGAGAAACATTGAAAAAAGAAAGCCATTTTACTAGCATTTAGAAGCCTGTCTATAGTTACTGAGCAATGTAATGTGTGAACCACCAAGTTAATATAGATGTCACACAAGTGGAGATACACACTGCAAGCTGCCTCGGCCCCCATTGCTTGGAATCTGATCAGTTGCATTGCTTGGATCATTGACCTTGACCTGTAAAAATGTGGTGTTATAGGACCAACCCCCACAATAAATGGCATTTCACTTCAGCATCCCTCATAGTTTTTCTGTGAATCAAGCCAAAGGTCATTGAAAACCTAAAACACCACAGGCCTCTTTCATACAGCCCTGCATTCATACACCGGTTCAATTGTATCAGTTTTGGTCCATATTCACAAAATTCATGAACTTAGTATAATATCCATTACATATTTACACATCCAGAGATATCGTTGGCTTTGTGCACAAATGGTTACCCTTTAGAACAGTGGTTCTCAACCTTTTTAATGCCGTGACCCCTTAATACAGTTACTCATGTTGTGGTGACCCCCATCCATGAGTCTAGCACCAATTCTCCCAACAGAGCTTTAACCTGATTGGCAGGAAGGTCAATGTAAATGCCTGATTGGTCAGATTGTTCCAAGGCGCCAGAATAGAAGCTTTAGTTCCTAACACCATGGGATGTTTGTCTTTTCTCATGGTCTTAGGCAACCCCTGTGAAATGGTCATTCGATCCCAAAGGGGTCCCAACCCCTAGGTTGAGAACCACTGTTCTAGAGTATTCTATGATTCTACAGTCACACTGAAATAGAGGTGTTTGTGTGTGTGTAAAGAGAGAAGAGGTAAGGCTGGTTGGTTGTGGAATCCATTTTTCTGGTCTTAGACGACCCCTGTGAAATGGTCATTCGACCCCCAAAGGGGTCCCAACCCCCAGGTGGTTGAGAACCACTGCTTTAGAAGGTTAGCAAGCTACTAAGGAAATTCGCTTTTATGCAATGATACCTAAGCCTGAAAAAAAATAAAGATCCAGCAAAAAAGATAAAAAAGAAATGGACAAGTATACAATTCTTGTCTACATTGATTTCCCATTTCTCAGCTCAAATGGGAAGATGGGAAAGCCGCAGAACTGCTTCTATAACTTTAAAGATCCTCCCTGCTCGAATACACCTAAGTTGCGCTAGAACTGAAAAATACTAGCAGCAGAAAAGGTATCAGAAAGAGATCTGGAAACAAAAAGCATATTAGGGAACTGAAAGAAATAAGAGCAGGTAGGTTTGGGGCTGCGCTGCTTTTTATTTGAGTTGAACATTGCAGTGCTTGTGATCATCATAAGATATGGTATTTTACAGACTCTTTTCTTGTTTTTTATTCTGAAATGGTCATCTATCTATAGCCAAAGAAATAATGATTATACAGTACTTATTTGCACTTTTATTTTTACATATAATTTGACACGGTACTCTCTTGGGGCAGGGAGGATTATCTATCTATCTATCTATCTATCTATCTATCTATCTATCTATCTATCTATCTATCTATCCATCCATCCATTATCTATCTATTGGATTTATATGCCACACCTCTCCGAGGACTTGGGGCGGTTTACAGCATATAAAAGAAAACAATATATTGCAATGTCCTAAATCCAATTAATCTAAAATCACCAATTATTAAAAGTCAGGCATTCCTACTCAGACCACAAACATACATAGCATTCATTGGCCAGGGGGCTAGAGTCTAATAACCCCAAGCCTGGCAGCATAGAAGAGTTTTCTGGCGCTTATGGAAGGCGAGGAGGGTAGGGGCAGTATGGATCCCTGGGGGAGTGGATTCCAGAGGGTGAGAGCCCCCACAGAGAAGGCTCTTCCCTTAGGTTCCACCAAATGACATTGCCTAGTTGACAGGGCCTGGACAAGGCCGACTCTGTGGGACCTAACTGGTCATTGGGACTCATGTGGCAGGAGGCGGTCCCATAAGTAATCTGGTCTGATGCCATGTAGGGCTATACTGTAAAACAAGTGGGCTATGTAATTGATATGTGAGTTGAGGATAGAGATGGGTGGCTGCATTTTAGCCCAGTTACCAGCTTTTCAATCTCAAAGGAAGCTTGGGGGATAGTGATGGGCGAACCCAACGGTGTTCAGGTTCGGCAACTTCGGACGAACTTTAGGCAAAATTCAGCCAAACCCAAACCGAACCCGAACCCGAACCTGAACGGGGAATCCCAGCAAGAGATTCCGGGGGTGGAGCTTTGACGTCACATATACTGGCAGGTTCCATGGAATCCAGAAAGTGATCACCTTGGCGTCCTTAGCAACCTGCTGGTGACGTCAAGGCTCCGCCCCTGGAATCTCTTCGTGGGAGGGATTCCCCAGCTCCTTCAAAGGGAGGTCTTCACGTAAAAATAAACATTGTTATTTTTACGAAAAAGGACGCCGCAGTGGCACTGCAAGCAAAGGGCGGTCCTTTCACGTAAAAATAAATATGTTTATTTTTACATGAAGACCTCCCTTTGAAGAAGCTGAGGAATCCCTCCCACAAAGAGATTCTGGGGCGGAGCTTTGACATCACCGGCAGGTTGCTAAGGACACCAAGGTAATCATTTCCTGGATTCCATGTAATCACCTCGGCGTCCTTAGCAACCTGCTGGTGACGTCAAAGCTCCGAACGCCGAACGTGACCCCAAACTTTGCCCGAAGTTTCAAAAAATTTCAGGTTCGTGTTCGGCATACCGAACACCGCAAAATTCAGTACAGACCCGAATTGTGCAAGTTTGGTTCGCCCATCACTATTGGGGGACAGGATTTTTTTTTTTGAAGGGGGATGCAGAACGCTGTGGGAGAACAGGGCTACCTCAGCAACAACCAAGTGATCTGGCTCTTTTTCTCATGCAGTAGCCTCATGTCCCTAATCAGTCCTTGTTTAGCGACTCTTTCTGGACTCTGGGCGGTGTACAACAATCAAGAAAAATATAAAAACAATTAAAACCCCTTGAAGTAAGATTATTCATTTCTTCTAGGCTGGAGCTAAATGGTATTGCTCAACAATGGCCCCAGGCCTGTAGGCAGGGCCATGTTTTCATGGCTTTCCGGAGGGCCAGAAGGGTGAGGGCAGTGCGGATCTCCAGGGGCAGCTAGTTCCAGAGAGCTGGCACCACCACAAAGACAGGCCTCCCACACAGCCCCGCCAATCAATTCTGTCTAGCCAACAGGACGCATAGAAGACCAACCCTGTGAGTTCTAATTGGTCGCTGGGAGGTATGCGTCAGAAGATGTTCCCATAAATAGTCTGGCCATAAGCCTTGTAGGGCTTTATAGTGATAACCAGGGGTGGGCTACTGCCCGGATGGGGGGGAATGCAGTGGGGTAGCGAAAATGGAGCTCCACCTCAGAGCACCCAATTTGCACTGAAAGATGCATAAGAAAATGTAAGGCGTCCTGCATAAGCCACACCCACAGTGTGGTAGTAAAAATTTTGGTAGCCCTTCACTGGTGATAACCAACACCTTAAATTGCATCCAGAGACTTATTGGGAGCCAATGCAGCTCACGGAGTGTTGGTCTGATGTGGGTATACCTAGGCACACCCACAACAGCTCACACAGCTATATTCTGGACTAATTGTCATCTCCGAATGCTTTTCAAGGGTAGACCCATGTAGAGTGCATTGCAGTAATCGAGCCATGAAGTGATAGGTGCATGAATGACTGTGAGAGGAGACTCTTGATCCAAATAGGGCTGCAACTGGTGCACTAGGTGTTGTGGTTGGCTCTGGGCAAGCTCCTGCCCCAAGGACTGTGGGGATGGATGTGGGTGAATCCTCCCAGTGTCAGAGGCCAGTTTTACTGCCGACTGCTTCGGAGAGCGAAGCGTCGGAAGCAGGGAGTGAATGTGAAATGGGATCCTCAGAGGGAGTCAGGGTAGACAGCCCATTAGGGAGTAATTCATCATCATTATCCTTGCTGGATTCCGATGAAGAGACATTAATTGACGTACGCAGCCGCAGGGCAATGACTAGGAAAGAGCAACTGCGTAAATACTATAGGAGATGAGGGAGTTTCACCTGTGGTTGGGTGTGGTTCGACTAATTGGGGCTGCTGTTAAATTGGCAGCGTTCTGACCTCTGAGTGTGAAAGTTTATCCATTTGGTGAAAGAGGAAGTGGCTTTCGTCTCAGGATTCTCCAAGAACTCTCTTTGCATTGATACCAGGACTCTGAAACTAAACCATAGTCAAGTATGTGAGCTGAAAACATTGAAGGAGAGTGGCTGACTTCTTCACAGCTGCTTGTTAATTGCTTTGTGTTTGTTTATTGTTTTTCACTGCATTCAAGTGCAAAAGTCTCCCTAGCCACAGCAGAGAGATGTTCCAATCTCAGCTGAGGGTCTAGGAGGATGCACAGATTGTGGACCTGTTCTGAGGGGGTTAATATTTCTCCCCCAGAACCAAGGATTGACAGATGGAACAGTCCTTAGTGGCCCAGAACCACTCAGTCTAGTTGGGGTTGAGTTTGAGCCTGTTAAATCTCATCCAGACCCTCATAGCCACCAGAAACCGAAACATTACATCCACTGCTTCACTGAACTGACATGGGGTAGAGATGTAAAGCTGGGTACCGTCAGCATATTGCTGGAACCTTACCTCGTGTCGTCGGATGATCTCACCCTGCTGTTTCATGTAGATGTTAAATAGGAGAGAAGAGCGAACTGATCTATAGTCCACTCTTCAATTTTTTTAAATAAAATGCCTGGCCCCATACTAAGAGATTTGTGTAGGTTTAAATCGAGTAAAATAACCTCTCTCTCTTTTTTGTAGCTGAATTGATATTATTGCCAAAATGGATCTCCTTTTCTTGACTCACATTATAATTTTACTCCAGTGGATGCCCCTGTGAAACACATTTGAAGGCACGTGGGGAAGGAGTATTGCCACAAATCGAGCTGGTGTTGAAAGTCCCCCTTTCTCTTGTTTATTTAGCATTTTTTCCATCTTCTGTGATCACCAACTGAAAAAGCTGTTTAATTAGCAATGCAAAGTTATCTTCATAAAGTATGTTTTTGAGTGACTGGGAAATAATAAGTTCCGCTAAATAAAACGTTGCTTTCCACTGATGGTTAGTCCACTTTGGTGATTATATCCTACTTTACAATTTTCAATCACCATCTATCTTTCTCCACCCTGTCATAAAGTTTACCACCTTGTAATATATAGAGCAGAAATATAATATACACGATGATCAAGAATCGTTCAAGCAGTATGGTTATATATTAACGCATTCTGAAGCATAAACATTGCTAAAAACCATTTCTTGGTGCTTTGGTCTCTATCGGGTTGATTTTGCAATCCTTGAACGAGAACCAAAAATCAGGAAGGGTCCAATGCAGCGGTGGGCTGCTGCTGGAATGCCTAATTGTGTGCAGCTCTACGGCTCTGAAATGTGAATGCGGGATCGAGCGCGATTATGATTCCAGGTAGCAAAATCACATGCAGGGACCCGCCTGTGGGCGCTTTTCGGTGAGATTTTTTTGTAGGGAAGGTAGCAAAATCGCGCACAGGGACGCACATGCGGGGAAGCAAAAAACCTCGCTGAAACATGCCTGCACATGCATCCGTGTGCGATTTTGCTGCTGCACAGGTGCAGGAAGTGTAATGTAGTTATTTATATTTGTTTTGCCAACTATGTATTGGTGGTATACAGAGATATAACAATATTTATATACATGATACTAGTTAAAGAGAAACATTAGGACAGGGGACGGAAGGCACTCTGGTGCACTTATGCATGCCCCTTATTGACTTCTTAGGAATCGGAGAGGTCAACAGTGGATAGTCTAAGAGTAAAGTTTTGGGGGCTAGGTGATGATACTACAGAGTCTGGTAGTGAGTTCCATGCATCAAGTACTCAGTTACTAAAGTTGTATTTCCTGCAGTCGAGTTTAGAGCAGTTTACTTTAAGTTTGTATCTGAAGTAGTTGTTGACAGGAAGGACATTGCAGCAGATGATTTTATGGGCTATGCGTATGTCGTGTTTAAGGCGATGTAGTTCTAAGCTTTCTAAATGTAACATTGTAAGTGTAGTTGCGTAGACTTACAATCCTAGGTTTAGAAAGCTTAGAACTAATTGCGCTTGATCCCACACTTTTGTTCCAAAGCGGTGAAACTGTGCGCAATTGTAGGCATTCCGGCAGCAGCCCACCTCTGGTCCAATGTCATGTATAACCTGTATTTTCACTGCCCACCTCTCAGTGCGTATTAGCAGTGCTTTCATATTATACGTTGTCAGTAGTGTTACCCCTTTGAATTTCCAGCTCTGCGTGAGGTGGCTCCATGAACATTTTCTATACTATAAGCAGCAGCAATTTAACTGGGCCTATTTTCTGCTGGCTGCTTCCTTTCCATTGCAGTTTTCTTTTCTCTTATGTGTGGTTTGCTCAGGTCAACTTTCTCTCATGGAGACTGACAGGGCACATTAATTCTGGCTCGGATGTGTACTCTGCAAATCCTAAAGGAGCCCTTTACTCCTCCACTCGAAACAGAATATCCTACGAAAATAGACTAACAATCCTGGGCCTAGAAAGCCTAGAACTACGGTGCCTAAAACACGATTTGAGTATTGCCCACAAGATCATATGCTGCAACACCCTACTGGTCAATGACTACTTCAGCTTTAACCGCAATAACACAAGAGCACGCAACAGATTCAAACTTAATACGAACCGCTCCAAACTTGACTGTAAAAAATATGATTTCAACAATCGAGTTATCGAAGCGTGGAACTCATTACCGGACTCAATTGTGTCAACCCCTAACCCCCAACACTTCTCCCTTAGACTCTCCACGATTGACCTCTCCAGGTTCCTAAGAGGCCAGTAAGGGGCGTACATAAGTGCACTGGTGTGCCTTTCGTCCCCTGTCCAATTGTCTTTCCTTTCTTTCACCTATCATATATATTCTCTTCCTTTCATATATCCTCTCCTCTAAGTTCACTTTTACCCTTATATATATTACCACATGTCTATTTTTCTTCCTATGTATTTGTGTATTGGACAAATGAATGAATGAATAAATAAATAAATAAATAATAAATCACTCTTATTTGTCTTTTTACTAAATTATTTTATATATAGTCAGCACAGGGTGTCCCTCATTTTTAATGAACTGATTTGTATGTTCCATTAGCAAACCATAAAGCATACATGCTTTTGTCCTTTTTTCCTCATGGGCCTTGTGTTAAGACCATTCCCCCCTGAAAAATTCGGCCCCTGTTGACATTGTGACACAGATCTTTGCTGATACACACACTACTAAGAAAGTGAGCTAATGGTCCCTTCAGTCTGCCTAATTTCTCAGAGAGGTTCTTTACAAATCTTAATATCGGATGCGCTGTTTTGCAACTGACCTCACAAGGAAAGGGAAACAATGTGTTACAACCCAGAAAACATGGCTCCACACCTTATGTCTAACATTTGCATATGTGGTAGGACTCCTTTGGGTTTTGGGTTAATGTTTTATTTTTGATAGATTTGGATAGATTTGGCATCGGACCAGAATACCTTCGGGACCGCCTTCTGCCGCACGAATCCCAGAGACCAATTAGGTCCCACAGAGTTGGCCTTCTGCGGGTCTCGTCGATAAAACAATGTCTGGCAGGACCCAGGGGAAGAGCCTTCTCTGTGGTGGCCCCACCCTCTGGAATCAACTCCCCCCGGAGATTAGGACTGCCCCCACCCTCCTAGCCTTTCGCAAACTTCTGAAAACCCACCTATGTCGCCAGGCTTGGGGAAACTGACATATCCCCAGCTGTTCCATTTTATGTATGGTTTGTTTGGATTGTATGACTGTTTTTATAAAGGTTTTTAAAATAGTTTTTTAATATTGGATTTGAATCTCATGTATTATTTGTTGTGAGCTGCTCCGAGTCTTTGGTGAGGGGCGGCATACAAGTCTAATAAATTATCATTATTATTATTATTATTATTATTATTATTATTATTAATTATTAGATGAGAAACATTTACAGCTTCCTGTTGAGCTGCTCCAGGATAGCCTTATGTTGTTGTTGTTGTTATTATTATTATTATTATTTATTGGATTTGTATGCCGCCCCTCTCCGCAGACTCATGGTATCTGTTATGTGGAGTCTACGGAGAGGGGCGGCATACAAATCCAATAAATTATTATTATTATTATTATTATTATTATTATTATTATTATTATTATTTATTGGATTTGTATGCTGCCCCTCTCCGCAGACTCGTGGTATCTGTTACGTGGAGTCTACGGAGAGGGGCGGCATGCAAATCCAATACATTATTATTATTATTATTATTATTATTAATTATTAATGGCTTAGATCCAGGATAGCGAACCTCTGGCACATATGCCAGACATGGCAAACAGAGCGCCCTTTGCTGGCATGCACACCATCATCCCAGGTCAGATGCCCTTGCTGTTTCTTGTGTGAGCTTCTGTTGCTCTGCAAACAATGCAACAGAAGCTCATGAAAGAAAAAAGATCTTACCTCTAGCCATGCTGCTGGTGTTAGAATGCCCTGCCAAGAAGTGTGTCAACATCAATTTCTAGAAAACGTGCCACAATTCCACTCCCAACTTCCAGGCCAGGAATAAAGTTAGGAATCACTAAATAAACAAATAATTAAAATTTCTCATCATAAATCCAAGCGCATTCTGCTCCTACTGAGGTCTTCAATCGTGGCAAATTTAAGACTTGAAGACTTCACTTCCCAGAATTCGCCAGCCAGTATAGCTGGATGGAGAATTCTGGGAACTGAAATCCGCAAGTCTTAAAGCTGCTAAGTTTGAGGACCCCTGCCCCAAAGGAACAATTCACACACCTGCTTATTGTAGAAATGCAAGTGTATAAGCTCATCAAATATGTTTTCCATTCATAGCTCTTAAGGCTAAACCTTGTTTGGACATGTCAATGCTACAGGGGTGGCAGAATCGAGACAATTAGTACCAGTGCTATAAACACGAGGGGAAATGAAGACTGAAGCCAGAAAACCCCCTTTTGTGCTTCAAAAATTGTAAGTCCCAGGGAATAAAATGTACAGTGAACTGAAAGCACTCCATATATTCATCACATTACTTTAATCTATCGTGGGACAAAAACAGTCGCTTTGACGAGTGAGATGGGCAGCATATACATTTCCAATGCAGGACCCATAGCACTCTTGAAAAATGTATCTTTTCTTTTATGTACACTGAGAGCAAATGTATCCCAGCAGCCAGTTAGGTCCCAGAGTCGGCCTTCTCTAGGTCCCGTTGGCCAGACAATGTCGTCTGGCGGGGCTTAGGGGAAGAGCCTTCTCTGTGGTGGCCCGACTCTCTGGAATGAACTCCCTCCAGAGATACATACCGCCCTCTCGCTCCTGGTCTTTCATAAAGCCTTAAAAACCTACTTCTGTTGGTGGCCGTGAGGGCTGTGAGTGATAACACTGTCTTCGGCTGATACTAGATATGATTGGACTGGATGAATGTGTGAGAGTGTAAATGGGGTCTTTTAAAATGTTTTTTTTTTAGTAAATTTTCATAATTTTTGTAGTTATATTGTTATATTTAATGTTGTACGCTGCCCTGAGTCTAAATAAATTAATAAATAAGTAAGTAAGTAAGTATTGTGGTTAGCTCTGGCCCAGCTCCTGCCCCAAGGACTGTGGATGTGGGGGAGACATCCACATGCTGCAGGCCTGTTTTGCCTCCGGTGGAATCTGCTGATGAAGGCTCCTCTGACCAAGAAGACATGAGTGACAGGGAGGAGGAGAGTGGGGCAGACAGCTCAGAAGGAGATCAATTATCTAGCTCCTCCTTGGATTCAGAACAAGAGTTAATGATACAGCCACTCATGCAGAGAGCAATGCATAGGCAACAACAACTGAGAGATTATTATCAAAGAAAATGAGGCCACCTGTGGTTGGGTGGGGCTGTGGTAATTAGTGAGGCTGCAATAAATAGCAGCCTGTGGGTTTGGCCATTGTGGAGGATTACCTGATCGTTGTGTTTCGTGTCTGCTTTCCTGACTTTGACCTTTTGTGTGCTGATTTTTCCCTGCTTTGAAACTAAACCAGAGCAAAGTGTGTTTCACTTTGTGAAAGAAGAAGGACTGTGAATTGCCTCACAGCTGCAAGCTAAGTATCACAGAACTGATAAGGGACTTGTACAAATTACCAGTTTGTTTGGAGACAAGTGCTCTTTGCTATACCAAAATAGGGCTTAGTGTAAGTGACTTTTCATTATAAAGAACATTGTTTTGAATTTTCAAAGGTGTGTGTGTCTGAAATTTGTACCTGTGAATTTTTGGGAGGAGTCTACCAGAGAGCCCGACAGAAGAGCGAGCGAGCGAGCAAGCAATCAAGCAAGCAAGCAAGCAAGCAAGCAAGCAAGCAAGCAAGCAAGCAAGCAAGCAAGCAAGCAAGCAAGCAAGCAAGCAAGCAAGCAAGCAAGCAAGCAAGCAAGCAAGCAAGCAAGCAAGCAAGCAAGCAAGCAAGCAAGCAAGCAAGCAAGCAAGCAAGCAAGCAAGCACCAAAGACAAGGTCCTTGTGTGTCCAATCACACTTGGCCAATAAAGAATTCTATTCTATTCTGTTCTTTGAACTAAAACATCCTGTTGGGCTCGATTTAAAGAAATAGTTTAAAAGGAAAGGAAATTGGCATTCTGCAATGCAAAGCACCATCCTACACCTCTGGCTTTAATTCTAAGCAGGGTCAAGGCATCACGTGAGGTCCACAGGTCTTTTCCCCTACACCTCCTCAAAACCCACAGAGTTGGAGGCAATACTAAATATCATGGCAAAACGCAGTGGAGTGGAAAACAGAGTCGACCTCCCAGGATGGTCCAGTTAAAGGTTGTGATACGCCAATTGGAATCGGAGCGTTGTGCGACGAAAGCATCAGTTTCTAGCCCAGTTAACATGATGTGGTTTTCCTTTTTTTCCAGACAGAAAAACGAATGCAAGTAATGCTTGGTTTTGCTCTCCTTTATTGTTTGGATCAGGGGCCTCGCTACAAAACAAGGGGCCTAGTTCTCCAAAAATAGGGTTCTGCAAAGGAAATGATCCTACCTTGCAGTTATCAGTGCTTTTCGAGTCACACTGGCTTAGTAATAATAGCAATAACAGTAACGTTAGATTTCCCCCCCTCCCCGTTTTTTTTTGTGTGTTTCATTTTTGAATCATAAAGCACACCTGCTTCATGAATTTTAACATCTCCAAACACAATAGAAAGAAGGCAGCAAAAGAGCCTAGCTGGATGGCCACCTTCGTTGCTAGTAACAAACTCAGCTACAACGTACTCATATATTTTTTTTTCAATTTTTTTTTTCTGTTTGCACGTACTATGCTAGATGGTTATCATCACATTGAAGAAATACCCGAACAAGATACAGCTAAGAGCTCAAGGTTAAAAATAAACACAACTCTTAAAATTTCAATTGTACAAAAAGAAACCACTTCTATTTGGGTCGAGGAGTGATTAGTGGTGGCAGGTGAGGTGGGGGGTTAAAGATATTCTGTAGGGAGGCTGGCTGGAGCAGATGCTCAGTTTGTCAAAAGTGATCATAATACTTTGCATGTCGATAGTAGTAGCACCTTTAATCAAAGGCTAGTCTAGCATTTGGGAACCAGCTGGAGATAATTTTACACAAACTAAAGAAACTTTCTACTCATTAAAGCCTTGTTAAGAAGTGAAGGGATCTTGAGCAGTGAGCTTTTTATTTTAACACACTCAAGAGCCTTGATAATGGAAGCCTCACATCATCATCATCATCATCATCACCGCCCCGTGAGATGTGGAAACATTATTCCCATTGTACAGATGGACAAACTGAGATAACGAGAAGCTTGATAACCTCCCCTCCCTCTCAATTGTCTCCATGGCAATTATAAAAAGAAGACCCAGTGTCCTGCCAAACTCCACCAACCCATGCAAACACACACATACATACACACAGAGAGAAACATATATACATGTATATATATATACACACATACATTTCTTCTTTATATTTGTATGACCCTCAATTCCCCGTTAAGCCACTCCACCCCCTTTTTAAAAAAATGCAAGCCTATGAACAAATGATTTATGATGTTGCTTTATGAGATATGAAAGGTTTGTGCCCTTGCTGGAAGGTGGGCTTTTTTACATAATTCTTGTTATAATTTTATACTGTTTCCTTAATCCTCAATAGTCATGTGCTGAAGATAGAATTTTTCATACTGTTGAGTGGGGAATTCTTCACCATGACTGCCTAGCAGAACTGAGATTGTGGGGTTCACTGAAGTCTGGAGCTGCTTTCAAACTGGCTGAGGGATTTGGGTGGAAATGCTCCACATGAACAGATGAATCTGTGAAAAGTGTATCGGTCAAAGTTTACTTTCAAACTCAGGTGACCACCACAGCCTTTTATTTTGTTAATGTTTGACAGCTAATAAAGTGCTTGATTAATCTGACTAGGGTTCTAAAGTCCCTCAAATACAGTACAGTGATCCCCCGGGTATTGCGATCCCGATCATTGCGAAACGGCTATATGTCGATTTTGCAACCCGGAAGTAAAAACACCATCTGCGCATGCGCACCCTTTTTTCTATGGGCACGCATGCGTAGATGGCGCCGGGCAGATCAGCTGCTGGGCGGCTTCCCTAGGTCTTCCCCCTCTTGCTGGCGGGAGGGCGAGCGGCGGGCATCAGCGAGGAGTTTCCCCACCGCCCACGCAAACTCCTCGCTGCCGCCCGCCCGCCCTTCGCCCGCCCACGCCGTTCATTCTCGCCGCTTCCCAGCTGAGTCCTGAAGCGAATTGGATTCAGGACTCAGCTGGGAAGCGGCGCGAGCGAACGGCTTGTCCGCCGCCTGCCTGCCCGCGCGCCCGCCCGCTCTTCGCCCGCCCACGCCGTTCATTCTCGCCGCTTCCCAGCTGAGTCCTGAAGCGAATTGGCTTCAGGACTCAGCTGGGAAGCGGCGCGAGCGAACGGCGTGGGCGGGCGAAGGGCGGGCGAGCGGCAGCAAGGAGTTTGCGTGGGCGGTGGGGAAACCCCAATCTTCGGCTCCTCGCTGCTGCAGAAGTAATGCGCAGATGGCGTTTTTACTTCCGCAGCGCTACTTCGCGAAAACCCGATCATTGCTAGGAGTCCTGGAACGGAACCCTCGCAATGATCGGGGGATCACTGTATTTGAGAAGTTGCCACATAATCAGCAAAGTCTGCCTTCACGGTGGCTTACAAGTTGTGCAGAACTGACATATATTTCTCTCAATCTATTTAAGACTATCATTAAGTCCAAAATGACGGGAACAGAGTACTAGCTTGGAGCAATCCAAAATGGTTGGCTTTGTTGATTTGGGAAATCATATATCTGTATGTGCTCTCATGGTCATTAGGTGTGTCTATTTTCACTAATGGAATCTACCCAACCTTCTACTTGTGGATGTCCCATTTCCATTACTCCTTATACTTTCCATTGTGGAAAGTAGTAGAAAATCTAAAATGAAGAACTGTAGTGTCATGATAAATGTTATGTTGCTTGGAGCTTACAGAGACATAAAAACTGCAAATCTGGTATGGTCTGTCATCCAGGGCTGTACATGACCTCTGAAGAAATGAACAGAGTGTGGTTTAAAATGTTATGTTTCATTTGTGGGGAAAGGATCTAGGAAATGAAGAAATGGTTAGTGCTTCCCTGCAAAGGGATCTAGGAAGTTGTCAGTGCTTCCCTACAAAGGTTGGTGACACTTGCAGCCTTGAAAAAAGATCCAGATAATTTTTTCTATTATCCAGGGTCTAACCTTTCCTTTGGGGGAAATGCTGTTGAGTGAATGGCAATGAGACAGTTACAAAGAAGAACAGATGACTTTTATCTGTCTTCTGAACAGTGTTTTATGGATAAACTGTTTATCTGAACAGTCTTTTATGGATAAATCTAGCAAATTAATTAAAACACTGCAATTTCTGCCTGTCTGGAGCAATCCTGGCAACTTTCAATAAAAGCACCTTACAAATGATACCTGAAGTTACTATTATATTTTTTTGTAAACATGTAAACATGCTTTGTTCCAAACCGAAGCTTTTTAGTGCTTCAGTCAATGGCTTGTGTTTAGATTATCTTTTTTGCTTGCATCAAATAGCCTGATATGGTAAACTGATAGAGTTTTGAAGCTCATCCAATATATTTTTTATGAATTGTGAAGGAGGAAGATGGAATTAAACTTATATTGGGCAAAACTGATGAACTATGATGAATATATATTTCAATTTAAAAAGTAGCTCAGTGATTTTTTACTTTGAAGTCAGGAAGAAGCTGAGGAAAAAAGTACTGGAAACAGGATTGAAGACAAAATACTGTAATAGGAAGCTAACTATGTCCCTGTTGTTTCAATACTCAACATTTTGTTTTTGCATCTGATTGAATGACAGCTATACAGGTAAGGCAGAAAAATAGAAAAATAAAGCCATGACCATTTCAATACTCTATTTCTCTCTAGCAAGATACATTAAACAAATGCTAGTTGACAGCTTACTGTCACACCTTACTATCACTATCAATAAAAATAGGGAAGAGGTTCTAGCAATAATTTACCCTAAGTAAATCATTCAAGTGTTATGATTGTCATCTACCATTTGAAGCAACTGACTCATAAATAGCGAAACAACTACATTTTTTTGTTGTGGTAGAAAAGAAGATCTGAATCAGGGTTTTAAACAACTAAAAAGATTTTAGATGACCACTGGAAAACTCCTAAGAATATAGACCACTGGATAAGTGAGAAGACTTCTTTGGAAGATCATATTATTTCCTCTCACCTAAGTTTCAAGAGAAGGTGATCATTAATACGATATACACCAGAAGTAAAATTACTACTCAAGTCATTGAATGCACTATGATTTTGAGTTGCTTTCCAGCTGTATCATTGCAAACTGAAAAAGGGTTCCCAGCTCTATTTTTGGAGCTATGGAATTCTATTTCTTTATCTTAGTATATTTTCCCATGATAAGAAAAAGTCTGGAAGAACTGGGGGGAACAGGTGGAAGAGAGATAAGGAAGACATAATCATCTGGACCTTCCATGTAATTCTCTGTGTTAAATGGAGTGACACTACATGATAAAGCCTTGAGTGGAAGCATCCTGTCATTTGATAGAGCACCTCGCAGTAATCTGGAGATGTTATTTCAGAATTGATTCATGCAATCTTGCCTATGACATATTAAAGTAGAAATTAATTGTCTTCCAAGTATATTTTGTTTTAAAAGGTTCAATAAGTGCCGTCTTCGATCATAAAACTGTTTTGCACTTATATCAAGGCATCTATTTTCCATAACAGCTTAAGTTTTGAACACAACACAACAGATATGTGTTAAAAAAAAATCACAATGTCGCTCAGTCCCCACTGCACTCATCAGGAGTTGGAGTGAGGTGGGGTGGATTGCAGTGTTAGCACTAGATGCTTTATGATGGACAATTTTTACACAATCCCTCCCGCCACCTTTGTTTTTTACTGAGCCTTTCTGATTTGGGGTGGAATGTAGAGAAGCTGTCAAACATGTACAAAGTAATTGTGGACTGTAGCTAGGCTTACTTTTGTTTAATTATTACATGCAAGGTATACTATATTTGTGATGGTGATAGTATCACCTGCTGATTTCAATACATTCTATGTTGAGTGGATTAACCAGAAATTAGCTACAGTGACTTATTTACGTCCATTCCTGCTTCAACATATTTTGTTTTATATCTTTTTATGCTGAGTAGGTACCTAGAAAAATGAGGTGGTTGTTTTTTTTTTTTAAAAAAATCCTGTTCATGTTATCAGGAGGAAAAAAATTAGGAGACCCTAAGGTGTTCTAAAATCTGGAAAAAAGAAACAAGTCAAAATCTAAGTAACTAAAGGACACCCAGGGCCTCTGATTAGCAAGCAGGGGTAATTTTAGTATATAAAACAATATGTATCCTGAGATGTATTTAGTGGAGGTGTACGTTTCTCTAAAAAGTCATACACTCATGAGTGATGTAAGTTGCTAATGAGGTGTTCATTACGAGGCAATCTATTTTACAATTGGTGGAAAACTGACTGGTTAATCATATTGCTGCACGCTTGTTCCAGTGGCAAGACTCTGGTCTGGGCAATGCCAGCCTTGGACACCACGATGGAGAAGAAAGATGGTGCCAGTGCAGGTTGAAATAGATAGAACTTCTTACGGCTGATTGGATGGAGAAAGTTGTGAGGAATCAGTTTGATCTGCTTGCCAGAGAAAATTCAGCGGTATTTAACATGTCTCTTCACCATTAACAGACCAAAGAAATAAATAAACATTAGTTTCTCTCTAAGAAGCTTTAGTTTGTGACACGTACGTCACAGCTTCCAGACCTGTGGGGCATCAAAGGAGCTTTCTTGCCTCTGACTTCAACCCTTTCCCACATAAATTCTTGCTGATCCCTGTGAGGCTGACAATCCATTCCCTTAGAAAAACAATTTCTCTGGGGCTGAGGGAAAGAAAACACAAGGGACACATAAATGCTCTTCATACCCAGTTACAACACACACACACACACACACACACACACAAAACCACACACACACACACACACACACACACACACACACACTCTCAGTTACTCACAATCAATTTTGTTCCACTCCTTCTCTCTCTCTCTCTCTCACACACAGACAAAATGCACCCAGAGGGCTCTGGGAGCATGATGGCTCCTCTCTGTTTTGCTGAGAGGCCTGGCTAGGATAAAGGTCTAGCCATCCTTGTTATTTATATTATTACTCTTATAAGTTGTATTGAATTATAATGAAGCCACCTCACTGAAACAGAGCAAGTGATCTTGCCATTCCCCCTCTCAAGTCTGTGCACCCACAAAATGAGGGCAAATCATGGCAGGGCAGGCTACCATTCTAATGGGCCTTTGGCTGGAAGAACACATAGGCAGACTTGTATGGCGATCACAGATTCCTCTCCTCTCATCACTTCAAGGTCCGTACCACACCGCATACTCAAACAAACCAGGGCTGAAGAGGCCCCTTTCACTTCTCTGGGCTGAAACGTCTGGGGAGTATCTCTCCCCTGTACCAGCTCTTCCTGTTGCTTGTTCTTGCTAAGCACGGAGTCTGAAGAACAGGCTAAAGCAGGAGGTTGGGTGGTAACAATGCTCCTCATAGTAGTATGTGCCGCTGAACCAGCATAAGGGGCACTGGCATCACTTTCCCACGCCCAGAGTTTTGTTTTTGTTTTTCAAAGTACATATTTCAGGTTTACTCTCTTAGCCTCTGTTCATCCATCCCCAAGCTTTTCTCTCACGAGGACACCTCAGTGCAGCCGCTGTGCGTAAAGTCATGTCATGAGAGTGTAGCCAATAAATGCTGACTTGGTGCACCGAACCCCAGAGCGAGTCCTTGGCTTCTGCCTCTCAAGCCTTCAGCTGATGCCACTGTGCCACCGCCTGGCGAGGGTGTGAAATCATATCCTTCCAGTGCTTTACTTCGCCTGGTCCACTCTTCCACGATAGGTAGATCTAATGGGGGAAGGGAAACAAATTAGACAACAGGATTGGTTAGAAGCCACATTATTCATTCTTATCCCCGCCTCTTCCCTGAGTTACCACTCTGTACGCCTCCCCCCCCAAACAAAAGGTCAGCTTTAGCACATAGAATAGAATGGAATGGAATGAAATGAAATGAAATAGAATAGAATAGAATTGTTTATTCGCCAAGTGTGATTGGACACCCAAGGAATTTGTCTTTGGTGCACATGCTCTCAGTGTAGATAAAAGAAAACATACATTTGTCAAGATTCATGATTTCAAAATTTCATGGAAATAAGATTAAACAACTTTGATGAAAATAAATTGGAGAAGCTGATGGCACGATGGAATAAGGTGAAAGGTTATATGCTGAGTATAATCTTTGACGTAAATGTGAAAAATAAACTCCAATCACTCTTTCAATAATAACAAATGCAAAGTAGAGCTAAGGAAATATATATATATAAACTAGTAAATATTTGAACCCCCTGCAATTGGTGGTGGTGGTGATGGTTATTGTCAGTCGGGTGATGGGCACACGCACTGTGCACTGTTTTATGTTTGTTTTATGTAACCATATCTACAAAATCAATAAAAATATATTTTAAAAAAAAAAGATTTATGAGGTACAACACTTAATGATTGTCATAGGGGTCAAATAAGCAATCAGGAAAAAATATTAATAAAAATCTTAAGGATACAAGCAACAAATTACAGTCATACAGTCATAAGTGGGAGAGGATGGGTGAGAGGAACGATGAGAAAAAACTAGTAGTGATAGTACTTCAGACTTAGTAAATAGTTTGACAGTGCTGAGGGGATTATTCGTTTAGCAAAGTGATGGCGTTTGGGAAAAAACTGTTCTTGGGCCTAATTGTCTTGGTGTGCGGTACTCTATAGCGACGTTTTGATGGTAGGAGTTGAAACAGTATATGTCCAGGATGTGAGGGGTCAGTAAATATTTTCACAGCCCTCTTTTTGACTCATGCCATATACAGGTCCTCAATGGAAGGCAGGTTGGCCGCAATTGTTTTTTCTGCAGTTCTGATTATGATTACTGCTTGCATAACTGCCTGCTATGAAATTGCTAGCCCTGGGTAGAGGAGACAGAAGTGGCTAAGTCTGTGTTTCCATGCTTGAGCATAAAGCAAGAGATGTGGGACTCATTTTGACAAGACATGAGGTAGCAGTTGAGAGAAACTACTTCTCCATTGCACGGCATGCTCTCCCCGGCTAAGGGCACTTTCAGATGATCAGGCTTCTCATTATTCAAGCTGTCTGATTTCACAATGGCATTAAAACAGAGCTATAGTAGGCTGTTCTGAATATTTGACATTATTAAGATGTTACTGGGATGAACAGTTAACTTCCCTGCCCGGGTGTGCTATTCACAGGGAACTGGCAGCCAAAATTTGCTGCTTTGAGGCCTTGGGGCACTAGACAAGATTTCTTGTGGCCCCCTTCCTAATTTCTCATTACCTGGTTGCCATCAATTTGATTAAATGTTACCTTGGATGGGCAGATTTCTATTATTGAAAATCAGGTAAGAAAAAAATACTATAGGAAGCAAAGCTGAGAGAACCTAGACATTAAAATCAAAGTTTCGTATCAGCAGAGATATTGCAGGGCTAGATTAGGGCCAACTGATGCCCTAAGACAGTGATGGCGAACCTATGGCATGGGTGCCACAGGGGGCACGTGGAGCCATATCTGCTGGCACACGAGCCTTTGCTATAGCTCAGCTCCAAAGTACATGTGTATGCCAGCCAGCTGATTTTTGCCCTGCACAGAGGCTCTGGGAGGGCATTTTTGGCTTCCAGAGAGCCTCCGGCGGGATGGGGGAGGACGTTTTTACCCTCTCCCGGCTCCAGAGAAGCCTTTGGAGTCTGGGAGCATGAAACACATGGGAACATGAAACACAAACCTACCAGGCCCACCAGAAGTTGGGAAACAGGTTGTTTCTGGCCTCCTGAGGACCTCCAGAGGGATGGGGGAAACTGTTTTCATCCTCCCCAGGCATTGAATTATGGGTGTGGACACTCAGGCATGCATAATAGTGCACATGCACATTATTTCAGCACCCGAGGGAAAAAAGGTTCGCCATAACTGCCCTAAGCTGAGCTCAACAATGGTGCCCATTGATGGAAGCAAAATTCTCATTCCCATTGATGGAAGCAAAATTCTCATGCCAAGATATGGAAGCAAATGTGGTATCTGATGACACACCTTCAAACCAACCCTTTAAATTTTAATCACTCACCATGAGAATTTTTTTCCAGCAATAAAATATTTACATGTTTTATTGTTTTTAAAAACTGTTTTTAACTATTTTAGGATTTTAGAACGTTAAGCTGCCCAGAGTCACTCAGTTAAGTTGGGCAGCCATAGAAATCGAACAAATGAAATAAAATAAAATGGAACATCTCACTCAGGGAGTATTACAAAAAAATTGACTGAAGTTAGGTCAGCATTATAGATAGGAGGAACAACTCTATAGTGTCCTTCTTCCCTTGGTGTCCCAACCACATGCTTATTTTGCTTAAATCAATCCTTTATTCCCAAGGAAGCAGAGTGTCAGCCTTTCAAGGTAGGCCATGTCAATAAACAAGACTCTGCAGGAATTCTCGGAATGCAAATTCTCTGAATGATTCTGCAGCGCTAGTCCAGTGATGGGCAACCTTTTCCCCAGCCAGCTGCACAAAGCACGTGTGCAACATCCTTTACCGTACCAGTAGCAACCCATTACTGCAGTGTTTTCCAACCTTGGCAACTTGAAGATATCTGGACTTCAACTCCCAGAATTCCCCAGCCAGCGAATGCTGGCTGGGGAATTCTGGGAGTTGAACTCCAAATATCTTCAAGTAGCCAAGATTGGGAAACACTGCATTACTGCACTCCATCGCCCACGCATGCATGTCATAGACCTGAAGACCAGCTGGGCGGTGGGAGGCATGCTCGCATGCGTGGAAGAGCTGAGCTGGGGTGATGGCTCACGGGCCCACAGAGAGGGCTCTGTGTGCCACCTCTGGTACACATACCATAGGTTCACCACCACGATTATAGCCTATGGATGTAGGCTAGAACTAAATAACCTTGAAAGCGTGTCCAGGTTTCTCTCTCTGTCCCATTATATACTAAACAAAATCAAGACAGAGATATTTTGAGTTGTTTTTCTCCTTTCTGTCTCTTGGCCTTTAACAGGTGGAGTCTCCCTCAGCTCCCCCCCAACACTGCCCAAATGGTTCTTTCACATTTTCTCCAATGTCAGGGGCATATGCCCAGCTACATGATTAAAATAGAACCCCGGCTCTTTCTATTGGCATTGGGATGGAACTTGTGTATAATGTGGAAATGTAGATATAAATGTAAATATAATTCTTACTATATCTATGGTAAGAATTGCTCCTGGAGTAAAAGGGTGCTGGCCTATGGCATGGAGAAGTGGAACACAGAAAAATGGAGCTCTGGAGAAATGGAGTTAATTTTCCCACAACAGGGCAATGTCTAAGAGGGCCCTCAGAGTAACTGATGGATATTCCATGTCCTCAAATGTGCAAGAGGGGATACTGAGGCTTGTTTCTGACAAATCAGCACAAAAGACGTTAAAGAGTGAAAGAAGTAGGCAAAGAGAGCCCAGGTTTTTTACGCTTAATGTTTGTTATTTCACACAAGCAATTTAAAGAGTAAGGTTTCTTTTTTGGGGGTGGTTTATTTTTAAGCAAAGATTATATTTCAGCAGCTTGAAGACCTTTCGTTTGGTGGTTTTACATAATAAACTAATCAGAACTGCCTTTTGTTGTAATGCAAAGGATTGCAGCTGGGTTATATAAACCCGGTTTAAGATATGATCAGAGGATTATTTAGACTGGTTTTCTATATTTTATGATGGCATTGTTAGCTAAAGCAGAGTTCTCAAACCTTGGCAACTTTATGCGGTGTGGACTTCAACTCCTTTAATTCTGGGAATTGAAGTTCATACCTCATAAAGTTGCCAAGGTTGGAGACCTCTGAGCTAAAGCATTAGTTCATATGGATATATACAGTCCTATAGCCTCCCTGATATCTCATATATCTTCTCTTCTATCTCTATATCTTTTCTGCTATTCTCTCATAGATATATTTTATTCCTATATTTTCTCTTCTCTTCTTTCTTTAATACAGTTTATTTGAGTATATCCTCTATAACCTTCATTGTGTATTATTGTGTATTGGACAAAATAAATAAAATAAAATAAATATGGTGAAAGCAATCCCACAGAGGTCAATACAAATAGTTCTTCCGCATATGATCAAAATGGTTATTTTCATATGCTCCTACATTTCAAAACATAATAACAGGAACAACTTTTTCAGTTTTTCTAATTGTATAAATTCTTTATTATACTGTTGTAAAACTTCAATAATACATTATTATGATTTCAATATGGTTTAGTTAGCTTAAACCATTATTTTTTTTTAAAAAGAGAGAAGCATTATATCAATATTGTGATATAAAATGTCAGTGTTAATGAGCATAAGATTATTTAGCTTTTTCATCCGAAACTGAATATGCCATTAAAAAGCTGCTCCAGATTGCATCACAGTATTTGTTGTAGAGTACAATAAATTTCTGTCTTGAGCTGATTACTTAGCAGAAAGGTCTCTATTGTATTGTTAGTTAATGTTATCTCTGCATGTTGAAGGGGAAAAGAGGGGGGGATGAACAAAGCAAATTTGATAACAATTAAAATACAAAGGAAAATAGGAAGAGGGGGGAAAGGCTATTTGGCTTTTAGCTTCCCTCTTTTGTGCTTTTGCTAATTTACAATATTTATAAGCATATGGACCCCCTAAAAGCCAGGTTCATGAAGTAATTTTATTTATAGTATAAAACATGAGTATACAGTCATAAAATTAACAAAACAATGTATAATGTGTATATATATCCAATAACAGTGTTTGACAGAAGAGGGGTTATAAATGCCCCAAATGTGTGTTGTATGTTTGTTTTGTTTTGTGTGTATTTATTCAAAAATAATTTAAAAAAACTTAAAAAAAATAAAAGCCAGGCTATAAGTTAATACTTGCCATTCTTACTTAAAATTGATTAAACTTCTGATGTGAATATATACTATTAATTTTGCATTGTTGCATATTCTCAAGTTAAGTTCCCAATCAGATATTGTCAGAATTGTATTTTTCTTTCAGTATTAGCTTAAATTTATCCCTGCTGCTGTAAGCACGTATCTTATTAAAATTTACTATTTATTTACTGTATTTATTTTTTCTGGGATTATACCTATTGAAAAAAAGAGTATTCCGGTGTTGCTGGGGAGAGGCAGATATGGCGGGGGCCACAGAGTTAGCCGTTCCAGGGGAACGAGGGACCGTTGCTTAATAATGGTCCCTTGTTCTGGCTCTGTGAGCTCAATCTTAGGTACTGGTGATGAGTGTAATTCTGGCCCTGGGCTCAGGTTGCTGCTGCTTAATGCCAGGTTGGTGGTAAATAAAGCTCTCCTCATCCGGGACTTAATCCTGGATGAGGAGGCCGACCTGGCATGTGTTACTGAAACCTGGCTGGGCCCAGAGGGAGGAGTTCCTCTCTCTGAAATTTGCCCAGCTGGGTTTCAGATATGGCATCAACCTCGACCCCAGGGAAGGGGGGGAGGAGTGGCTATTATAGCCAGGGAGTGCCTTTGCCTACGTGGACTCATTGCTCCAGAGATTGCGGGTTGTGGGTCTCTCTTGATGAAGTTGGACTTAGGGGTTCAGGTGGGCTTGTTTCTCACGTACCTGCCTCCCAGCTGCGTGTCAAAAGCCCTGCCTGTGCTGCTCGAGGAGGTAGCCGGGTTGGCGGTGGAGTTCCCCAGACTTATTGTCTTTGGGGACTTCAATCTGCCGTCACTCCGCGAAGCCTCTGGACTGGCACAGGAGTTCATGGCCACCATGGCAACCATGGACCTGACTCAAGTAATACAGGGTCCGACTCACGAGGGAGGACACGCACCCGACATGGTATTCCTCTCTGAGCAATTGAGCAATGGTCTGAGACTAAGGGGCTTAGAAGTGTTGCCTTTGTCATGGTCAGACCATTTTCTACTACGGCTTGACTTCCTGGCTCCAATCCTTCCCCGCAGGGAGGCGGAACCAATCAAGATGTTCCGCCCCAGACGCCTGATGGACCCAGAGGGCTTTCAGACGGCGCTTGGGGTTATTCCAGATGCACTCATCCACAGTTCGGTGGAGTCTCTTGCGGAAGCCTGGAACAAGGCTGCAGCAGAGGCTCTTGATCGGATTGCGCCTTTGCGACCTCTCCATGGCGCTAGACCCCGTAGAGCTCCATGGTTCAACGAGGAGCTCCGGGAGTTGAAACGCCAGAAGAGACGTCTAGAGAAGCGATGGAGGAAGAGTAAGTCTGAATCTGATCGAACACTTGTAAGAGCGTTTATTAAGACTTACAAAGTGGCGCTCAAGGCGGCAAGATGCACGTACCATGCCGCCTTGATTGCATCAGCGGAATCCCGCCCGGCCGCTCTGTTTAGGGTGACCCGCTCCCTTCTTAATCAGGGGGGAGTTGGGGAGCCCTTGCAGAGTAGTGCCAAGGATTTTAACACGTTTTTCGCTGATAAAATCGCTCAGATCCGGGCGGACCTCGACTCCAATTGGAAAACAGAGTCGGCTGACAACGAGTCAGTTGAGGTGACTGGGGCCCGTACTTGTCCACCTGTCTGGGAAGAGTTTGATCTGGTGACACCTGATGAAGTGGACAAGGCCATTGGAGCTGTGAGTTCCGCCACCTGTCTACTGGATCCGTGTCCCTCCTGGCTGGTTTCGGCCAGCAGAGAGGTGACACGGAGCTGGGTCCAGGAGATTATCAACGCTTCCTTGGGGAGGGGATCCTTTCCATCATCCTATAAAGAGGCGCTCGTGCACCCCCTCCTCAAGAAGCCTTCCCTGGACCCAGCCGTACTTAATAACTACCGGCCAGTCTCCAACCTTCCCTTTATGGGGAAGGTTGTCGAGAAGGTGGTGGCACTCCAGCTCCAGCGATCCTTGGAAGAAGCCGATTATCTAGGTTCCCAGCAGTCGGGTTTCAGGCCCGGTTAAAGCCCGGAAACTGCTTTGGTCGCGTTGATGGATGATCTCTGGTGGGCCCGGGACAGGGGTTTATCCTCTGTCTTGGTGCTTCTTTACCTCTCAGCGGCTTTCGATACCATCGACCATGGTATCCTTCTGCACCGGCAGGAGGGGTTGGGGGTGGGAGGCACTGTTCTTCAGTGGTTCTCCTCCTACCTCTCCGGTCGGTCGCAGTCGGTGTTAGTGGGGGGTCAGAGGTCGACTCCAAGGTCTCTCCCTTGTGGGGTGCCTCAGGGGTCGGTCCTCTCCTCCCTGCTATTCAATATCTACATGAAACCGCTGGGTGAGATCATCCAAGGGCATGGGGTGAGGTATCATCAGTACGCTGATGATACCCAGCTTTACATCTCCACCCCATGCCCAGTCAACGAAGCAGTGGAAGTGATGTGCCAGTGTCTGGAGGCTGTTGGGGCCTGGATGGGTGCCAACAGACTCAAACTCAACCCGGATAAGACGGAGTGGCTGTGGGTTTTGCCTCCCTAGGACAATTCCATCTGTCCTTCCATTACCCTGGGGGGGGGAATTATTGACCCCCTTGGAGAGGGTCCGCAACTTGGGCGTCCTCCTCGATCCACAGCTCACATTAGAGAACCATCTTTCAGCTGTGGCGAGGGGGGCGTTTGCCCAGGTTCGCCTGGTGCACCAGTTGCGACCCTATCTGAACCGGGACTCACTGCTCACAGTCACTCATGCCCTCATCACCTCGAGGTTCGACTACTGTAATGCTCTCTACATGGGGCTACCTTTGAAAAGTGTTCGGAAACTTCAGATCGTGCAGAATGCAGCTGCGAGAGCAGTCATGGGCCTACCTAGGTATGCCCATGTTTCACCAACACTCCGCAGTCTGCATTGGTTGCCGATCAACTTCCGGTCACAATTCAAAGTGTTGGTTATGACCTTTAAAGCCCTTCATGGCACTGGACCAGAATATCTCTGAGACCGCCTGCTGCCGCACGAATCCCAGCGACCGATTAGGTCCCACAGAGTGGGCCTTCTCCGGGTCCCGTCAACTAAACAATGTCGGTTGGCGGGCCCCAGGGGAAGAGCCTTCTCTGTGGCGGCCCTGACCCTCTGGAACCAACTCTCCCCGGAGATTAGAACTGCCCCTACTCTCCTTGCCTTTCGTAAGCTCCTTAAGACCCACCTGTGTCGTCAGGCATGGGGGAACTGAGACATCTCCCCCGGGCATATACAATTTATGAATGGTATGTGTGTATGTATGTGTGTTTAGAAAATGGGGTTTTTAAAATGTTTTTAGTAGAAATTTAGATTTGTTATAAATTGTTTTTCACTTTGTTGTGAGCCGCCCCGAGTCTGCGGAGAGGGGCAGCATACAAATCTAAATAAATAAATAAATAAATAAATTTATCTTACATTTAAATTCCACAATTTTCTACATTGTGCTTTCCTAGAAGTCAGGAAAGAGCCTTTTGTTTGGTGATAGGAATTATCTAGAATTCTTTCCTCACAGGGAATTTCTAGGTTCCATCAAAGGGATTGCTGTGTGGTGGAACCATGAAACAGGCCCTTCTTGGTTGTGGTCTCTTCTTTATGAATTATTCCCCTGAGGTATGGTTGAATCCTACCTTATTCCTTTTCCAAAAGCCCCTAGAAACATGGTTTTTAGAGCTGCAGCCAATAAAATGGCTGTCATGGAGGGGGGAATGGGATGTTTTTTAAATGGGTTTAATTATATGGTAAGATTTTTAAATTTTGCAAGCCACCCATGCATGAGTTTCATTTTATATTTATAATAACAACAACATCTTATGAAGAAATGTGTACAAAGCCAGATTTCAGAAGACAGCAACAGAGAGCAGTGCCATCTCTGCAAAGAGATTGAAGAAACAGAGGTCCACCTAGTTAGCTGCTGCAAGAGGATCACTTGGACTGACCACAAGCAACAGCATGACAAAATACCAACATTGATCCATTGGAAGACTTGCAAGAAAAACCATTTGCCTGCAAGCAAGAACCCGTGGGACCATAAAATAGAGAAAATAATAAAGAATGAAGAAACTGAAGTGCTCTGGGACTTTAAAATTTAAGCAGACAGGTACCTGTCACATAACACCTCAGACTTAACAATTGTTAATAAGAAAGACAAAAAAAAATCTAGGTAGTGGATGTGGCAATCCCTAGAGAGGGCAGAGTAGAAGAGAAAGACCTGGAGAAGATAACAAAACACAAAGACGTTGTTTCGTTACATTTGTTTTGTTTCTGTATTTGTGATTGTTTTTTATGTTGTTTTTAAAGACATTATTTAATAAAACTATTTTAAAAAATAGCAATAGAACCGATACCACATGTCGGACATCAACACCCTAGAAAATGTCCAAAGATACTTCACCAGAAGAGCCCTTCACTCCTCCACTCGAAACAGAATGCCCTACGAAAGCAGACTATCAATCCTAGGTCTAGAAAGCTTAGTACTATGACGCCTAAAACACGATCTAAGTATTGCCCACAAGATCATATGCTGCAACGTCCTGCCTGTCAATGACTACTTCAGCTTCAACTGCAACAACACAAGAGCACGCAAGAAATTCAAACTTAATATTAATCGCTCCAAGCTTGACTGTAAAAAATATGACTTTAGTAATCGAGTTGTCGAAGCGTGGAACTCATTACCGGACTCGGTAGTGTCAACCCCTAACCCCCAACATTTCTCCCTTAGACTATCCACAATTGACCTCTCCAGGTTCCTAAGAGGTCAGTAACAGGCGTACATAAGTGCACTAGCCTGCCTTTTGTCCCCTGTCCAATTGTCTCTCCTTATCTCATATATCTTTTCTTCCTTTCATATATCTTCTCCTCTACTTTTATATCTTTTCTTTATATATAATACTTCATGTCTATCCTCTTCAATATGTATTGTGTATTGGACAAAATAAATAAATAAATAAATAAACTGTGGTGAAACATCCCCCTCAAAAGATAATACTAATAGTAAGAGATGCTTGGATGCAATGTCAAAACAATTAGAACACTACTTGGATACTATTAGTATTGACAAATTCACTATTGGTCAATTGTAAAAGGCAGCTTTATTCAGAATAGCTTACATTCTGCAACGATATCTATAACACCATCAAAATCCACATCTACCTATTCCAGGTCTTTGGGAAGGATTTGGAAGATAGACAAAAATGCCAAATGGACCCTGAACATCCGGTCAACTGTGTGATGAACAATAATGCCAAATCTAATTTAAACATCTGACTAACTGTTAATAATATCATAATCTACTAAGTCTCATGGTTTCCTACTTCATTTCTACCATTGGATGAAATAGAGACATTTTCTTGTCTATTAAATTCTTGGTTTTGTGGACTTTTCTGGGACAGGAAAACTAAATTTATAAAACACAAGATAAACACAGGTGTATTGATTAGGTATCTGGCCCTCTCAATTCCTGGCAAATAGATGGGGAAGAAATGGAGGTAGTGACAGATTTTATTTTCCTGGGTTTCAAGGTCACTACAGGTGGGGATTACAGCCAAGAAATTAAAAGATGCTTGCTCCTGGAGAGGGAAGCTATGCCAAACCTAGACAGCATACTAAAAAGCAGAGACATCATCACCCGGCCAACAAAAGTGTGTATAATCAAGGCTGTGGTTTTCCCAGTTGCACAAGGTAGACTTGACTAAGAAGAATTATAAACCTGGCCATATAAAAATGAACGTCCCTGCTGATAGATCAAATACATTTGATAGTCAGCAGACCTGATGTTTAAAGAAGCATATTTCCTAATTAAATCCCAACCCTAGTAATGCATTTTAGAGAACTGCATGTTATCTAAATGTATTATTGGATACATAGGAATATATGAATGATATAAATATATGGATGCCAATGTGTGGTCCTTACTGAAATTTCAATTGCACTGAAGTATCTAGTGGTATATCTCAAGGTTCCGCTTTGTTGCAGTGCTCTTCAGCATCTTCATAAAAGACCTTGATGAAAGGGTTGAAGGGGGAGCTTATCAAGTTTACAGTCAACACCAAACTGAGTGGTGGGGTAGAATTGCTAACACTTTTTGAAGATAGACTCATGATTCAGAAGGATCTTGACAGACTTGAGCATTGGGTCCTATCCAACAAATGCAGTTCAGTGTTGAGAAATGTTAAGTTCTGCACATAGGCAGGAATACCCAAGCAGTTACAGAAATAGCAGTACCTTGCTCAACAATAGGAATTGTAAGAAGGATCTAGGTGTTCTAGTAGACCACCACTTGTATGAACTAGTAGTGTGCTGCAGCTGCCAAAAATAAAAATCCAATGCAGTTCTAGGCTGCATCAACAGAGGGATAGCATTGCAATCACAAGAAGTGATAGTACTGCTTTATATCATACTAATAAGACCACACTTGGAATACTGCGTACAGTTCTGATTACCACAATACAAAAAAGATGACCCAACCCTAGAAAGAGTACAGAGAAGAGCAACAAAGATGATAAGGTGCTTTGAAGCTAAACTGTATGAGGAATATCTAAGGGAACCTTCATTAGCCTAATGAAGAGAAGACTGAGGAGTGATGTGATAGTCATCTTTGATAGACAATAATTGAACAGCTCTCATTGGGAAGAAGGGGTTGATTTATTCTCCAAAGCACCTAAGGGCAGGATAAGAAGCAGTGGGTGGAAGCCTATTAGACAGACCCCCAGTATGGAACCAAGGAGAAATTTCTTAACAATGAGAACAATTAGTCAATGAAATAACTTGCTTCCATAGTGGCGGGTCCTCTATTCCTGGAGGTTCTTAAGAAAAGACTGGAAAAATATTTATCTGGAATGGAATACCCACCCTTTCCTTGGGAAGGGAGTTGGATTAGAAACCCTTCAAGGTCCCTTCCTGCCCTATGATTCAATTTCGATTATTAGCCACTAGGGGCCCATTGAAGAACATGAAGTTTTTACAGATCAGAATTCCTGATAGTTTCCCAATGTGTTGTATATAACTCCATCTCCCATAGTATACCATTTGTTTGTAAATGATGGGCACATGGGGTGGTGGGGAGACACTATGGTAAGAAAGATGAATTTCTGGATGGGTGGTAACAAGAATTAAATATATGAGACAAATTTGTCAAGCAAATGCTACAACGTATGTATTTGAATTAAAAGTCAGGCTATAAATATGTATATAATGATAACATTGGCATGGTGACATAACCACATACATGTTATTGGCATTTTGGAATCATTGCTGCAGACACAACAGATCCCAAAGGTGTATCTCCAGTTTTTACTCCCATGTAACTGCCCAGGGTTTCATATCTTCCATATGAAGTTAAAGTGTTGTCCTGTTGGCCGGAACATTTTACCCATACCAGCTACCACCCAGCCTTTATTTCTCTTCTGTTGCACAAATGTGTTGGAGGTGTCAGAATTAGTTTACATGGCAAAGCTAAGAAGTGTTAATCCCTGTGGTAGATTTAGTTATTTTTATCAACTGGGTTTCTATACTGATGCATGGAGGATGTGTGTGTCATCTTCTCCCCCACAATGACAGCCAAGATCTGTTTTCCAGAATAACTAATGTAGCTTTCTGACTCTCACTCAAAGCCATGTGATTTCATAACTTGACTGGAGGTTGACAATAGTAATTATTCAGTCACTCATTATTATCCCATAGCTTCAGCAGAGGCTGAAGCAGCTGAGCTATTCTAATACTCGAATTGCGTAAGTTTTGCTTTTAATTGACCTTGATGTTTTATTCCATTTAGTGACTGTTGTGGTTAGCTCTGGCCCAGCTCCTGCCCCAAGGACTGTGGATGTGGGGGAGACATCCACATGCTGCAGACCTGTTTTGCCCCCAGTGGAATCTGATGATGAAGGCTCCTCTGACCAAGAAGACATGAGTGACAGGGAGGAGGAGAGTGTGGCAGACAGCTCAGAAGGAGATCAATTATCTAGCTCCTCCTTGGATTCAGAACAAGAGTTAATGATACAGCCACGCATGTGAAGAGCGATGCATAGGCAACAACAACTGAGAGATGATTATCAAAGAAAATGAGGCCACCTGTGGTTGGGTGGGGCTGTGGTAATTAGTGATGCTGCTATAAATAGCAGCCTGTGGGTTTGGCCATTGTGGAGGATTATCTGATCCTTGTGTTTCATGATTGCTTTACTGACTTTGGCTTTTTGTGTGCTGATTTTTCCCTGCTTTAAAGCTAAACCAGAGCAAAGTGTGTTTCACTTTGTGAAAGAAGAAGGACTGTGAATTGCCTCACAGCTGCAAACTAAGTATCACAGAACTGATAAGGGACTTGTATAAATTACCAGTTTGTTTGGAGACAGTGCTCTTTGCTATACCAAAAGAGGGCTTAGTTTAAGTGAATTTTCATTATAAAGAACATTGTTTTGAATTTTCAAATGTGTGTGTGTCTGAAATTTGTACCTGTGAATTTTTGGGAGGATTCTACCAGAGAGCCCGACAGAACAGTGACCACGGGTTTTATAACTGAAACTTAGCTTTAACTTTGCTTAGAATCTCTCCCTTACTAATCAATTTACAGGCTCAGACTCAACCCTGACAAGATGGAGTGGCTGTTGGTTCTGCCTCCCAAGGACACCTCAGTCTGTCAGTCCATCACTCTGGGGGGATTTTTGACCCCCTCAGAGAGGGCCCACAACTTTGGCATCCTCCTCAATCCACAACTGACTTTGGAACATCAGCTTTCAGCTGTGGCGAAAGGGCCGTTTGCCTAGGTTCACCTGGTGCACCAGTTGCAGCCCTATTTGGACAGGAAGTCTCTACTTACAGTCACTCATGCCCTTATCACCTCGAGATTCGACTACTGCAATGCTCTCTATATGGGGCTACCTTTGAAGAGTGTTTGTATACTGCAAATTGTGTAAAATTCAGCCGTGCGCACGGTCATGGGCCTCCCAAGGCATGCCCTTGTTTCTCCAGCACTCTGCGGACTGCATTGGCTGCCGATTGGTTTCTGGATGTAATTCAAAGCGTTGGTTATGCCTATAAAGCCCTACATGGCATTGGACCAGATTACTTGCGGGACAGCCTCCTGCCGCTTGAGTCTCAGTGACCAGTTAGGTCCCATAGAGTCGGCCTTCTCCAGGTCCCATCAACTACACAATGTCACTTGTCGGGACCTAGGGGTCAGCTCCTCCCAGTGATTTGTACTGCCTCCACTCTCCCCGCCTTCTTCAAGAGTTTGAAAACTCATCTTTGCCACCAGGCTTGGGGTCACTAAACTTTAGGCCCCTGGCCGACGAATGTAATGTATGTTTGTTGTTTGAATGGGAATTAGTGAGTTTTAATGTTATCAGATTAATTAGTTAATGAATTGGATTTAGGATATTTATATTGTTTTATATGCCGCCCCGAGTCCTCGGAGAGGGGCAGCATATAAACCCAATTAAATAAATAAATCAGAACTTGAATGAAACCTTTCCTTTCCCTACATTTCCCCAAATATCTTTACAAATATTTGGGAAGATTGTTAAGAGGTCTTTGCTTAACAGTGCAGAAAATTAGCACAGAGCATGATCATTATTTCCCAAGCCTGACACAGCATTGGTCCAGGCAATCTTTAAACTTCCACATTTACTGAGGTCATCTTAAAGAGGCTCCATGGGATAATCTGAAGGTATCTAAAGATGTACAGGAACTATCACTCAGGCCAAAGTGGCTGAATTTTTTTTTTTTAAGTTCAGAGAAATGACATAATATTTGAAAATGGATCAGGCAGACACTTTCTTAATTCACTAAACTATCAGAAGGAGGAGGAGGAGGAGGTGGTGGTGGTGGTATAACGTAAACAGATTTGTAAGATTCTGTTACTCTTGTTGATTGCAATAAAATTTGTTTTAGCTTTCTTGTGGAGATGATTTCTTGGTCTGATTTGACAGTAGCTGGTTTTCTAATTACTGCAATTCCATACAGAAACAATCCATGAGCGTCAAGAATGGGTATCCTGAGCAAATTGGACTTCATTAAAGAGACTTCAGAGGTCTTGAGCAAAGTTAATCAATAATTTCTCAAGAACCCAATCAAGCTTGTATTACTATACAATTTTGTTATGCTTAAATTGTCATCTTATTGATGTTGAATTCATGTTACGTTGATTTAATTTGATATACACGCCACTTGTTTTAATATCACGCAATATTACAGAATAGCGTTCGCTCTGTGGCACAAATCAAACATCAAGATTAGGATGTCAATTTATTATTATTATTCACTGATGAGAACAGAATTATGTATATATATTTAATGTAAATGAGATTTAAAAGTAATTAATTTATTTAAAGTGCTGCATAAAAGCTTGCATTTTAAAGCAAGAAGTCAGTTCTCCAGCTATAAAAATTCTGCATTTAATATTTCCTGACGTTCATTAAGTTATGCAATATATCATTGAATTGCAAAATGCCAAAGGATAATTGACCCTGTTGAAAAAAAAATAGTACCAAATGGCACTGGGTAAGGAAGCATGACATACAATGTGATTATGTTGCCAAGCATCTACCTTGCATTATGCTACTATCCCATACCACAAATTATAAGCTATTTGATTAATATTATCCACAAATTGATTTAAAGCAGAAGTCACAATATAACACTACTTATTAGATTCACTGTGCACAGATTCAAACCAAAATGCTGAACTAAGTTGCAGCAGAAACTGTTGGATATGCCAAGGAATTGTGCTAATATGTTGGGTCCGATTTGCTCTCAATACCCAGCTGTGATATCTCTAGCAATTAAAAACTGTAGTTGTTGAAAACACACACATTGTTTACACATAGAATGTCCAAAGCTCTATATCCAGTTAACTGTTAATTTCAGACTTGTGCTAGAGACTCAGATCCAAGTTTATCCTAAGCAAATTTTCACTACACCAGAAGGATGAGGACTGCAGGAATATTTTGAAGCAAATCAAGATATATTTAGTACAAATCTCTTACTGTTCTATTCTTGTAGACATTTGAGACATAGAATTTAAAGTGGGACAAGCTGCAAGCACTACTTGTGCCAGCAAGGGCAGAAGCAATGTCTGGATATAGTGGAGTAAATTTGCTTTCTTTTTATCACATCCCACTTCAATTGTTTGTAATGGAGAGAATTTAGTTACCTACTCTGCAGACTGGTGTGATAGGAAAAAAAAATAAAATTGAGGCTTTCTAAGAGGACAAACAATTGGATCCAAATCTGTCTTGTATTGCTCTTGACAAAGCCATGAATTATTCCACAGACTTCTGCTGGTTCCTAGTGCTAAGAAAAGTAGAAATATACTCTGGACTAAAGTGATAGGCAGAACAACCTTAATGGACTATCTACCCCATCTGTTCTTTTCTGAAGGGAGTTAGGATTGTTCTGAACATTAAACTATAACTGAATGTGTTGGAGAGCTAGTAAGGGTCAAAATGGGAGCTGGAAGCCTGTGGAAGTCAAAACTCTGTTCCTTCCACTCGGAGCACCCCCAAATAGCCTGATATCATACTGTTAAATGTCCAGCCACAAAATTTCAATTATAATCCATCCATTTCTGCCTTTGGCATAATCCTTTAATCCTAACCTGTATATGGAAATTGTATCTTCCATTATCATTATAATTAGTTTTCATCCTGTGCTCCTATAGATGGTCTCATCTCTTCTTGTTAGCTTCTACCATTGCCACCTAGCTGTGGGAACAAAGGGAGATGAAATTTTCTTTTTGGCAAAGTTGTTCTTTCCTACTGATTTGAAATTGTTTTTGCTTACATTTAATAAAAAAAGGGATTTAATAAAATATATCTGATTAAATACACACGGAGGGACTCAGCTGGTGTAAAGCTGCAAGAAAACTAAAGCACTAATAGTATTTCTGTCAGGAAATCATGAGTATTTGAGGAGGAACACAAATCCTAGATTCGGATAAGCAAAGAGCTTATTCTCTCCTAAAGGGATGACCTACCTTTCCAATGACATCATTTCGGCTCAGCTTGTCCTTATCCATGACTGTAATGATTATGGTGGTCTCCCTCAGCTTCTCTGTGGGGATGTCGAACACGAAGGATTCATTGAACACTGGGTTCAGGCATCGCTTCATCACCACTGTCTTCTTCTTTTCCACCCGCTTATCTTTGTACATCAACCACACCTTCACATAGGGATCTGATGCAAGGAAAAGGGACATGATTGCCAGGATTTAACTGAGGAAACAATGTAATTTATAGAAGGAACATGCCAGTACTTATCACCCTTACTGAACCCGCTAAAAATCATGTTTCTTACAGTATGATGAACTTAAAATGAAATGTGAAAGTAGGAGGAAAGGGCGGGGTCTGATGGCTGCAGCAGTGGTGCCATTCCCTCTCCCTTGGGAATGGACACGAATTCCCATTGTCTCTCCTGCAGGGAGAGTGACGCATGGGGTGCTGCCAGGGACCTGGTAGGGGCTGGCATGCCCCACCAGATGAACTGGCCTGTCTCGCGCCGGCTGTGGTGAAGCTGGACAGGCAGCCATGCCTGAGCCGACACAGCTGCGGAGACAACGCGACGCCAGGATGGAAGCCGAATGGTTAAATCTAGAAAGAGCTGGAGAATTTGCTTACAGAGAAAGGGAAAGATTTCCTGTTGCTGGTGATAAGCTGAGAGTGCCTGAAAGGGATTTTGGACTTCTGTTTTTGCAATTGGTTGCTGGACAGAGCTAAAACAGCCAGAGATTGAAGAAAGCAGCTATCTGTGCAAGGTGGCATTTCAGCGAAAGCTTTGAAATATAGCGACTTGCCCATCATTGGATTTTTTAAAGCTATCTAATTGGTTTTGTTTTAAACTTGCCTTTTGGAATCCTCCATCAGTCATGCCAGATTCCACTCTCCTCCTGGTTCTCTCCCCCCCCATACCCACCCACCCCACGGTTCAGATTCACACCCTCTTCTGCTATAGCTGGACTTAGAACTTTCATCGCTCTGCAACTGCATGACAACTCCAGGCTCTGAAGACATAGCAGCCGTGAGTGGGAAGCCAAGCCCAGCTGAGGAAAATCTGATGAAGATTATGCACTTGGGATTGGCTGTAGTCTGAGTTTGGCTGGGGGTGGCTAGCTTTCCACCAGGTTCTTTTCTTTTAGAGAGAGAGAGAGAGAGGGAGAAAGAGAGAGAGAAGAGGAGGCAGGCAAATAACCAGCTTCTCTAGAGAAAGAAATGTGTATCTCCCATCAATTGCAGTGTAATTCTGTCTTTCTTTCTGTCTTTACATTGCAATTGATGGGAGATACACATTTCTTTCTCTAGAGAAGCTTGTTATTCACCCCCCCTTTTTCTCTCTCTCTCTCTCTTTAAAAGGAAAGAACCAGGTGGAAAGCTATCCCCACCCCATCTGAACTCACACCACAGCCGATACCTCCCTCAGAGCTTCCTTACATTGCAAGTAAAGCAATGGAAAAAACCCTGCAAAGATTTAGGGCTTGGAAAACATTGTTCTTTGTAGAGAGTAACAGTGAAAGATCTGAAAGAAACTTACTCAGAGCAAGTTAGAGTAATGAAACAAACCCTGCAAAGACTTAGGGCTTGAAAACATTCTTCACAGTGAGTAACAATGAAAGAGCTTGGGTACATTAATAGCACTTGGTTAGGGCTGGAAAGAAATATCTGGAGCAAGTAAATGAAAAAAAACCCTACAAAGGCAGGTTTTGGAATACATTCTTGGCAGAAATTAACAATGAACAAGCTTGCAAGTGGTAAGAGCTGGGACCATTGTTAGCACCTGGCTAGGGCTAGAAAGAAACTTAGAGTAAGTTAGAGTAATGAAACAAGCCCTGCAAAGACTTAAGGCTTGGAAAACATTCTTCACAGAGAGAAACAATGAGAGAGAGCTGCAAGGTAAGAGCTGGGAAGATCCTTAGCAGCTAGTTAGGGCTGGGAAAAAACCCCCACATTCAGTGTATAAGACGCATCCTAATTATCAGCCTATTTGGGGGAGGAAAAAGGTGCGTCTAATACACCGAAAAATACGGTATATTTTATTTTATTTTAATCTGAGGTATGTAAATTGGAATCTCTGTAAGGTGTGAAAAACAATAAAAAATTATACCCACAAAACGAAATTTGAAAGCACAAGGTTCAGTTTTATTTATAGAAAAATGTCCAATTGTAAATTTAAGTTCTACGTAGAAAAATGAATTGGGGTTAGTCCATTTGGAGCCTGTAAGGGCACGAACGTAGCATCTTTGTAGTTCCTTAAAGCAGCCCTGTCATTGCCAAGGGTGCCCATACAATCTCAAAGAAGACACAGTTACTTTAAAGACTTGCAAATAAAGAACTATGTTCAAGGTTCTGAATACTTTACACCATTAAAAAAAAAACCAAATATGAAATGCTGCACAGCAGCATATGCTATATTTAATTT